>NW_027225523.1:10600000-10927500 GCF_041296235.1 Equus asinus
GCCAGTTCAGGCCACCAACAAACTGCGTTTCACAGGCCTTGGTAAGAGATGTTCCCGGTAGGCTGTAAGAGCACTGGGCAATGCCAGATGTTTCTTAGCTTCCCGAAGAGCTGGAAGCAAGATGCTTTGGGGCCTCTCATCCCCTTTGCAAACAAGGCCGACCTTTGGGCCAGGCAGCTCTAGGCCAATGGAGCACACCCAGAGCAGAAGTTCTACCTCAGCCAGATAAGGCCTGCCAAGAAACTGCGTTTCAAAGGCTTTGGTAAGAGATGTTCCCGGTACTCTGTTAGAGCACTGGGCAGAGCCATTTGTTTCTTAGCTTCCCAAAGAGCTGGAAGCAAGATGCTTTGGGGGCTCCCTGCCCCTTTGCCAACAACGGCGACCTTTGGGCCTTTCAGCTCTAGGCCAATGGAGCACACCCAGAGCAGAAGTCCTACTTCAGCCAGATCAGGCCTGCCAAGGAACTGCGTTTCAGAGGCCTTTGTATGTGACGTTCCCGGTAGGCTGTGAGAGCACGGTGCAGAGCCAGTTGTTTCCTTGTTTCCCAAACAGCTGGAAGCAAGACGCTTTGGGGCCTCTCTGCCCCTTTGGAAACAAGGCAGCACGTTGGGTCTGGCAGCTCTAGGGCAATGGAGCACAACCAGAGCCGAAGTTCTACTTCTTCCAGATCAGGCCTGCCTAGACAGTGCGTTTCACAGGCCTTGATAAGAGATGTTCTCTTAGGCTATAAGAGCACTGGGCACAGCCAGTTGTTTCTTAGCTTCCCAAGAGGTGGAAGCAAGATGCTTTGGGGCCTCTCTCCCCCTTTGGAAACAAGGCAGCCCTTTGGGCCTTTCAGCTCTAGGGCAATGGAGCACACCCAGAGCAGAAGTTCTACCTCAGCCAGATCAGGCCTGCCAAGAAACTGCTTTTCACAGGCCTTCGTAAGAGGTGTTCCCGGAAGGCTGTCAGAGTACCTGGCAGAGCGAGTTGTTTCTTAGCTTCAAAAACAGCTGGAAGCAACATGATTTGGGGCCTCTCTCCCCCTTTGGAAACAAAGCAGCCTTTGTGCCTGGCAGCTCTAGGCCAAAGTAGCACACCCAGAGCACAAGTTCTACCTCAGCCAGATCAGGCCTGTCAAGAAGCTGCGTTTCACAGGCCTTTGTATGTGACGTTCCCGGTTGGCTTTGAGAGCACTGTGCAGAGCCAGTTGTTTTAGCTTCCCAGAGAGCAGGAAGCAAGATGCTTTGGGGCCTCTCTCACACTTTGGAAATAAAGGCAGCCCTTTGGGCCTGGCAGCCCTAGGCCAGTGGAGTACACCCAGAGCAGAAGTTCTACCTCAGCCAGATCAGGCCTTCCAAGAAACTGCGTCTCACAGGCCTTTCTCTGTCACATTGCCGGTAGGCTGTGAGAGCACTGTGCAGAGCCAGTTGTTTCTTAGCTTCCCAAAGATTTGGAAGCAAGATGCTTTGGGGACTCTCAGCCCCTTTGGAAACAAGGCGGCCCTTTGGGCCTGGCAGCTCTAGGCCAAAGTAGCACGCCCAGAGCAGGAGTTCTACTTCAGCCAGATCAGGCCTGCCAAGAAACTGCGTTTCACAGGCCTTGGTAAGAGATGTTCCCGGTAGGCTGTGAGAGCACTGTGGAGAGCCAGTTGCTTTAGCTTCCCACAGAGCTGGAAGCAAGATGCCTTGGGGCCTCTCTCTCCCTTTGGACACAAGGCAGCCGTTTGGGCCTGGCAGCTCTAGGCCAATGGAGCACACCCACAGCAGAAGTTCTACTTCAGGCAGATCAGTCCTGCCCAGAAACTGCGTTTCACAGCCCTTGGTAAGAGATGTTCACGGTAGGCTGTGAGAGCACTGGGCAGAGCCAGTTGTTTTTTAGCTTCCCAAAGTGCTGGAGGCAAGATGCTTTGGGGCCTCTCTCACCCTTTGGAAACAAGGCAGCCCTTAGGTCCTGGTAGCTCTAGGCCTATGTAGCACAACCAGAACAGAAGTTCTACTTCAGCCAGGTCAGGCCTGCCAAGAAACTGCGTTTCACAGGCCTTTCAAAGACATGTTCCCGGTAGGCTGTAAGAGCACGGGCCAGAGCGAGTTGGTTCTTAGCTTGCCAGAGAGCTGGAAGCAAGATGCTTTGGGGCCTCTCTGCCCCTTTGGAAACAAGGCAGCACCTTGGGCCTGGCAGCTCTAGGGCAATGGAGCACACCCAGAGCAGAAGTTCTACTTCAGCCAAATCAGGCCTGCCAGGAAACGGCGTTTCACAGGCCTTGGTAAGAGATGTTCCCGGTAGGCTGTAAGAGCACTGGGCAACGCCAGATGTTTCTTAGCTTCCCGAAGAGCTGGAAGCAAGAAGCTTTGGTGCCACTCTCTCACTTTGGACTCAAGGCAGCCCTTTGGGGCAGGTAGCTCTAGGCCAGTGGAGCACACCCAGAGCAGAAGTTCTACTTGGGCCAGTTCAGGTCACCAACAAACTGCGTTTCACAGGCCTTGGTAAGAGATGTTCCCGGTAGGCTGTAAGAGCACTGGGCAACGCCAGATGTTTCTTAGCTTCCCGAAGAGCTGGAAGCAAGATGCTTTGGGGCCTCTCATCCCCTTTGCAAACAAGGCGGCCCTATGGGCCAGGCAGCTCTAGGCCAATGGAGCACACCCAGAGCAGAAGTTCTACTTCGGCCAGTTCAGGCCACCAACAAACTGCGTTTCACAGGCCTTGGTAAGAGATGTTCCCGGTAGGCTGTAAGAGCACTGGGCAACGCCAGATGTTTCTTAGCTTCCCGAAGAGCTGGAAGCAAGATGCTTTGGGGCCTCTCATCCCCTTTGCAAACAAGGCCGACCTTTGGGCCAGGCAGCTCTAGGCCAATGGAGCACACCCAGAGCAGAAGTTCTACCTCAGCCAGATAAGGCCTGCCAAGAAACTGCGTTTCAAAGGCTTTGGTAAGAGATGTTCCCGCTACTCTGTTAGAGCACTGGGCAGAGCCATTTGTTTCTTAGCTTCCCAAAGAGCTGGAAGCAAGATGCTTTGGGGGCTCCCTGCCCCTTTGCCAACAAGGGCGACCTTTGGGCCTTTCAGCTCTAGGCCAATGGAGCACACCCAGAGCAGAAGTCCTACTTCAGCCAGATCAGGCCTGCCAAGGAACTGCGTTTCAGAGGCCTTTGTATGTGACGTTCCCGGTAGGCTGTGAGAGCACGGTGCAGAGCCAGTTGTTTCCTTGTTTCCCAAACAGCTGGAAGCAAGACGCTTTGGGGCCTCTCTGCCCCTTTGGAAACAAGGCAGCACGTTGGGTCTGGCAGCTCTAGGGCAATGGAGCACAACCAGAGCCGAAGTTCTACTTCTTCCAGATCAGGCCTGCCTAGACAGTGCGTTTCCCAGGCCTTGATAAGAGATGTTCTCTTAGGCTATAAGAGCACTGGGCACAGCCAGTTGTTTCTTAGCTTCCCAAGAGGTGGAAGCAAGATGCTTTGGGGCCTCTCTCCCCCTTTGGAAACAAGGCAGCCCTTTGGGCCTTTCAGCTCTAGGGCAATGGAGCACACCCAGAGCAGAAGTTCTACCTCAGCCAGATCAGGCCTGCCAAGAAACTGCTTTTCACAGGCCTTCGTAAGAGGTGTTCCCGGAAGGCTGTAAGAGTACCTGGCAGAGCGAGTTGTTTCTTAGCTTCAAAAACAGCTGGAAGCAACATGATTTGGGGCCTCTCTCCCCCTTTGGAAACAAAGCAGCCTTTGTGCCTGGCAGCTCTAGGCCAAAGTAGCACACCCAGAGCACAAGTTCTACCTCAGCCAGATAAGGCCTGTCAAGAAGCTGCGTTTCACAGGCCTTTCTCTGTCACGTTGCCGGTAGGCTGTGAGAGCACTGTGCAGAGCCAGTTGTTTCTTAGCTTCCCAAAGATTTGGAAGCAAGATGCTTTGGGGACTCTCAGCCCCTTTGGAAACAAGGCAGCCCTTTGGGCCTGGCAGCTCTAGGCCAAAGTAGCACGCCCAGAGCAGGAGTTCTACTTCAGCCAGATCAGGCCTGCCAAGAAACTGCGTTTCACAGGCCTTGGTAAGAGATGTTCACGGTAGGCTGTGAGAGCACTGGGCAGAACCAGTTGTTTTTTAGCTTCCCAAAGTGCTGGAGGCAAGATGCTTTGGGGCCTCTCTCACCCTTTGGAAACAAGGCAGCCCTTAGGTCCTGGTAGCTCTAGGCCTATGTAGCACAACCAGAACAGAAGTTCTACTTCAGCCAGGTCAGGCCTGCCAAGAAACTGCGTTTCACAGGCCTTTCAAAGAGATGTTCTCTTAGGCTGTAAGAGCACTGGGCAGAGCCAGCTGTTTCTTAGCTTCCCGAAGAGCTGGGAGCAAGATGCTTTGGGTCCACTCTCCGTCTTTGGAAACAAGGCAGCCCTTTGGGCCTGGCAGCTCTAGGGCAATGGAGCACACCCAGAGCAGAAGTTCTACTTCAGCCAGATCAGGCCTGCCAGGAAACTGCGTTTCACAGGCCTTGGTAAGAGATGTTCCCGGTAGGCTGTAAGAGCACTGGGCAGAGCCAGTTGTTTCTTACCTTCCTGAAAAGCTGGAAGCAAGATGCTTGGGACCCCTCTGCCCGTTTGGGAACAAGGCAGCCTTTTGGGTCGGGAAGCTCTAGGCCAATGGAGCACACGCAGAGCAGGAGTTCTACTTCAGCCTGATCAGGCCTGCAAAGAAACAGCGTTTGACAGGCCTTGGTAAGAGATGTTCCCGGTAGGTGTAAGAGCACTGGGCAGAGCCAGTTGTTTCTTAGCTTCGCAAAGACCGGGAAGCAAGATGCTTTGGGCCTCTCTGCCCCTTGGAAACAGGGCAGCACTTTGGGCCTGGCAGCTCTAGGGCAATGGAGCACACCCAGAGCCGGAGTTCTACTTCAGCCAGATGAGGCCTGCCAAGAAACTGCGTTTCACAGGCCTTTCAAAGACATGTTCCCGGTAGGCTGTAAGAGCACGGGCCAGAGCGAGTTGGTTCTTAGCTTCCCAGAGAGCTGGAAGCAAGATGCTTTGGGGCCTCTCTGCCCCTTTGGAAACAAGGCAGCACCTTGGGCCTGGCAGCTCTAGGGCAATGGAGCACACCCAGAGCAGAAGTTCTACTTCAGCCAAATCAGGCCTGCCAGGAAACGGCGTTTCACAGGCCTTGGTAAGAGATGTTCCCGGTAGGCTGTAAGAGCACTGGGCAACGCCAGATGTTTCTTAGCTTCCCGAAGAGCTGGAAGCAAGAAGCTTTGGTGCCACTCTCTCACTTTGGACTCAAGGCAGCCCTTTGGGGCAGGTAGCTCTAGGCCAGTGGAGCACACCCAGAGCAGAAGTTCTACTTGGGCCAGTTCAGGTCACCAACAAACTGCGTTTCACAGGCCTTGGTAAGAGATGTTCCCGGTAGGCTGTAAGAGCACTGGGCAACGCCAGATGTTTCTTAGCTTCCCGAAGAGCTGGAAGCAAGATGCTTTGGGGCCTCTCATCCCCTTTGCAAACAAGGCGGCCCTATGGGCCAGGCAGCTCTAGGCCAATGGAGCACACCCAGAGCAGAAGTTCTACTTCGGCCAGTTCAGGCCACCAACAAACTGCGTTTCACAGGCCTTGGTAAGAGATGTTCCCGGTAGGCTGTAAGAGCACTGGGCAACGCCAGATGTTTCTTAGCTTCCCGAAGAGCTGGAAGCAAGATGCTTTGGGGCCTCTCATCCCCTTTGCAAACAAGGCCGACCTTTGGGCCAGGCAGCTCTAGGCCAATGGAGCACACCCAGAGCAGAAGTTCTACCTCAGCCAGATAAGGCCTGCCAAGAAACTGCGTTTCAAAGGCTTTGGTAAGAGATGTTCCCGCTACTCTGTTAGAGCACTGGGCAGAGCCATTTGTTTCTTAGCTTCCCAAAGAGCTGGAAGCAAGATGCTTTGGGGGCTCCCTGCCCCTTTGCCAACAAGGGCGACCTTTGGGCCTTTCAGCTCTAGGCCAATGGAGCACACCCAGAGCAGAAGTCCTACTTCAGCCAGATCAGGCCTGCCAAGGAACTGCGTTTCAGAGGCCTTTGTATGTGACGTTCCCGGTAGGCTGTGAGAGCACGGTGCAGAGCCAGTTGTTTCCTTGTTTCCCAAACAGCTGGAAGCAAGACGCTTTGGGGCCTCTCTGCCCCTTTGGAAACAAGGCAGCACGTTGGGTCTGGCAGCTCTAGGGCAATGGAGCACAACCAGAGCCGAAGTTCTACTTCTTCCAGATCAGGCCTGCCTAGACAGTGCATTTCCCAGGCCTTGATAAGAGATGTTCTCTTAGGCTATAAGAGCACTGGGCACAGCCAGTTGTTTCTTAGCTTCCCAAGAGGTGGAAGCAAGATGCTTTGGGGCCTCTCTCCCCCTTTGGAAACAAGGCAGCCCTTTGGGCCTTTCAGCTCTAGGGCAATGGAGCACACCCAGAGCAGAAGTTCTACCTCAGCCAGATCAGGCCTGCCAAGAAACTGCTTTTCACAGGCCTTCGTAAGAGGTGTTCCCGGAAGGCTGTCAGAGTACCTGGCAGAGCGAGTTGTTTCTTAGCTTCAAAAACAGCTGGAAGCAACATGATTTGGGGCCTCTCTCCCCCTTTGGAAACAAAGCAGCCTTTGTGCCTGGCAGCTCTAGGCCAAAGTAGCACACCCAGAGCACAAGTTCTACCTCAGCCAGATAAGGCCTGTCAAGAAGCTGCGTTTCACAGGCCTTTCTCTGTCACGTTGCCGGTAGGCTGTGAGAGCACTGTGCAGAGCCAGTTGTTTCTTAGCTTCCCAAAGATTTGGAAGCAAGATGCTTTGGGGACTCTCAGCCCCTTTGGAAACAAGGCAGCCCTTTGGGCCTGGCAGCTCTAGGCCAAAGTAGCACGCCCAGAGCAGGAGTTCTACTTCAGCCAGATCAGGCCTGCCAAGAAACTGCGTTTCACAGGCCTTGGTAAGAGATGTTCACGGTAGGCTGTGAGAGCACTGGGCAGAACCAGTTGTTTTTTAGCTTCCCAAAGTGCTGGAGGCAAGATGCTTTGGGGCCTCTCTCACCCTTTGGAAACAAGGCAGCCCTTAGGTCCTGGTAGCTCTAGGCCTATGTAGCACAACCAGAACAGAAGTTCTACTTCAGCCAGGTCAGGCCTGCCAAGAAACTGCGTTTCACAGGCCTTTCAAAGAGATGTTCTCTTAGGCTGTAAGAGCACTGGGCAGAGCCAGCTGTTTCTTAGCTTCCCGAAGAGCTGGGAGCAAGATGCTTTGGGTCCACTCTCCGTCTTTGGAAACAAGGCAGCCCTTTGGGCCTGGCAGCTCTAGGGCAATGGAGCACACCCAGAGCAGAAGTTCTACTTCAGCCAGATCAGGCCTGCCAGGAAACTGCGTTTCACAGGCCTTGGTAAGAGATGTTCCCGGTAGGCTGTAAGAGCACTGGGCAGAGCCAGTTGTTTCTTACCTTCCTGAAAAGCTGGAAGCAAGATGCTTGGGACCCCTCTGCCCGTTTGGGAACAAGGCAGCCTTTTGGGTCGGGAAGCTCTAGGCCAATGGAGCACACGCAGAGCAGGAGTTCTACTTCAGCCTGATCAGGCCTGCAAAGAAACAGCGTTTGACAGGCCTTGGTAAGAGATGTTCCCGGTAGGTGTAAGAGCACTGGGCAGAGCCAGTTGTTTCTTAGCTTCGCAAAGACCGGGAAGCAAGATGCTTTGGGCCTCTCTGCCCCTTGGAAACAGGGCAGCACTTTGGGCCTGGCAGCTCTAGGGCAATGGAGCACACCCAGAGCCGGAGTTCTACTTCAGCCAGATGAGGCCTGCCAAGAAACTGCGTTTCACAGGCCTTTCAAAGACATGTTCCCGGTAGGCTGTAAGAGCACGGGCCAGAGCGAGTTGGTTCTTAGCTTCCCAGAGAGCTGGAAGCAAGATGCTTTGGGGCCTCTCTGCCCCTTTGGAAACAAGGCAGCACCTTGGGCCTGGCAGCTCTAGGGCAATGGAGCACACCCAGAGCAGAAGTTCTACTTCAGCCAAATCAGGCCTGCCAGGAAACGGCGTTTCACAGGCCTTGGTAAGAGATGTTCCCGGTAGGCTGTAAGAGCACTGGGCAACGCCAGATGTTTCTTAGCTTCCCGAAGAGCTGGAAGCAAGAAGCTTTGGTGCCACTCTCTCACTTTGGACTCAAGGCAGCCCTTTGGGGCAGGTAGCTCTAGGCCAGTGGAGCACACCCAGAGCAGAAGTTCTACTTGGGCCAGTTCAGGTCACCAACAAACTGCGTTTCACAGGCCTTGGTAAGAGATGTTCCCGGTAGGCTGTAAGAGCACTGGGCAACGCCAGATGTTTCTTAGCTTCCCGAAGAGCTGGAAGCAAGATGCTTTGGGGCCTCTCATCCCCTTTGCAAACAAGGCGGCCCTATGGGCCAGGCAGCTCTAGGCCAATGGAGCACACCCAGAGCAGAAGTTCTACTTCGGCCAGTTCAGGCCACCAACAAACTGCGTTTCACAGGCCTTGGTAAGAGATGTTCCCGGTAGGCTGTAAGAGCACTGGGCAACGCCAGATGTTTCTTAGCTTCCCGAAGAGCTGGAAGCAAGATGCTTTGGGGCCTCTCATCCCCTTTGCAAACAAGGCCGACCTTTGGGCCAGGCAGCTCTAGGCCAATGGAGCACACCCAGAGCAGAAGTTCTACCTCAGCCAGATAAGGCCTGCCAAGAAACTGCGTTTCAAAGGCTTTGGTAAGAGATGTTCCCGGTACTCTGTTAGAGCACTGGGCAGAGCCATTTGTTTCTTAGCTTCCCAAAGAGCTGGAAGCAAGATGCTTTGGGGGCTCCCTGCCCCTTTGCCAACAAGGGCGACCTTTGGGCCTTTCAGCTCTAGGCCAATGGAGCACACCCAGAGCAGAAGTCCTACTTCAGCCAGATCAGGCCTGCCAAGGAACTGCGTTTCAGAGGCCTTTGTATGTGACGTTCCCGGTAGGCTGTGAGAGCACGGTGCAGAGCCAGTTGTTTCCTTGTTTCCCAAACAGCTGGAAGCAAGACGCTTTGGGGCCTCTCTGCCCCTTTGGAAACAAGGCAGCACGTTGGGTCTGGCAGCTCTAGGGCAATGGAGCACAACCAGAGCCGAAGTTCTACTTCTTCCAGATCAGGCCTGCCTAGACAGTGCGTTTCCCAGGCCTTGATAAGAGATGTTCTCTTAGGCTATAAGAGCACTGGGCACAGCCAGTTGTTTCTTAGCTTCCCAAGAGGTGGAAGCAAGATGCTTTGGGGCCTCTCTCCCCCTTTGGAAACAAGGCAGCCCTTTGGGCCTTTCAGCTCTAGGGCAATGGAGCACACCCAGAGCAGAAGTTCTACCTCAGCCAGATCAGGCCTGCCAAGAAACTGCTTTTCACAGGCCTTCGTAAGAGGTGTTCCCGGAAGGCTGTCAGAGTACCTGGCAGAGCGAGTTGTTTCTTAGCTTCAAAAACAGCTGGAAGCAACATGATTTGGGGCCTCTCTCCCCCTTTGGAAACAAAGCAGCCTTTGTGCCTGGCAGCTCTAGGCCAAAGCAGCACACCCAGAGCACAAGTTCTACCTCAGCCAGATAAGGCCTGTCAAGAAGCTGCGTTTCACAGGCCTTTGTATGTGACGTTCCCGGTTGGCTTTGAGAGCACTGTGCAGAGCCAGTTGTTTTAGCTTCCCAGAGAGCAGGAAGCAAGATTCCTTGGGGCCTCTCTCACACTTTGGAAATAAAGGCAGCCCTTTGGGCCTGGCAGCCCTAGGCCAATGGAGTACACCCAGAGCAGAAGTTCTACCTCAGCCAGATCAGGCCTTCCAAGAAACTGCGTCTCACAGGCCTTTCTCTGTCACGTTGCCGGTAGGCTGTGAGAGTACTGTGCAGAGCCAGTTGTTTCTTAGCTTCCCAAAGATTTGGAAGCAAGATGCTTTGGGGACTCTCAGCCCCTTTGGAAACAAGGCGGCCCTTTGGGCCTGGCAGCTCTAGGCCAAAGTAGCACGCCCAGAGCAGGAGTTCTACTTCAGCCAGACCAGGCCTGCCAAGAAACTGCGTTTCACAGGCCTTGGTAAGAGATGTTCCCGGTAGGCTGTGAGAGCACTGTGGAGAGCCAGTTGCTTTAGCTTCCCACAGAGCTGGAAGCAAGATGCTTTGGGGCCTCTCTCACCCTTTGGAAACAAGGCAGCCCTTAGGTCCTGGTAGCTCTAGGCCTATGTAGCACAACCAGAACAGAAGTTCTACTTCAGCCAGGTCAGGCCTGCCAAGAAACTGCGTTTCACAGGCCTTGGTAAGAGATGTTCCCGGTAGGCTGTGAGAGCACTGTGGAGAGCCAGTTGCTTTAGCTTCCCACAGAGCTGGAAGCAAGATGCTTTGGGGCCTCTCTCTCCCTTTGGACACAAGGCAGCCGTTTGGGCCTGGCAGCTCTAGGCCAATGGAGCACACCCACAGCAGAAGTTCTACTTCAGGCAGATCAGTCCTGCCCAGAAACTGCGTTTCACAGCCCTTGGTAAGAGATGTTCACGGTAGGCTGTGAGAGCACTGGGCAGAACCAGTTGTTTTTTAGCTTCCCAAAATGCTGGAGGCAAGATGCTTTGGGGCCTCTCTCACCCTTTGGAAACAAGGCAGCCCTTAGGTCCTGGTAGCTCTAGGCCTATGTAGCACAACCAGAACAGAAGTTCTACTTCAGCCAGGTCAGGCCTGCCAAGAAACTGCGTTTCACAGGCCTTTCAAAGAGATGTTCTCTTAGGCTGTAAGAGCACTGGGCAGAGCCAGCTGTTTCTTAGCTTCCCGAAGAGCTGGGAGCAAGATGCTTTGGGTCCACTCTCCGTCTTTGGAAACAAGGCAGCCCTTTGGGCCTGGCAGCTCTAGGGCAATGGAGCACACCCAGAGCAGAAGTTCTACTTCAGCCAGATCAGGCCTGCCAGGAAACTGCGTTTCACAGGCCTTGGTAAGAGATGTTCCCGGTAGGCTGTAAGAGCACTGGGCAGAGCCAGTTGTTTCTTACCTTCCTGAAAAGCTGGAAGCAAGATGCTTGGGACCCCTCTGCCCGTTTGGGAACAAGGCAGCCTTTTGGGTCGGGAAGCTCTAGGCCAATGGAGCACACGCAGAGCAGGAGTTCTACTTCAGCCTGATCAGGCCTGCAAAGAAACAGCGTTTGACAGGCCTTGGTAAGAGATGTTCCCGGTAGGTGTAAGAGCACTGGGCAGAGCCAGTTGTTTCTTAGCTTCGCAAAGACCGGGAAGCAAGATGCTTTGGGCCTCTCTGCCCCTTGGAAACAGGGCAGCACTTTGGGCCTGGCAGCTCTAGGGCAATGGAGCACACCCAGAGCCGGAGTTCTACTTCAGCCAGATGAGGCCTGCCAAGAAACTGCGTTTCACAGGCCTTTCAAAGACATGTTCCCGGTAGGCTGTAAGAGCACGGGCCAGAGCGAGTTGGTTCTTAGCTTCCCAGAGAGCTGGAAGCAAGATGCTTTGGGGCCTCTCTGCCCCTTTGGAAACAAGGCAGCACCTTGGGCCTGGCAGCTCTAGGGCAATGGAGCACACCCAGAGCAGAAGTTCTACTTCAGCCAAATCAGGCCTGCCAGGAAACGGCGTTTCACAGGCCTTGGTAAGAGATGTTCCCGGTAGGCTGTAAGAGCACTGGGCAACGCCAGATGTTTCTTAGCTTCCCGAAGAGCTGGAAGCAAGAAGCTTTGGTGCCACTCTCTCACTTTGGACTCAAGGCAGCCCTTTGGGGCAGGTAGCTCTAGGCCAGTGGAGCACACCCAGAGCAGAAGTTCTACTTGGGCCAGTTCAGGTCACCAACAAACTGCGTTTCACAGGCCTTGGTAAGAGATGTTCCCGGTAGGCTGTAAGAGCACTGGGCAACGCCAGATGTTTCTTAGCTTCCCGAAGAGCTGGAAGCAAGATGCTTTGGGGCCTCTCATCCCCTTTGCAAACAAGGCGGCCCTATGGGCCAGGCAGCTCTAGGCCAATGGAGCACACCCAGAGCAGAAGTTCTACTTCGGCCAGTTCAGGCCACCAACAAACTGCGTTTCACAGGCCTTGGTAAGAGATGTTCCCGGTAGGCTGTAAGAGCACTGGGCAACGCCAGATGTTTCTTAGCTTCCCGAAGAGCTGGAAGCAAGATGCTTTGGGGCCTCTCATCCCCTTTGCAAACAAGGCCGACCTTTGGGCCAGGCAGCTCTAGGCCAATGGAGCACACCCAGAGCAGAAGTTCTACCTCAGCCAGATAAGGCCTGCCAAGAAACTGCGTTTCAAAGGCTTTGGTAAGAGATGTTCCCGCTACTCTGTTAGAGCACTGGGCAGAGCCATTTGTTTCTTAGCTTCCCAAAGAGCTGGAAGCAAGATGCTTTGGGGGCTCCCTGCCCCTTTGCCAACAAGGGCGACCTTTGGGCCTTTCAGCTCTAGGCCAATGGAGCACACCCAGAGCAGAAGTCCTACTTCAGCCAGATCAGGCCTGCCAAGGAACTGCGTTTCAGAGGCCTTTGTATGTGACGTTCCCGGTAGGCTGTGAGAGCACGGTGCAGAGCCAGTTGTTTCCTTGTTTCCCAAACAGCTGGAAGCAAGACGCTTTGGGGCCTCTCTGCCCCTTTGGAAACAAGGCAGCACGTTGGGTCTGGCAGCTCTAGGGCAATGGAGCACAACCAGAGCCGAAGTTCTACTTCTTCCAGATCAGGCCTGCCTAGACAGTGCGTTTCCCAGGCCTTGATAAGAGATGTTCTCTTAGGCTATAAGAGCACTGGGCACAGCCAGTTGTTTCTTAGCTTCCCAAGAGGTGGAAGCAAGATGCTTTGGGGCCTCTCTCCCCCTTTGGAAACAAGGCAGCCCTTTGGGCCTTTCAGCTCTAGGGCAATGGAGCACACCCAGAGCAGAAGTTCTACCTCAGCCAGATCAGGCCTGCCAAGAAACTGCTTTTCACAGGCCTTCGTAAGAGGTGTTCCCGGAAGGCTGTAAGAGTACCTGGCAGAGCGAGTTGTTTCTTAGCTTCAAAAACAGCTGGAAGCAACATGATTTGGGGCCTCTCTCCCCCTTTGGAAACAAAGCAGCCTTTGTGCCAGGCAGCTCTAGGCCAAGGTAGCACACCCAGAGCACAAGTTCTACCTCAGCCAGATAAGGCCTGTCAAGAAGCTGCGTTTCACAGGCCTTTGTATGTGACGTTCCCGGTTGGCTTTGAGAGCACTGTGCAGAGCCAGTTGTTTTAGCTTCCCAGAGAGCAGGAAGCAAGATGCTTTGGGGCCTCTCTCACACTTTGGAAATAAAGGCAGCCCTTTGGGCCTGGCAGCCCTAGGCCAATGGAGTACACCCAGAGCAGAAGTTCTACCTCAGCCAGATCAGGCCTTCCAAGAAACTGCGTCTCACAGGCCTTTCTCTGTCACGTTGCCGGTAGGCTGTGAGAGCACTGTGCAGAGCCAGTTGTTTCTTAGCTTCCCAAAGATTTGGAAGCAAGATGCTTTGGGGACTCTCAGCCCCTTTGGAAACAAGGCGGCCCTTTGGGCCTGGCAGCTCTAGGCCAAAGTAGCACGCCCAGAGCAGGAGTTCTACTTCAGCCAGATCAGGCCTGCCAAGAAACTGCGTTTCACAGGCCTTGGTAAGAGATGTTCCCGGTAGGTGTAAGAGCACTGGGCAGAGCCAGTTGTTTCTTAGCTTCGCAAAGACCGGGAAGCAAGATGCTTTGGGCCTCTCTGCCCCTTGGAAACAGGGCAGCCGTTTGGGCCTGGCAGCTCTAGGCCAATGGAGCACACCCACAGCAGAAGTTCTACTTCAGGCAGATCAGTCCTGCCCAGAAACTGCGTTTCACAGCCCTTGGTAAGAGATGTTCACGGTAGGCTGTGAGAGCACTGGGCAGAACCAGTTGTTTTTTAGCTTCCCAAAGTGCTGGAGGCAAGATGCTTTGGGGCCTCTCTCACCCTTTGGAAACAAGGCAGCCCTTAGGTCCTGGTAGCTCTAGGCCCTTGTAGCACAACCAGAACAGAAGTTCTACTTCAGCCAGGTCAGGCCTGCCAAGAAACTGCGTTTCACAGGCCTTTCAAAGAGATGTTCTCTTAGGCTGTAAGAGCACTGGGCAGAGCCAGCTGTTTCTTAGCTTCCCGAAGAGCTGGGAGCAAGATGCTTTGGGTCCAATCTCCGTCTTTGGAAACAAGGCAGCCCTTTGGGCCTGGCAGCTCTAGGGCAATGGAGCACACCCAGAGCAGAAGTTCTACTTCAGCCAGATCAGGCCTGCCAGGAAACTGCGTTTCACAGGCCTTGGTAAGAGATGTTCCCGGTAGGCTGTAAGAGCACTGGGCAGAGCCAGTTGTTTCTTACCTTCCTGAAAAGCTGGAAGCAAGATGCTTGGGACCCCTCTGCCCGTTTGGGAACAAGGCAGCCTTTTGGGTCTTGAAGCTCTAGGCCAATGGAGCACATGCAGAGCAGGACTTCTACTTCAGCCTGATCAGGCCTGCAAAGAAACAGCGTTTGACAGGCCTTGGTAAGAGATGTTCCCGGTAGGTGTAAGAGCACTGGGCAGAGCCAGTTGTTTCTTAGCTTCGCAAAGACCGGGAAGCAAGATGCTTTGGGCCTCTCTGCCCCTTGGAAACAGGGCAGCACTTTGGGCCTTGCAGCTCTAGGGCAATGGAGCACACCCAGAGCCGGAGTTCTACTTCAGCCAGATGAGGCCTGCCAAGAAACTGCGTTTCACAGGCCTTTCAAAGACATGTTCCCGGTAGGCTGTAAGAGCACGGGGCAGAGCGAGTTGGTTCTTAGCTTCCCAGAGAGCTGGAAGCAACATGCTTTGGGGCCTCTCTGCCCCTTTGGAAACAAGGCAGCACCTTGGGCCTGGCAGCTCTAGGGCAATGGAGCACACCCAGAGCAGAAGTTCTACTTCAGCCAAATCAGGCCTGCCAGGAAACGGCGTTTCACAGGCCTTGGTAAGAGATGTTCCCGGTAGGCTGTAAGAGCCCTGGGCAACGCCAGATGTTTCTTAGCTTCCCGAAGAGCTGGAAGCAAGATGCTTTGGTGCCACTCTCTCACTTTGGAATCAAGGCAGCCCTTTGGGGCAGGTAGCTCTAGGCCAGTGGAGCACACCCAGAGCAGAAGTTCTACTTCGGCCAGTTCAGGCCACCAACAAACTGCGTTTCACAGGCCTTGGTAAGAGATGTTCCCGGTAGGCTGTAAGAGCACTGGGCAACGCCAGATGTTTCTTAGCTTCCCGAAGAGCTGGAAGCAAGATGCTTTGGGGCCTCTCATCCCCTTTGCAAACAAGGCGGCCCTTTGGGCCAGGCAGCTGTAGGCCAATGGAGCACACCCAGAGCAGAAGTTCTACTTCAGCTACATCAGGCCACCAACAAAGTGCGTTTCACAGGCCTTGGTAAGAGATTGTCTCTTAGGCTGTAAGAGCACTGGGCAGAGCCAGTTGTTTCTTAGCTTCCCAAAGAGCTGGAAGCAAGATGCTTTGGGGGCTCCCTGCCCCTTTGCCAACAAGGCCGACCTTTGGGCCTTTCAGCTCTAGGCCAATGGAGCACACCCAGAGCAGAAGTTCTACCTCAGCCAGATAAGGCCTGCCAAGAAACTGCGTTTCAAAGGCTTTGGTAAGAGATGTTGCCGGTACTCTGTTAGAGCACTGGGCAGAGACAGTTGTTTCTTAGCTTCCCAAAGAGCTGGAAGCAAGATGCTTTGGGGGCTCCCTGCCCCTTTGCCAACAAGGCCGACCTTTGGGCCTTTCAGCTCTGGGCCAATGGAGCACACCCAGAGCAGAAGTTCTACCTCAGCCAGATAAGGCCTGCCAAGAAACTGCGTTTCAAAGGCTTTGGTAAGAGATGTTGCCGGTACTCTGTTAGAGCACTGGGCAGAGACAGTTGTTTCTTAGCTTCCCAAAGAGCTGGAAGCAAGATGCTTTGGGGCCTCTCTGCCCCTTTGGAAACAAGGCATCCCTTTGGGCCTTTCAGCTCTAGGCCAATGGAGCACACCCAGAGCAGAAGTCCTACTTCAGCCAGATCAGGCCTGCCAAGGAACTGCGTTTCAGAGGCCTTTGTATGTGACGTTCCCGGTAGGCTGTGAGAGCACGGTGCAGAGCCAGTTGTTTCCTTGTTTCCCAAACAGCTGGAAGCAAGACGCTTTGGGGCCTCTCTGCCCCTTTGGAAACAAGGCAGCACGTTGGGTCTGGCAGCTCTAGGGCAATGGAGCACAACCAGAGCCGAAGTTCTACTTCTTCCAGATCAGGCCTGCCTAGACAGTGCGTTTCACAGGCCTTGATAAGAGATGTTCTCTTAGGCTATAAGAGCACTGGGCACAGCCAGTTGTTTCTTAGCTTCCCAAGAGGTGGAAGCAAGATGCTTTGGGGCCTCTCTCCCCCTTTGGAAACAAGGCAGCCCTTTGGGCCTTTCAGCTCTAGGGCAATGGAGCACACCCAGAGCAGAAGTTCTACCTCAGCCAGATCAGGCCTGCCAAGAAACTGCTTTTCACAGGCCTTCGTAAGAGGTGTTCCCGGAAGGCTGTCAGAGTACCTGGCAGAGCGAGTTGTTTCTTAGCTTCAAAAACAGCTGGAAGCAACATGATTTGGGGCCTCTCTCCCCCTTTGGAAACAAAGCAGCCTTTGTGCCTGGCAGCTCTAGGCCAAAGTAGCACACCCAGAGCACAAGTTCTACCTCAGCCAGATAAGGCCTGTCAAGAAGCTGCGTTTCACAGGCCTTTGTATGTGACGTTCCCGGTTGGCTTTGAGAGCACTGTGCAGAGCCAGTTGTTTTAGCTTCCCAGAGAGCAGGAAGCAAGATGCTTTGGGGCCTCTCTCACACTTTGGAAATAAAGGCAGCCCTTTGGGCCTGGCAGCCCTAGGCCAATGGAGTACACCCAGAGCAGAAGTTCTACCTCAGCCAGATCAGGCCTTCCAAGAAACTGCGTCTCACAGGCCTTTCTCTGTCACGTTGCCGGTAGGCTGTGAGAGCACTGTGCAGAGCCAGTTGTTTCTTAGCTTCCCAAAGATTTGGAAGCAAGATGCTTTGGGGACTCTCAGCCCCTTTGGAAACAAGGCGGCCCTTTGGGCCTGGCAGCTCTAGGCCAAAGTAGCACGCCCAGAGCAGGAGTTCTACTTCAGCCAGATCAGGCCTGCCAAGAAACTGCGTTTCACAGGCCTTGGTAAGAGATGTTCCCGGTAGGCTGTGAGAGCACTGTGGAGAGCCAGTTGCTTTAGCTTCCCACAGAGCTGGAAGCAAGATGCTTTGGGGCCTCTCTCTCCCTTTGGACACAAGGCAGCCGTTTGGGCCTGGCAGCTCTAGGCCAATGGAGCACACCCACAGCAGAAGTTCTACTTCAGGCAGATCAGTCCTGCCCAGAAACTGCGTTTCACAGCCCTTGGTAAGAGATGTTCACGGTAGGCTGTGAGAGCACTGGGCAGAACCAGTTGTTTTTTAGCTTCCCAAAGTGCTGGAGGCAAGATGCTTTGGGGCCTCTCTCACCCTTTGGAAACAAGGCAGCCCTTAGGTCCTGGTAGCTCTAGGCCTATGTAGCACAACCAGAACAGAAGTTCTACTTCAGCCAGGTCAGGCCTGCCAAGAAACTGCGTTTCACAGGCCTTTCAAAGAGATGTTCTCTTAGGCTGTAAGAGCACTGGGCAGAGCCAGCTGTTTCTTAGCTTCCTGAAGAGCTGGGAGCAAGATGCTTTGGGTCCACTCTCCGTCTTTGGAAACAAGGCAGCCCTTTGGGCCTGGCAGCTCTAGGGCAATGGAGCACACCCAGAGCAGGAGTTCTACTTCAGCCAGATCAGGCCTGCCAGGAAACTGCGTTTCACAGGCCTTGGTAAGAGATGTTCCCGGTAGGCTGTGAGAGCACTGTGGAGAGCCAGTTGCTTTAGCTTCCCACAGAGCTGGAAGCAAGATGCTTTGGGGCCTCTCTCTCCCTTTGGACACAAGGCAGCCGTTTGGGCCTGGCAGCTCTAGGCCAATGGAGCACACCCACAGCAGAAGTTCTACTTCAGGCAGATCAGTCCTGCCCAGAAACTGCGTTTCACAGCCCTTGGTAAGAGATGTTCACGGTAGGCTGTGAGAGCACTGGGCAGAACCAGTTGTTTTTTAGCTTCCCAAAGTGCTGGAGGCAAGATGCTTTGGGGCCTCTCTCACCCTTTGGAAACAAGGCAGCCCTTAGGTCCTGGTAGCTCTAGGCCTATGTAGCACAACCAGAACAGAAGTTCTACTTCAGCCAGGTCAGGCCTGCCAAGAAACTGCGTTTCACAGGCCTTTCAAAGAGATGTTCTCTTAGGCTGTAAGAGCACTGGGCAGAGCCAGCTGTTTCTTAGCTTCCCGAAGAGCTGGGAGCAAGATGCTTTGGGTCCACTCTCCGTCTTTGGAAACAAGGCAGCCCTTTGGGCCTGGCAGCTCTAGGGCAATGGAGCACACCCAGAGCAGAAGTTCTACTTCAGCCAGATCAGGCCTGCCAGGAAACTGCGTTTCACAGGCCTTGGTAAGAGATGTTCCCGGTAGGCTGTAAGAGCACTGGGCAGAGCCAGTTGTTTCTTACCTTCCTGAAAAGCTGGAAGCAAGATGCTTGGGACCCCTCTGCCCGTTTGGGAACAAGGCAGCCTTTTGGGTCGGGAAGCTCTAGGCCAATGGAGCACACGCAGAGCAGGAGTTCTACTTCAGCCTGATCAGGCCTGCAAAGAAACAGCGTTTGACAGGCCTTGGTAAGAGATGTTCCCGGTAGGTGTAAGAGCACTGGGCAGAGCCAGTTGTTTCTTAGCTTCGCAAAGACCGGGAAGCAAGATGCTTTGGGCCTCTCTGCCCCTTGGAAACAGGGCAGCACTTTGGGCCTGGCAGCTCTAGGGCAATGGAGCACACCCAGAGGCGGAGTTCTACTTCAGCCAGATGAGGCCTGCCAAGAAACTGCGTTTCACAGGCCTTTCAAAGACATGTTCCCGGTAGGCTGTAAGAGCACGGGCCAGAGCGAGTTGGTTCTTAGCTTCCCAGAGAGCTGGAAGCAAGATGCTTTGGGGCCTCTCTGCCCCTTTGGAAACAAGGCAGCACCTTGGGCCTGGCAGCTCTAGGGCAATGGAGCACACCCAGAGCAGAAGTTCTACTTCAGCCAAATCAGGCCTGCCAGGAAACGGCGTTTCACAGGCCTTGGTAAGAGATGTTCCCGGTAGGCTGTAAGAGCCCTGGGCAACGCCAGATGTTTCTTAGCTTCCCGAAGAGCTGGAAGCAAGATGCTTTGGTGCCACTCTCTCACTTTGGAATCAAGGCAGCCCTTTGGGGCAGGTAGCTCTAGGCCAGTGGAGCACACCCAGAGCAGAAGTTCTACTTCGGCCAGTTCAGGCCACCAACAAACTGCGTTTCACAGGCCTTGGTAAGAGATGTTCCCGGTAGGCTGTAAGAGCACTGGGCAACGCCAGATGTTTCTTAGCTTCCCGAAGAGCTGGAAGCAAGATGCTTTGGGGCCTCTCATCCCCTTTGCAAACAAGGCGGCCCTTTGGGCCAGGCAGCTCTAGGCCAATGGAGCACACCCAGAGCAGAAGTTCTACTTCAGCTACATCAGGCCACCAACAAAGTGCGTTTCACAGGCCTTGGTAAGAGATTGTCTCTTAGGCTGTAAGAGCACTGGGCAGAGCCAGTTGTTTCTTAGCTTCCCAAAGAGCTGGAAGCAAGATGCTTTGGGGGCTCCCTGCCCCTTTGCCAACAAGGCCGACCTTTGGGCCTTTCAGCTCTGGGCCAATGGAGCACACCCAGAGCAGAAGTTCTACCTCAGCCAGATAAGGCCTGCCAAGAAACTGCGTTTCAAAGGCTTTGGTAAGAGATGTTCCCGCTACTCTGTTAGAGCACTGGGCAGAGACAGTTGTTTCTTAGCTTCCCAAAGAGCTGGAAGCAAGATGCTTTGGGGCCTCTCTGCCCCTTTGGAAACAAGGCATCCCTTTGGGCCTTTCAGCTCTAGGCCAATGGAGCACACCCAGAGCAGAAGTCCTACTTCAGCCAGATCAGGCCTGCCAAGGAACTGCGTCTCACAGGCCTTTGTATGTGACGTTCCCGGTAGGCTGTGAGAGCACGGTGCAGAGCCAGTTGTTTCCTTGTTTCCCAAACAGCTGGAAGCAAGACGCTTTGGGGCCTCTCTGCCCCTTTGGAAACAAGGCAGCACGTTGGGTCTGGCAGCTTAGGGCAATGGAGCACAACCAGAGCCGAAGTTCTACTTCTTCCAGATCAGGCCTGCCTA
This sequence comes from Equus asinus, assembly GCF_041296235.1. Lineage (NCBI taxonomy): Eukaryota > Metazoa > Chordata > Mammalia > Perissodactyla > Equidae > Equus > Equus asinus. The sequence goes on from NW_027225523.1 coordinate 10,620,054, forward strand.
GACAGTGCGTTTCACAGGCCTTGATAAGAGATGTTCTCTTAGGCTATAAGAGCACTGGGCACAGCCAGTTGTTTCTTAGCTTCCCAAGAGGTGGAAGCAAGATGCTTTGGGGCCTCTCTCCCCCTTTGGAAACAAGGCAGCCCTTTGGGCCTTTCAGCTCTAGGGCAATGGAGCACACCCAGAGCAGAAGTTCTACCTCAGCCAGATCAGGCCTGCCAAGAAACTGCTTTTCACAGGCCTTCGTAAGAGGTGTTCCCGGAAGGCTGTCAGAGTACCTGGCAGAGCGAGTTGTTTCTTAGCTTCAAAAACAGCTGGAAGCAACATGATTTGGGGCCTCTCTCCCCCTTTGGAAACAAAGCAGCCTTTGTGCCTGGCAGCTCTAGGCCAAAGTAGCACACCCAGAGCACAAGTTCTACCTCAGCCAGATAAGGCCTGTCAAGAAGCTGCGTTTCACAGGCCTTTGTATGTGACGTTCCCGGTTGGCTTTGAGAGCACTGTGCAGAGCCAGTTGTTTTAGCTTCCCAGAGAGCAGGAAGCAAGATGCTTTGGGGCCTCTCTCACACTTTGGAAATAAAGGCAGCCCTTTGGGCCTGGCAGCCCTAGGCCAATGGAGTACACCCAGAGCAGAAGTTCTACCTCAGCCAGATCAGGCCTTCCAAGAAACTGCGTCTCACAGGCCTTTCTCTGTCACGTTGCCGGTAGGCTGTGAGAGCACTGTGCAGAGCCAGTTGTTTCTTAGCTTCCCAAAGATTTGGAAGCAAGATGCTTTGGGGACTCTCAGCCCCTTTGGAAACAAGGCGGCCCTTTGGGCCTGGCAGCTCTAGGCCAAAGTAGCACGCCCAGAGCAGGAGTTCTACTTCAGCCAGATCAGGCCTGCCAAGAAACTGCGTTTCACAGGCCTTGGTAAGAGATGTTCCCGGTAGGCTGTGAGAGCACTGTGGAGAGCCAGTTGCTTTAGCTTCCCACAGAGCTGGAAGCAAGATGCTTTGGGGCCTCTCTCTCCCTTTGGACACAAGGCAGCCGTTTGGGCCTGGCAGCTCTAGGCCAATGGAGCACACCCACAGCAGAAGTTCTACTTCAGGCAGATCAGTCCTGCCCAGAAACTGCGTTTCACAGCCCTTGGTAAGAGATGTTCACGGTAGGCTGTGAGAGCACTGGGCAGAACCAGTTGTTTTTTAGCTTCCCAAAGTGCTGGAGGCAAGATCCTTTGGGGCCTCTCTCACCCTTTGGAAACAAGGCAGCCCTTAGGTCCTGGTAGCTCTAGGCCTATGTAGCACAACCAGAACAGAAGTTCTACTTCAGCCAGGTCAGGCCTGCCAAGAAACTGCGTTTCACAGGTCTTTCAAAGAGATGTTCTGTTAGGCTGTAAGAGCACTGGGCAGAGCCAGCTGTTTCTTAGCTTCCCGAAGAGCTGGGAGCAAGATGCTTTGGGTCCACTCTCCGTCTTTGGAAACAAGGCAGCCCTTTGGGCCTGGCAGCTCTAGGGCAATGGAGCACACCCAGAGCAGGAGTTCTACTTCAGCCAGATCAGGCCTGCCAGGAAACTGCGTTTCACAGGCCTTGGTAAGAGATGTTCCCGGTAGGCTGTGAGAGCACTGTGGAGAGCCAGTTGCTTTAGCTTCCCACAGAGCTGGAAGCAAGATGCTTTGGGGCCTCTCTCTCCCTTTGGACACAAGGCAGCCGTTTGGGCCTGGCAGCTCTAGGCCAATGGAGCACACCCACAGCAGAAGTTCTACTTCAGGCAGATCAGTCCTGCCCAGAAACTGCGTTTCACAGCCCTTGGTAAGAGATATTCACGGTAGGCTGTGAGAGCACTGGGCAGAACCAGTTGTTTTTTAGCTTCCCAAAGTGCTGGAGGCAAGATGCTTTGGGGCCTCTCTCACCCTTTGGAAACAAGGCAGCCCTTAGGTCCTGGTAGCTCTAGGCCTATGTAGCACAACCAGAGCAGAAGTTCTACTTCAGCCAGATCAGGCCTGCCAGGAAACTGCGTTTCACAGGCCTTGGTAAGAGATGTTCCCGGTAGGCTGTAAGAGCACTGGGCAGAGCCAGTTGTTTCTTACCTTCCTGAAAAGCTGGAAGCAAGATGCTTGGGACCCCTCTGCCCGTTTGGGAACAAGGCAGCCTTTTGGGTCGGGAAGCTCTAGGCCAATGGAGCACACGCAGAGCAGGAGTTCTACTTCAGCCTGATCAGCCCTGCAAAGAAACAGCGTTTGACAGGCCTTGGTAAGAGATGTTCCCGGTAGGTGTAAGAGCACTGGGCAGAGCCAGTTGTTTCTTAGCTTCGCAAAGACCGGGAAGCAAGATGCTTTGGGCCTCTCTGCCCCTTGGAAACAGGGCAGCACTTTGGGCCTGGCAGCTCTAGGGCAATGGAGCACACCCAGAGGCGGAGTTCTACTTCAGCCAGATGAGGCCTGCCAAGAAACTGCGTTTCACAGGCCTTTCAAAGACATGTTCCCGGTAGGCTGTAAGAGCACGGGCCAGAGCGAGTTGGTTCTTAGCTTCCCAGAGAGCTGGAAGCAAGATGCTTTGGGGCCTCTCTGCCCCTTTGGAAACAAGGCAGCACCTTGGGCCTGGCAGCTCTAGGGCAATGGAGCACACCCAGAGCAGAAGTTCTACTTCAGCCAAATCAGGCCTGCCAGGAAACGGCGTTTCACAGGCCTTGGTAAGAGATGTTCCCGGTAGGCTGTAAGAGCACTGGGCAACGCCAGATGTTTCTTAGCTTCCCGAAGAGCTGGAAGCAAGAAGCTTTGGTGCCACTCTCTCACTTTGGACTCAAGGCAGCCCTTTGGGGCAGGTAGCTCTAGGCCAGTGGAGCACACCCAGAGCAGAAGTTCTACTTGGGCCAGTTCAGGTCACCAACAAACTGCGTTTCACAGGCCTTGGTAAGAGATGTTCCCGGTAGGCTGTAAGAGCACTGGGCAACGCCAGATGTTTCTTAGCTTCCCGAAGAGCTGGAAGCAAGATGCTTTGGGGCCTCTCATCCCCTTTGCAAACAAGGCGGCCCTATGGGCCAGGCAGCTCTAGGCCAATGGAGCACACCCAGAGCAGAAGTTCTACTTCGGCCAGTTCAGGCCACCAACAAACTGCGTTTCACAGGCCTTGGTAAGAGATGTTCCCGGTAGGCTGTAAGAGCACTGGGCAACGCCAGATGTTTCTTAGCTTCCCGAAGAGCTGGAAGCAAGATGCTTTGGGGCCTCTCATCCCCTTTGCAAACAAGGCGGCCCTTTGGGCCAGGCAGCTCTAGGCCAATGGAGCACACCCAGAGCAGAAGTTCTACTTCAGCTACATCAGGCCACCAACAAAGTGCGTTTCACAGGCCTTGGTAAGAGATTGTCTCTTAGGCTGTAAGAGCACTGGGCAGAGCCAGTTGTTTCTTAGCTTCCCAAAGAGCTGGAAGCAAGATGCTTTGGGGGCTCCCTGCCCCTTTGCCAACAAGGCCGACCTTTGGGCCTTTCAGCTCTGGGCCAATGGAGCACACCCAGAGCAGAAGTTCTACCTCAGCCAGATAAGGCCTGCCAAGAAACTGCGTTTCAAAGGCTTTGGTAAGAGATGTTGCCGGTACTCTGTTAGAGCACTGGGCAGAGACAGTTGTTTCTTAGCTTCCCAAAGAGCTGGAAGCAAGATGCTTTGGGGCCTCTCTGCCCCTTTGGAAACAAGGCATCCCTTTGGGCCTTTCAGCTCTAGGCCAATGGAGCACACCCAGAGCAGAAGTCCTACTTCAGCCAGATCAGGCCTGCCAAGGAACTGCGTCTCACAGGCCTTTGTATGTGACGTTCCCGGTAGGCTGTGAGAGCACGGTGCAGAGCCAGTTGTTTCCTTGTTTCCCAAACAGCTGGAAGCAAGACGCTTTGGGGCCTCTCTGCCCCTTTGGAAACAAGGCAGCACGTTGGGTCTGGCAGCTCTAGGGCAATGGAGCACAACCAGAGCCGAAGTTCTACTTCTTCCAGATCAGGCCTGCCTAGACAGTGCGTTTCACAGGCCTTGATAAGAGATGTTCTCTTAGGCTATAAGAGCACTGGGCACAGCCAGTTGTTTCTTAGCTTCCCAAGAGGTGGAAGCAAGATGCTTTGGGGCCTCTCTCCCCCTTTGGAAACAAGGCAGCCCTTTGGGCCTTTCAGCTCTAGGGCAATGGAGCACACCCAGAGCAGAAGTTCTACCTCAGCCAGATCAGGCCTGCCAAGAAACTGCTTTTCACAGGCCTTCGTAAGAGGTGTTCCCGGAAGGCTGTCAGAGTACCTGGCAGAGCGAGTTGTTTCTTAGCTTCAAAAACAGCTGGAAGCAACATGATTTGGGGCCTCTCTCCCCCTTTGGAAACAAAGCAGCCTTTGTGCCTGGCAGCTCTAGGCCAAAGTAGCACACCCAGAGCACAAGTTCTACCTCAGCCAGATAAGGCCTGTCAAGAAGCTGCGTTTCACAGGCCTTTGTATGTGACGTTCCCGGTTGGCTTTGAGAGCACTGTGCAGAGCCAGTTGTTTTAGCTTCCCAGAGAGCAGGAAGCAAGATGCTTTGGGGCCTCTCTCACACTTTGGAAATAAAGGCAGCCCTTTGGGCCTGGCAGCCCTAGGCCAATGGAGTACACCCAGAGCAGAAGTTCTACCTCAGCCAGATCAGGCCTTCCAAGAAACTGCGTCTCACAGGCCTTTCTCTGTCACGTTGCCGGTAGGCTGTGAGAGCACTGTGCAGAGCCAGTTGTTTCTTAGCTTCCCAAAGATTTGGAAGCAAGATGCTTTGGGGACTCTCAGCCCCTTTGGAAACAAGGCGGCCCTTTGGGCCTGGCAGCTCTAGGCCAAAGTAGCACGCCCAGAGCAGGAGTTCTACTTCAGCCAGATCAGGCCTGCCAAGAAACTGCGTTTCACAGGCCTTGGTAAGAGATGTTCCCGGTAGGCTGTGAGAGCACTGTGGAGAGCCAGTTGCTTTAGCTTCCCACAGAGCTGGAAGCAAGATGCTTTGGGGCCTCTCTCTCCCTTTGGACACAAGGCAGCCGTTTGGGCCTGGCAGCTCTAGGCCAATGGAGCACACCCACAGCAGAAGTTCTACTTCAGGCAGATCAGTCCTGCCCAGAAACTGCGTTTCACAGCCCTTGGTAAGAGATGTTCACGGTAGGCTGTGAGAGCACTGGGCAGAACCAGTTGTTTTTTAGCTTCCCAAAGTGCTGGAGGCAAGATGCTTTGGGGCCTCTCTCACCCTTTGGAAACAAGGCAGCCCTTAGGTCCTGGTAGCTCTAGGCCTATGTAGCACAACCAGAACAGAAGTTCTACTTCAGCCAGGTCAGGCCTGCCAAGAAACTGCGTTTCACAGGTCTTTCAAAGAGATGTTCTGTTAGGCTGTAAGAGCACTGGGCAGAGCCAGCTGTTTCTTAGCTTCCCGAAGAGCTGGGAGCAAGATGCTTTGGGTCCACTCTCCGTCTTTGGAAACAAGGCAGCCCTTTGGGCCTGGCAGCTCTAGGGCAATGGAGCACACCCAGAGCAGGAGTTCTACTTCAGCCAGATCAGGCCTGCCAGGAAACTGCGTTTCACAGGCCTTGGTAAGAGATGTTCCCGGTAGGCTGTGAGAGCACTGTGGAGAGCCAGTTGCTTTAGCTTCCCACAGAGCTGGAAGCAAGATGCTTTGGGGCCTCTCTCTCCCTTTGGACACAAGGCAGCCGTTTGGGCCTGGCAGCTCTAGGCCAATGGAGCACACCCACAGCAGAAGTTCTACTTCAGGCAGATCAGTCCTGCCCAGAAACTGCGTTTCACAGCCCTTGGTAAGAGATGTTCACGGTAGGCTGTGAGAGCACTGGGCAGAACCAGTTGTTTTTTAGCTTCCCAAAGTGCTGGAGGCAAGATGCTTTGGGGCCTCTCTCACCCTTTGGAAACAAGGCAGCCCTTAGGTCCTGGTAGCTCTAGGCCTATGTAGCACAACCAGAGCAGAAGTTCTACTTCAGCCAGATCAGGCCTGCCAGGAAACTGCGTTTCACAGGCCTTGGTAAGAGATGTTCCCGGTAGGCTGTAAGAGCACTGGGCAGAGCCAGTTGTTTCTTACCTTCCTGAAAAGCTGGAAGCAAGATGCTTGGGACCCCTCTGCCCGTTTGGGAACAAGGCAGCCTTTTGGGTCGGGAAGCTCTAGGCCAATGGAGCACACGCAGAGCAGGAGTTCTACTTCAGCCTGATCAGGCCTGCAAAGAAACAGCGTTTGACAGGCCTTGGTAAGAGATGTTCCCGGTAGGTGTAAGAGCACTGGGCAGAGCCAGTTGTTTCTTAGCTTCGCAAAGACCGGGAAGCAAGATGCTTTGGGCCTCTCTGCCCCTTGGAAACAGGGCAGCACTTTGGGCCTGGCAGCTCTAGGGCAATGGAGCACACCCAGAGCCGGAGTTCTACTTCAGCCAGATGAGGCCTGCCAAGAAACTGCGTTTCACAGGCCTTTCAAAGACATGTTCCCGGTAGGCTGTAAGAGCACGGGCCAGAGCGAGTTGGTTCTTAGCTTCCCAGAGAGCTGGAAGCAAGATGCTTTGGGGCCTCTCTGCCCCTTTGGAAACAAGGCAGCACCTTGGGCCTGGCAGCTCTAGGGCAATGGAGCACACCCAGAGCAGAAGTTCTACTTCAGCCAAATCAGGCCTGCCAGGAAACGGCGTTTCACAGGCCTTGGTAAGAGATGTTCCCGGTAGGCTGTAAGAGCCCTGGGCAACGCCAGATGTTTCTTAGCTTCCCGAAGAGCTGGAAGCAAGATGCTTTGGTGCCACTCTCTCACTTTGGAATCAAGGCAGCCCTTTGGGGCAGGTAGCTCTAGGCCAGTGGAGCACACCCAGAGCAGAAGTTCTACTTCGGCCAGTTCAGGCCACCAACAAACTGCGTTTCACAGGCCTTGGTAAGAGATGTTCCCGGTAGGCTGTAAGAGCACTGGGCAACGCCAGATGTTTCTTAGCTTCCCGAAGAGCTGGAAGCAAGATGCTTTGGGGCCTCTCATCCCCTTTGCAAACAAGGCGGCCCTTTGGGCCAGGCAGCTCTAGGCCAATGGAGCACACCCAGAGCAGAAGTTCTACTTCAGCTACATCAGGCCACCAACAAAGTGCGTTTCACAGGCCTTGGTAAGAGATTGTCTCTTAGGCTGTAAGAGCACTGGGCAGAGCCAGTTGTTTCTTAGCTTCCCAAAGAGCTGGAAGCAAGATGCTTTGGGGGCTCCCTGCCCCTTTGCCAACAAGGCCGACCTTTGGGCCTTTCAGCTCTGGGCCAATGGAGCACACCCAGAGCAGAAGTTCTACCTCAGCCAGATAAGGCCTGCCAAGAAACTGCGTTTCAAAGGCTTTGGTAAGAGATGTTGCCGGTACTCTGTTAGAGCACTGGGCAGAGACAGTTGTTTCTTAGCTTCCCAAAGAGCTGGAAGCAAGATGCTTTGGGGCCTCTCTGCCCCTTTGGAAACAAGGCATCCCTTTGGGCCTTTCAGCTCTAGGCCAATGGAGCACACCCAGAGCAGAAGTCCTACTTCAGCCAGATCAGGCCTGCCAAGGAACTGCGTCTCAGAGGCCTTTGTATGTGACGTTCCCGGTAGGCTGTGAGAGCACGGTGCAGAGCCAGTTGTTTCCTTGTTTCCCAAACAGCTGGAAGCAAGACGCTTTGGGGCCTCTCTGCCCCTTTGGAAACAAGGCAGCACGTTGGGTCTGGCAGCTCTAGGGCAATGGAGCACAACCAGAGCCGAAGTTCTACTTCTTCCAGATCAGGCCTGCCTAGACAGTGCGTTTCACAGGCCTTGATAAGAGATGTTCTCTTAGGCTATAAGAGCACTGGGCACAGCCAGTTGTTTCTTAGCTTCCCAAGAGGTGGAAGCAAGATGCTTTGGGGCCTCTCTCCCCCTTTGGAAACAAGGCAGCCCTTTGGGCCTTTCAGCTCTAGGGCAATGGAGCACACCCAGAGCAGAAGTTCTACCTCAGCCAGATCAGGCCTGCCAAGAAACTGCTTTTCACAGGCCTTCGTAAGAGGTGTTCCCGGAAGGCTGTCAGAGTACCTGGCAGAGCGAGTTGTTTCTTAGCTTCAAAAACAGCTGGAAGCAACATGATTTGGGGCCTCTCTCCCCCTTTGGAAACAAAGCAGCCTTTGTGCCTGGCAGCTCTAGGCCAAAGTAGCACACCCAGAGCACAAGTTCTACCTCAGCCAGATAAGGCCTGTCAAGAAGCTGCGTTTCACAGGCCTTTGTATGTGACGTTCCCGGTTGGCTTTGAGAGCACTGTGCAGAGCCAGTTGTTTTAGCTTCCCAGAGAGCAGGAAGCAAGATGCTTTGGGGCCTCTCTCACACTTTGGAAATAAAGGCAGCCCTTTGGGCCTGGCAGCCCTAGGCCAATGGAGTACACCCAGAGCAGAAGTTCTACCTCAGCCAGATCAGGCCTTCCAAGAAACTGCGTCTCACAGGCCTTTCTCTGTCACGTTGCCGGTAGGCTGTGAGAGCACTGTGCAGAGCCAGTTGTTTCTTAGCTTCCCAAAGATTTGGAAGCAAGATGCTTTGGGGACTCTCAGCCCCTTTGGAAACAAGGCGGCCCTTTGGGCCTGGCAGCTCTAGGCCAAAGTAGCACGCCCAGAGCAGGAGTTCTACTTCAGCCAGATCAGGCCTGCCAAGAAACTGCGTTTCACAGGCCTTGGTAAGAGATGTTCCCGGTAGGCTGTGAGAGCACTGTGGAGAGCCAGTTGCTTTAGCTTCCCACAGAGCTGGAAGCAAGATGCTTTGGGGCCTCTCTCTCCCTTTGGACACAAGGCAGCCGTTTGGGCCTGGCAGCTCTAGGCCAATGGAGCACACCCACAGCAGAAGTTCTACTTCAGGCAGATCAGTCCTGCCCAGAAACTGCGTTTCACAGCCCTTGGTAAGAGATGTTCACGGTAGGCTGTGAGAGCACTGGGCAGAACCAGTTGTTTTTTAGCTTCCCAAAGTGCTGGAGGCAAGATGCTTTGGGGCCTCTCTCACCCTTTGGAAACAAGGCAGCCCTTAGGTCCTGGTAGCTCTAGGCCTATGTAGCACAACCAGAACAGAAGTTCTACTTCAGCCAGGTCAGGCCTGCCAAGAAACTGCGTTTCACAGGTCTTTCAAAGAGATGTTCTGTTAGGCTGTAAGAGCACTGGGCAGAGCCAGCTGTTTCTTAGCTTCCCGAAGAGCTGGGAGCAAGATGCTTTGGGTCCACTCTCCGTCTTTGGAAACAAGGCAGCCCTTTGGGCCTGGCAGCTCTAGGGCAATGGAGCACACCCAGAGCAGGAGTTCTACTTCAGCCAGATCAGGCCTGCCAGGAAACTGCGTTTCACAGGCCTTGGTAAGAGATGTTCCCGGTAGGCTGTGAGAGCACTGTGGAGAGCCAGTTGCTTTAGCTTCCCACAGAGCTGGAAGCAAGATGCTTTGGGGCCTCTCTCTCCCTTTGGACACAAGGCAGCCGTTTGGGCCTGGCAGCTCTAGGCCAATGGAGCACACCCACAGCAGAAGTTCTACTTCAGGCAGATCAGTCCTGCCCAGAAACTGCGTTTCACAGCCCTTGGTAAGAGATGTTCACGGTAGGCTGTGAGAGCACTGGGCAGAACCAGTTGTTTTTTAGCTTCCCAAAGTGCTGGAGGCAAGATGCTTTGGGGCCTCTCTCACCCTTTGGAAACAAGGCAGCCCTTAGGTCCTGGTAGCTCTAGGCCTATGTAGCACAACCAGAGCAGAAGTTCTACTTCAGCCAGATCAGGCCTGCCAGGAAACTGCGTTTCACAGGCCTTGGTAAGAGATGTTCCCGGTAGGCTGTAAGAGCACTGGGCAGAGCCAGTTGTTTCTTACCTTCCTGAAAAGCTGGAAGCAAGATGCTTGGGACCCCTCTGCCCGTTTGGGAACAAGGCAGCCTTTTGGGTCGGGAAGCTCTAGGCCAATGGAGCACACGCAGAGCAGGAGTTCTACTTCAGCCTGATCAGGCCTGCAAAGAAACAGCGTTTGACAGGCCTTGGTAAGAGATGTTCCCGGTAGGTGTAAGAGCACTGGGCAGAGCCAGTTGTTTCTTAGCTTCGCAAAGACCGGGAAGCAAGATGCTTTGGGCCTCTCTGCCCCTTGGAAACAGGGCAGCACTTTGGGCCTGGCAGCTCTAGGGCAATGGAGCACACCCAGAGGCGGAGTTCTACTTCAGCCAGATGAGGCCTGCCAAGAAACTGCGTTTCACAGGCCTTTCAAAGACATGTTCCCGGTAGGCTGTAAGAGCACGGGCCAGAGCGAGTTGGTTCTTAGCTTCCCAGAGAGCTGGAAGCAAGATGCTTTGGGGCCTCTCTGCCCCTTTGGAAACAAGGCAGCACCTTGGGCCTGGCAGCTCTAGGGCAATGGAGCACACCCAGAGCAGAAGTTCTACTTCAGCCAAATCAGGCCTGCCAGGAAACGGCGTTTCACAGGCCTTGGTAAGAGATGTTCCCGGTAGGCTGTAAGAGCCCTGGGCAACGCCAGATGTTTCTTAGCTTCCCGAAGAGCTGGAAGCAAGATGCTTTGGTGCCACTCTCTCACTTTGGAATCAAGGCAGCCCTTTGGGGCAGGTAGCTCTAGGCCAGTGGAGCACACCCAGAGCAGAAGTTCTACTTCGGCCAGTTCAGGCCACCAACAAACTGCGTTTCACAGGCCTTGGTAAGAGATGTTCCCGGTAGGCTGTAAGAGCACTGGGCAACGCCAGATGTTTCTTAGCTTCCCGAAGAGCTGGAAGCAAGATGCTTTGGGGCCTCTCATCCCCTTTGCAAACAAGGCGGCCCTTTGGGCCAGGCAGCTCTAGGCCAATGGAGCACACCCAGAGCAGAAGTTCTACTTCAGCTACATCAGGCCACCAACAAAGTGCGTTTCACAGGCCTTGGTAAGAGATTGTCTCTTAGGCTGTAAGAGCACTGGGCAGAGCCAGTTGTTTCTTAGAATCCCAAAGAGCTGGAAGCAAGATGCTTTGGGGGCTCCCTGCCCCTTTGCCAACAAGGCCGACCTTTGGGCCTTTCAGCTCTGGGCCAATGGAGCACACCCAGAGCAGAAGTTCTACCTCAGCCAGATAAGGCCTGCCAAGAAACTGCGTTTCAAAGGCTTTGGTAAGAGATGTTGCCGGTACTCTGTTAGAGCACTGGGCAGAGAAAGTTGTTTCTTAGCTTCCCAAAGAGCTGGAAGCAAGATGCTTTGGGGCCTCTCTGCCCCTTTGCAAACAAGGCATCCCTTTGGGCCTTTCAGCTCTAGGCCAATGGAGCACACCCAGAGCAGAAGTCCTACTTCAGCCAAATCAGGCCTTCCAAGAAACTGCGTCTCACAGGCCTTTGTATGTGACGTTCCCGGTAGGCTGTGAGAGCACTGTGCAGAGCCAGTTGTTTCTTAGCTTCCCAAAGATTTGGAAGCAAGATACTTTGGGGACTCTCAGCCCCTTTGGAAACAAGGCGGCCCTTTGGGCCTGGCAGCTCTAGGCCAAAGTAGCACGCCCAGAGCAGGAGTTCTACTTCAGCCAGATCAGGCCTGCCAAGAAACTGCGTTTCACAGGCCTTGGTAAGAGATGTTCCCGGTAGGCTGTGAGAGCACTGTGGAGAGCCAGTTGCTTTAGCTTCCCACAGAGCTGGAAGCAAGATGCTTTGGGGCCTCTCTCTCCCTTTGGACACAAGGCAGCCGTTTGGGCCTGGCAGCTCTAGGCCAATGGAGCACACCCACAGCAGAAGTTCTACTTCAGGCAGATCAGTCCTGCCCAGAAACTGCGTTTCACAGCCCGTGGTAAGAGATGTTCACGGTAGGCTGTGAGAGCACTGGGCAGAACCAGTTGTTTTTTAGCTTCCCAAAGTGCTGGAGGCAACATGCTTTGGGGCCTCTCTCACCCTTTGGAAACAAGGCAGCCCTTAGGTCCTGGTAGCTCTAGGCCTATGTAGCACAACCAGAACAGAAGTTCTACTTCAGCCAGGTCAGGCCTGCCAAGAAACTGCGTTTCACAGGCCTTTCAAAGAGATGTTCTCTTAGGCTGTAAGAGCACTGGGCAGAGCCAGCTGTTTCTTAGCTTCCCGAAGAGCTGGGAGCAAGATGCTTTGGGTCCACTCTCCGTCTTTGGAAACAAGGCAGCCCTTTGGGCCTGGCAGCTCTAGGGCAATGGAGCACACCCAGAGCAGGAGTTCTACTTCAGCCAGATCAGGCCTGCCAGGAAACTGCGTTTCACAGGCCTTGGTAAGAGATGTTCCCGGTAGGCTGTGAGAGCACTGTGGAGAGCCAGTTGCTTTAGCTTCCCACAGAGCTGGAAGCAAGATGCTTTGGGGCCTCTCTCTCCCTTTGGACACAAGGCAGCCGTTTGGGCCTGGCAGCTCTAGGCCAATGGAGCACACCCACAGCAGAAGTTCTACTTCAGGCAGATCAGTCCTGCCCAGAAACTGCGTTTCACAGCCCTTGGTAAGAGATGTTCACGGTAGGCTGTGAGAGCACTGGGCAGAACCAGTTGTTTTTTAGCTTCCCAAAGTGCTGGAGGCAAGATGCTTTGGGGCCTCTCTCACCCTTTGGAAACAAGGCAGCCCTTAGGTCCTGGTAGCTCTAGGCCTATGTAGCACAACCAGAACAGAAGTTCTACTTCAGCCAGGTCAGGCCTGCCAAGAAACTGCGTTTCACAGGCCTTTCAAAGAGATGTTCTCTTAGGCTGTAAGAGCACTGGGCAGAGCCAGCTGTTTCTTAGCTTCCCGAAGAGCTGGGAGCAAGATGCTTTGGGTCCACTCTCCGTCTTTGGAAACAAGGCAGCCCTTTGGGCCTGGCAGCTCTAGGGCAATGGAGCACACCCAGAGCAGGAGTTCTACTTCAGCCAGATCAGGCCTGCCAGGAAACTGCGTTTCACAGGCCTTGGTAAGAGATGTTCCCGGTAGGCTGTGAGAGCACTGTGGAGAGCCAGTTGCTTTAGCTTCCCACAGAGCTGGAAGCAAGATGCTTTGGGGCCTCTCTCTCCCTTTGGACACAAGGCAGCCGTTTGGGCCTGGCAGCTCTAGGCCAATGGAGCACACCCACAGCAGAAGTTCTACTTCAGGCAGATCAGTCCTGCCCAGAAACTGCGTTTCACAGCCCTTGGTAAGAGATGTTCACGGTAGGCTGTGAGAGCACTGGGCAGAACCAGTTGTTTTTTAGCTTCCCAAAGTGCTGGAGGCAAGATGCTTTGGGGCCTCTCTCACCCTTTGGAAACAAGGCAGCCCTTAGGTCCTGGTAGCTCTAGGCCTATGTAGCACAACCAGAACAGAAGTTCTACTTCAGCCAGGTCAGGCCTGCCAAGAAACTGCGTTTCACAGGCCTTTCAAAGAGATGTTCTCTTAGGCTGTAAGAGCACTGGGCAGAGCCAGCTGTTTCTTAGCTTCCCGAAGAGCTGGGAGCAAGATGCTTTGGGTCCACTCTCCGTCTTTGGAAACAAGGCAGCCCTTTGGGCCTGGCAGCTCTAGGGCAATGGAGCACACCCAGAGCAGGAGTTCTACTTCAGCCAGATCAGGCCTGCCAGGAAACTGCGTTTCACAGGCCTTGGTAAGAGATGTTCCCGGTAGGCTGTAAGAGCACTGGGCAGAGCCAGTTGTTTCTTACCTTCCTGAAAAGCTGGAAGCAAGATGCTTGGGACCCCTCTGCCCGTTTGGGAACAAGGCAGCCTTTTGGGTCGGGAAGCTCTAGGCCAATGGAGCACACGCAGAGCAGGAGTTCTACTTCAGCCTGATCAGCCCTGCAAAGAAACAGCGTTTGACAGGCCTTGGTAAGAGATGTTCCCGGTAGGTGTAAGAGCACTGGGCAGAGCCAGTTGTTTCTTAGCTTCGCAAAGACCGGGAAGCAAGATGCTTTGGGCCTCTCTGCCCCTTGGAAACAGGGCAGCACTTTGGGCCTGGCAGCTCTAGGGCAATGGAGCACACCCAGAGCCGGAGTTCTACTTCAGCCAGATGAGGCCTGCCAAGAAACTGCGTTTCACAGGCCTTTCAAAGACATGTTCCCGGTAGGCTGTAAGAGCACGGGCCAGAGCGAGTTGGTTCTTAGCTTCCCAGAGAGCTGGAAGCAAGATGCTTTGGGGCCTCTCTGCCCCTTTGGAAACAAGGCAGCACCTTGGGCCTGGCAGCTCTAGGGCAATGGAGCACACCCAGAGCAGAAGTTCTACTTCAGCCAAATCAGGCCTGCCAGGAAACGGCGTTTCACAGGCCTTGGTAAGAGATGTTCCCGGTAGGCTGTAAGAGCCCTGGGCAACGCCAGATGTTTCTTAGCTTCCCGAAGAGCTGGAAGCAAGATGCTTTGGTGCCACTCTCTCACTTTGGAATCAAGGCAGCCCTTTGGGGCAGGTAGCTCTAGGCCAGTGGAGCACACCCAGAGCAGAAGTTCTACTTCGGCCAGTTCAGGCCACCAACAAACTGCGTTTCACAGGCCTTGGTAAGAGATGTTCCCGGTAGGCTGTAAGAGCACTGGGCAACGCCAGATGTTTCTTAGCTTCCCGAAGAGCTGGAAGCAAGATGCTTTGGGGCCTCTCATCCCCTTTGCAAACAAGGCGGCCCTTTGGGCCAGGCAGCTCTAGGCCAATGGAGCACACCCAGAGCAGAAGTTCTACTTCAGCTACATCAGGCCACCAACAAAGTGCGTTTCACAGGCCTTGGTAAGAGATTGTCTCTTAGGCTGTAAGAGCACTGGGCAGAGCCAGTTGTTTCTTAGCTTCCCAAAGAGCTGGAAGCAAGATGCTTTGGGGGCTCCCTGCCCCTTTGCCAACAAGGCCGACCTTTGGGCCTTTCAGCTCTGGGCCAATGGAGCACACCCAGAGCAGAAGTTCTACCTCAGCCAGATAAGGCCTGCCAAGAAACTGCGTTTCAAAGGCTTTGGTAAGAGATGTTGCCGGTACTCTGTTAGAGCACTGGGCAGAGACAGTTGTTTCTTAGCTTCCCAAAGAGCTGGAAGCAAGATGCTTTGGGGCCTCTCTGCCCCTTTGGAAACAAGGCATCCCTTTGGGCCTTTCAGCTCTAGGCCAATGGAGCACACCCAGAGCAGAAGTCCTACTTCAGCCAGATCAGGCCTGCCAAGGAACTGCGTCTCAGAGGCCTTTGTATGTGACGTTCCCGGTAGGCTGTGAGAGCACGGTGCAGAGCCAGTTGTTTCCTTGTTTCCCAAACAGCTGGAAGCAAGACGCTTTGGGGCCTCTCTGCCCCTTTGGAAACAAGGCAGCACGTTGGGTCTGGCAGCTCTAGGGCAATGGAGCACAACCAGAGCCGAAGTTCTACTTCTTCCAGATCAGGCCTGCCTAGACAGTGCGTTTCACAGGCCTTGATAAGAGATGTTCTCTTAGGCTATAAGAGCACTGGGCACAGCCAGTTGTTTCTTAGCTTCCCAAGAGGTGGAAGCAAGATGCTTTGGGGCCTCTCTCCCCCTTTGGAAACAAGGCAGCCCTTTGGGCCTTTCAGCTCTAGGGCAATGGAGCACACCCAGAGCAGAAGTTCTACCTCAGCCAGATCAGGCCTGCCAAGAAACTGCTTTTCACAGGCCTTCGTAAGAGGTGTTCCCGGAAGGCTGTCAGAGTACCTGGCAGAGCGAGTTGTTTCTTAGCTTCAAAAACAGCTGGAAGCAACATGATTTGGGGCCTCTCTCCCCCTTTGGAAACAAAGCAGCCTTTGTGCCTGGCAGCTCTAGGCCAAAGTAGCACACCCAGAGCACAAGTTCTACCTCAGCCAGATAAGGCCTGTCAAGAAGCTGCGTTTCACAGGCCTTTGTATGTGACGTTCCCGGTTGGCTTTGAGAGCACTGTGCAGAGCCAGTTGTTTTAGCTTCCCAGAGAGCAGGAAGCAAGATGCTTTGGGGCCTCTCTCACACTTTGGAAATAAAGGCAGCCCTTTGGGCCTGGCAGCCCTAGGCCAATGGAGTACACCCAGAGCAGAAGTTCTACCTCAGCCAGATCAGGCCTTCCAAGAAACTGCGTCTCACAGGCCTTTCTCTGTCACGTTGCCGGTAGGCTGTGAGAGCACTGTGCAGAGCCAGTTGTTTCTTAGCTTCCCAAAGATTTGGAAGCAAGATACTTTGGGGACTCTCAGCCCCTTTGGAAACAAGGCGGCCCTTTGGGCCTGGCAGCTCTAGGCCAAAGTAGCACGCCCAGAGCAGGAGTTCTACTTCAGCCAGATCAGGCCTGCCAAGAAACTGCGTTTCACAGGCCTTGGTAAGAGATGTTCCCGGTAGGCTGTGAGAGCACTGTGGAGAGCCAGTTGCTTTAGCTTCCCACAGAGCTGGAAGCAAGATGCTTTGGGGCCTCTCTCTCCCTTTGGACACAAGGCAGCCGTTTGGGCCTGGCAGCTCTAGGCCAATGGAGCACACCCACAGCAGAAGTTCTACTTCAGGCAGATCAGTCCTGCCCAGAAACTGCGTTTCACAGCCCGTGGTAAGAGATGTTCACGGTAGGCTGTGAGAGCACTGGGCAGAACCAGTTGTTTTTTAGCTTCCCAAAGTGCTGGAGGCAACATGCTTTGGGGCCTCTCTCACCCTTTGGAAACAAGGCAGCCCTTAGGTCCTGGTAGCTCTAGGCCTATGTAGCACAACCAGAACAGAAGTTCTACTTCAGCCAGGTCAGGCCTGCCAAGAAACTGCGTTTCACAGGCCTTTCAAAGAGATGTTCTCTTAGGCTGTAAGAGCACTGGGCAGAGCCAGCTGTTTCTTAGCTTCCCGAAGAGCTGGGAGCAAGATGCTTTGGGTCCACTCTCCGTCTTTGGAAACAAGGCAGCCCTTTGGGCCTGGCAGCTCTAGGGCAATGGAGCACACCCAGAGCAGGAGTTCTACTTCAGCCAGATCAGGCCTGCCAGGAAACTGCGTTTCACAGGCCTTGGTAAGAGATGTTCCCGGTAGGCTGTGAGAGCACTGTGGAGAGCCAGTTGCTTTAGCTTCCCACAGAGCTGGAAGCAAGATGCTTTGGGGCCTCTCTCTCCCTTTGGACACAAGGCAGCCGTTTGGGCCTGGCAGCTCTAGGCCAATGGAGCACACCCACAGCAGAAGTTCTACTTCAGGCAGATCAGTCCTGCCCAGAAACTGCGTTTCACAGCCCTTGGTAAGAGATGTTCACGGTAGGCTGTGAGAGCACTGGGCAGAACCAGTTGTTTTTTAGCTTCCCAAAGTGCTGGAGGCAAGATGCTTTGGGGCCTCTCTCACCCTTTGGAAACAAGGCAGCCCTTAGGTCCTGGTAGCTCTAGGCCTATGTAGCACAACCAGAACAGAAGTTCTACTTCAGCCAGGTCAGGCCTGCCAAGAAACTGCGTTTCACAGGTCTTTCAAAGAGATGTTCTGTTAGGCTGTAAGAGCACTGGGCAGAGCCAGCTGTTTCTTAGCTTCCCGAAGAGCTGGGAGCAAGATGCTTTGGGTCCACTCTCCGTCTTTGGAAACAAGGCAGCCCTTTGGGCCTGGCAGCTCTAGGGCAATGGAGCACACCCAGAGCAGGAGTTCTACTTCAGCCAGATCAGGCCTGCCAGGAAACTGCGTTTCACAGGCCTTGGTAAGAGATGTTCCCGGTAGGCTGTGAGAGCACTGTGGAGAGCCAGTTGCTTTAGCTTCCCACAGAGCTGGAAGCAAGATGCTTTGGGGCCTCTCTCTCCCTTTGGACACAAGGCAGCCGTTTGGGCCTGGCAGCTCTAGGCCAATGGAGCACACCCACAGCAGAAGTTCTACTTCAGGCAGATCAGTCCTGCCCAGAAACTGCGTTTCACAGCCCTTGGTAAGAGATGTTCACGGTAGGCTGTGAGAGCACTGGGCAGAACCAGTTGTTTTTTAGCTTCCCAAAGTGCTGGAGGCAAGATGCTTTGGGGCCTCTCTCACCCTTTGGAAACAAGGCAGCCCTTAGGTCCTGGTAGCTCTAGGCCTATGTAGCACAACCAGAGCAGAAGTTCTACTTCAGCCAGATCAGGCCTGCCAGGAAACTGCGTTTCACAGGCCTTGGTAAGAGATGTTCCCGGTAGGCTGTAAGAGCACTGGGCAGAGCCAGTTGTTTCTTACCTTCCTGAAAAGCTGGAAGCAAGATGCTTGGGACCCCTCTGCCCGTTTGGGAACAAGGCAGCCTTTTGGGTCGGGAAGCTCTAGGCCAATGGAGCACACGCAGAGCAGGAGTTCTACTTCAGCCTGATCAGGCCTGCAAAGAAACAGCGTTTGACAGGCCTTGGTAAGAGATGTTCCCGGTAGGTGTAAGAGCACTGGGCAGAGCCAGTTGTTTCTTAGCTTCGCAAAGACCGGGAAGCAAGATGCTTTGGGCCTCTCTGCCCCTTGGAAACAGGGCAGCACTTTGGGCCTGGCAGCTCTAGGGCAATGGAGCACACCCAGAGCCGGAGTTCTACTTCAGCCAGATGAGGCCTGCCAAGAAACTGCGTTTCACAGGCCTTTCAAAGACATGTTCCCGGTAGGCTGTAAGAGCACGGGCCAGAGCGAGTTGGTTCTTAGCTTCCCAGAGAGCTGGAAGCAAGATGCTTTGGGGCCTCTCTGCCCCTTTGGAAACAAGGCAGCACCTTGGGCCTGGCAGCTCTAGGGCAATGGAGCACACCCAGAGCAGAAGTTCTACTTCAGCCAAATCAGGCCTGCCAGGAAACGGCGTTTCACAGGCCTTGGTAAGAGATGTTCCCGGTAGGCTGTAAGAGCCCTGGGCAACGCCAGATGTTTCTTAGCTTCCCGAAGAGCTGGAAGCAAGATGCTTTGGTGCCACTCTCTCACTTTGGAATCAAGGCAGCCCTTTGGGGCAGGTAGCTCTAGGCCAGTGGAGCACACCCAGAGCAGAAGTTCTACTTCGGCCAGTTCAGGCCACCAACAAACTGCGTTTCACAGGCCTTGGTAAGAGATGTTCCCGGTAGGCTGTAAGAGCACTGGGCAACGCCAGATGTTTCTTAGCTTCCCGAAGAGCTGGAAGCAAGATGCTTTGGGGCCTCTCATCCCCTTTGCAAACAAGGCGGCCCTTTGGGCCAGGCAGCTCTAGGCCAATGGAGCACACCCAGAGCAGAAGTTCTACTTCAGCTACATCAGGCCACCAACAAAGTGCGTTTCACAGGCCTTGGTAAGAGATTGTCTCTTAGGCTGTAAGAGCACTGGGCAGAGCCAGTTGTTTCTTAGAATCCCAAAGAGCTGGAAGCAAGATGCTTTGGGGGCTCCCTGCCCCTTTGCCAACAAGGCCGACCTTTGGGCCTTTCAGCTCTGGGCCAATGGAGCACACCCAGAGCAGAAGTTCTACCTCAGCCAGATAAGGCCTGCCAAGAAACTGCGTTTCAAAGGCTTTGGTAAGAGATGTTGCCGGTACTCTGTTAGAGCACTGGGCAGAGACAGTTGTTTCTTAGCTTCCCAAAGAGCTGGAAGCAAGATGCTTTGGGGCCTCTCTGCCCCTTTGCAAACAAGGCATCCCTTTGGGCCTTTCAGCTCTAGGCCAATGGAGCACACCCAGAGCAGAAGTCCTACTTCAGCCAAATCAGGCCTTCCAAGAAACTGCGTCTCACAGGCCTTTGTATGTGACGTTCCCGGTAGGCTGTGAGAGCACTGTGCAGAGCCAGTTGTTTCTTAGCTTCCCAAAGATTTGGAAGCAAGATACTTTGGGGACTCTCAGCCCCTTTGGAAACAAGGCGGCCCTTTGGGCCTGGCAGCTCTAGGCCAAAGTAGCACGCCCAGAGCAGGAGTTCTACTTCAGCCAGATCAGGCCTGCCAAGAAACTGCGTTTCACAGGCCTTGGTAAGAGATGTTCACGGTAGGCTGTGAGAGCACTGGGCAGAACCAGTTGTTTTTTAGCTTCCCAAAGTGCTGGAGGCAACATGCTTTGGGGCCTCTCTCACCCTTTGGAAACAAGGCAGCCCTTAGGTCCTGGTAGCTCTAGGCCTATGTAGCACAACCAGAACAGAAGTTCTACTTCAGCCAGGTCAGGCCTGCCAAGAAACTGCGTTTCACAGGCCTTTCAAAGAGATGTTCTCTTAGGCTGTAAGAGCACTGGGCAGAGCCAGCTGTTTCTTAGCTTCCCGAAGAGCTGGGAGCAAGATGCTTTGGGTCCACTCTCCGTCTTTGGAAACAAGGCAGCCCTTTGGGCCTGGCAGCTCTAGGGCAATGGAGCACACCCAGAGCAGGAGTTCTACTTCAGCCAGATCAGGCCTGCCAGGAAACTGCGTTTCACAGGCCTTGGTAAGAGATGTTCCCGGTAGGCTGTGAGAGCACTGTGGAGAGCCAGTTGCTTTAGCTTCCCACAGAGCTGGAAGCAAGATGCTTTGGGGCCTCTCTCTCCCTTTGGACACAAGGCAGCCGTTTGGGCCTGGCAGCTCTAGGCCAATGGAGCACACCCACAGCAGAAGTTCTACTTCAGGCAGATCAGTCCTGCCCAGAAACTGCGTTTCACAGCCCTTGGTAAGAGATGTTCACGGTAGGCTGTGAGAGCACTGGGCAGAACCAGTTGTTTTTTAGCTTCCCAAAGTGCTGGAGGCAACATGCTTTGGGGCCTCTCTCACCCTTTGGAAACAAGGCAGCCCTTAGGTCCTGGTAGCTCTAGGCCTATGTAGCACAACCAGAACAGAAGTTCTACTTCAGCCAGGTCAGGCCTGCCAAGAAACTGCGTTTCACAGGCCTTTCAAAGAGATGTTCTCTTAGGCTGTAAGAGCACTGGGCAGAGCCAGCTGTTTCTTAGCTTCCCGAAGAGCTGGGAGCAAGATGCTTTGGGTCCACTCTCCGTCTTTGGAAACAAGGCAGCCCTTTGGGCCTGGCAGCTCTAGGGCAATGGAGCACACCCAGAGCAGGAGTTCTACTTCAGCCAGATCAGGCCTGCCAGGAAACTGCGTTTCACAGGCCTTGGTAAGAGATGTTCCCGGTAGGCTGTGAGAGCACTGTGGAGAGCCAGTTGCTTTAGCTTCCCACAGAGCTGGAAGCAAGATGCTTTGGGGCCTCTCTCTCCCTTTGGACACAAGGCAGCCGTTTGGGCCTGGCAGCTCTAGGCCAATGGAGCACACCCACAGCAGAAGTTCTACTTCAGGCAGATCAGTCCTGCCCAGAAACTGCGTTTCACAGCCCTTGGTAAGAGATGTTCACGGTAGGCTGTGAGAGCACTGGGCAGAACCAGTTGTTTTTTAGCTTCCCAAAGTGCTGGAGGCAACATGCTTTGGGGCCTCTCTCACCCTTTGGAAACAAGGCAGCCCTTAGGTCCTGGTAGCTCTAGGCCTATGTAGCACAACCAGAACAGAAGTTCTACTTCAGCCAGGTCAGGCCTGCCAAGAAACTGCGTTTCACAGGCCTTTCAAAGAGATGTTCTCTTAGGCTGTAAGAGCACTGGGCAGAGCCAGCTGTTTCTTAGCTTCCCGAAGAGCTGGGAGCAAGATGCTTTGGGTCCACTCTCCGTCTTTGGAAACAAGGCAGCCCTTAGGTCCTGGTAGCTCTAGTCCTATGTAGCACACCCAGAGCAGAAGTTCTACTTCAGCCAGATCAGGCCTGCCAGGAAACTGCGTTTCACAGGCCTTGGTAAGAGATGTTCCCGGTAGGCTGTAAGAGCACTGGGCAGAGCCAGTTGTTTCTTACCTTCCTGAAAAGCTGGAAGCAAGATGCTTGGGACCCCTCTGCCCGTTTGGGAACAAGGCAGCCTTTTGGGTCGGGAAGCTCTAGGCCAATGGAGCACACGCAGAGCAGGAGTTCTACTTCAGCCTGATCAGGCCTGCAAAGAAACAGCGTTTGACAGGCCTTGGTAAGAGATGTTCCCGGTAGGTGTAAGAGCACTGGGCAGAGCCAGTTGTTTCTTAGCTTCGCAAAGACCGGGAAGCAAGATGCTTTGGGCCTCTCTGCCCCTTGGAAACAGGGCAGCACTTTGGGCCTGGCAGCTCTAGGGCAATGGAGCACACCCAGAGCCGGAGTTCTACTTCAGCCAGATGAGGCCTGCCAAGAAACTGCGTTTCACAGGCCTTTCAAAGACATGTTCCCGGTAGGCTGTAAGAGCACGGGCCAGAGCGAGTTGGTTCTTAGCTTCCCAGAGAGCTGGAAGCAAGATGCTTTGGGGCCTCTCTGCCCCTTTGGAAACAAGGCAGCACCTTGGGCCTGGCAGCTCTAGGGCAATGGAGCACACCCAGAGCAGAAGTTCTACTTCAGCCAAATCAGGCCTGCCAGGAAACGGCGTTTCACAGGCCTTGGTAAGAGATGTTCCCGGTAGGCTGTAAGAGCCCTGGGCAACGCCAGATGTTTCTTAGCTTCCCGAAGAGCTGGAAGCAAGATGCTTTGGTGCCACTCTCTCACTTTGGAATCAAGGCAGCCCTTTGGGGCAGGTAGCTCTAGGCCAGTGGAGCACACCCAGAGCAGAAGTTCTACTTCGGCCAGTTCAGGCCACCAACAAACTGCGTTTCACAGGCCTTGGTAAGAGATGTTCCCGGTAGGCTGTAAGAGCACTGGGCAACGCCAGATGTTTCTTAGCTTCCCGAAGAGCTGGAAGCAAGATGCTTTGGGGCCTCTCATCCCCTTTGCAAACAAGGCGGCCCTTTGGGCCAGGCAGCTCTAGGCCAATGGAGCACACCCAGAGCAGAAGTTCTACTTCAGCTACATCAGGCCACCAACAAAGTGCGTTTCACAGGCCTTGGTAAGAGATTGTCTCTTAGGCTGTAAGAGCACTGGGCAGAGCCAGTTGTTTCTTAGAATCCCAAAGAGCTGGAAGCAAGATGCTTTGGGGGCTCCCTGCCCCTTTGCCAACAAGGCCGACCTTTGGGCCTTTCAGCTCTGGGCCAATGGAGCACACCCAGAGCAGAAGTTCTACCTCAGCCAGATAAGGCCTGCCAAGAAACTGCGTTTCAAAGGCTTTGGTAAGAGATGTTGCCGGTACTCTGTTAGAGCACTGGGCAGAGACAGTTGTTTCTTAGCTTCCCAAAGAGCTGGAAGCAAGATGCTTTGGGGCCTCTCTGCCCCTTTGCAAACAAGGCATCCCTTTGGGCCTTTCAGCTCTAGGCCAATGGAGCACACCCAGAGCAGAAGTCCTACTTCAGCCAAATCAGGCCTTCCAAGAAACTGCGTCTCACAGGCCTTTGTATGTGACGTTCCCGGTAGGCTGTGAGAGCACTGTGCAGAGCCAGTTGTTTCTTAGCTTCCCAAAGATTTGGAAGCAAGATACTTTGGGGACTCTCAGCCCCTTTGGAAACAAGGTGGCCCTTTGGGCCTGGCAGCTCTAGGCCAAAGTAGCACGCCCAGAGCAGGAGTTCTACTTCAGCCAGATCAGGCCTGCCAAGAAACTGCGTTTCACAGGCCTTGGTAAGAGATGTTCCCGGTAGGCTGTGAGAGCACTGTGGAGAGCCAGTTGCTTTAGCTTCCCACAGAGCTGGAAGCAAGATGCTTTGGGGCCTCTCTCTCCCTTTGGACACAAGGCAGCCGTTTGGGCCTGGCAGCTCTAGGCCAATGGAGCACACCCACAGCAGAAGTTCTACTTCAGGCAGATCAGTCCTGCCCAGAAACTGCGTTTCACAGCCCGTGGTAAGAGATGTTCACGGTAGGCTGTGAGAGCACTGGGCAGAACCAGTTGTTTTTTAGCTTCCCAAAGTGCTGGAGGCAACATGCTTTGGGGCCTCTCTCACCCTTTGGAAACAAGGCAGCCCTTAGGTCCTGGTAGCTCTAGGCCTATGTAGCACAACCAGAACAGAAGTTCTACTTCAGCCAGGTCAGGCCTGCCAAGAAACTGCGTTTCACAGGCCTTTCAAAGAGATGTTCTCTTAGGCTGTAAGAGCACTGGGCAGAGCCAGCTGTTTCTTAGCTTCCCGAAGAGCTGGGAGCAAGATGCTTTGGGTCCACTCTCCGTCTTTGGAAACAAGGCAGCCCTTTGGGCCTGGCAGCTCTAGGGCAATGGAGCACACCCAGAGCAGGAGTTCTACTTCAGCCAGATCAGGCCTGCCAGGAAACTGCGTTTCACAGGCCTTGGTAAGAGATGTTCCCGGTAGGCTGTGAGAGCACTGTGGAGAGCCAGTTGCTTTAGCTTCCCACAGAGCTGGAAGCAAGATGCTTTGGGGCCTCTCTCTCCCTTTGGACACAAGGCAGCCGTTTGGGCCTGGCAGCTCTAGGCCAATGGAGCACACCCACAGCAGAAGTTCTACTTCAGGCAGATCAGTCCTGCCCAGAAACTGCGTTTCACAGCCCTTGGTAAGAGATGTTCACGGTAGGCTGTGAGAGCACTGGGCAGAACCAGTTGTTTTTTAGCTTCCCAAAGTGCTGGAGGCAAGATGCTTTGGGGCCTCTCTCACCCTTTGGAAACAAGGCAGCCCTTAGGTCCTGGTAGCTCTAGGCCTATGTAGCACAACCAGAACAGAAGTTCTACTTCAGCCAGGTCAGGCCTGCCAAGAAACTGCGTTTCACAGGCCTTTCAAAGAGATGTTCTCTTAGGCTGTAAGAGCACTGGGCAGAGCCAGCTGTTTCTTAGCTTCCCGAAGAGCTGGGAGCAAGATGCTTTGGGTCCACTCTCCGTCTTTGGAAACAAGGCAGCCCTTTGGGCCTGGCAGCTCTAGGGCAATGGAGCACACCCAGAGCAGGAGTTCTACTTCAGCCAGATCAGGCCTGCCAGGAAACTGCGTTTCACAGGCCTTGGTAAGAGATGTTCCCGGTAGGCTGTGAGAGCACTGTGGAGAGCCAGTTGCTTTAGCTTCCCACAGAGCTGGAAGCAAGATGCTTTGGGGCCTCTCTCTCCCTTTGGACACAAGGCAGCCGTTTGGGCCTGGCAGCTCTAGGCCAATGGAGCACACCCACAGCAGAAGTTCTACTTCAGGCAGATCAGTCCTGCCCAGAAACTGCGTTTCACAGCCCTTGGTAAGAGATGTTCACGGTAGGCTGTGAGAGCACTGGGCAGAACCAGTTGTTTTTTAGCTTCCCAAAGTGCTGGAGGCAAGATGCTTTGGGGCCTCTCTCACCCTTTGGAAACAAGGCAGCCCTTAGGTCCTGGTAGCTCTAGGCCTATGTAGCACAACCAGAGCAGAAGTTCTACTTCAGCCAGATCAGGCCTGCCAGGAAACTGCGTTTCACAGGCCTTGGTAAGAGATGTTCCCGGTAGGCTGTAAGAGCACTGGGCAGAGCCAGTTGTTTCTTACCTTCCTGAAAAGCTGGAAGCAAGATGCTTGGGACCCCTCTGCCCGTTTGGGAACAAGGCAGCCTTTTGGGTCGGGAAGCTCTAGGCCAATGGAGCACACGCAGAGCAGGAGTTCTACTTCAGCCTGATCAGGCCTGCAAAGAAACAGCGTTTGACAGGCCTTGGTAAGAGATGTTCCCGGTAGGTGTAAGAGCACTGGGCAGAGCCAGTTGTTTCTTAGCTTCGCAAAGACCGGGAAGCAAGATGCTTTGGGCCTCTCTGCCCCTTGGAAACAGGGCAGCACTTTGGGCCTGGCAGCTCTAGGGCAATGGAGCACACCCAGAGCCGGAGTTCTACTTCAGCCAGATGAGGCCTGCCAAGAAACTGCGTTTCACAGGCCTTTCAAAGACATGTTCCCGGTAGGCTGTAAGAGCACGGGCCAGAGCGAGTTGGTTCTTAGCTTCCCAGAGAGCTGGAAGCAAGATGCTTTGGGGCCTCTCTGCCCCTTTGGAAACAAGGCAGCACCTTGGGCCTGGCAGCTCTAGGGCAATGGAGCACACCCAGAGCAGAAGTTCTACTTCAGCCAAATCAGGCCTGCCAGGAAACGGCGTTTCACAGGCCTTGGTAAGAGATGTTCCCGGTAGGCTGTAAGAGCCCTGGGCAACGCCAGATGTTTCTTAGCTTCCCGAAGAGCTGGAAGCAAGATGCTTTGGTGCCACTCTCTCACTTTGGAATCAAGGCAGCCCTTTGGGGCAGGTAGCTCTAGGCCAGTGGAGCACACCCAGAGCAGAAGTTCTACTTCGGCCAGTTCAGGCCACCAACAAACTGCGTTTCACAGGCCTTGGTAAGAGATGTTCCCGGTAGGCTGTAAGAGCACTGGGCAACGCCAGATGTTTCTTAGCTTCCCGAAGAGCTGGAAGCAAGATGCTTTGGGGCCTCTCATCCCCTTTGCAAACAAGGCGGCCCTTTGGGCCAGGCAGCTCTAGGCCAATGGAGCACACCCAGAGCAGAAGTTCTACTTCAGCTACATCAGGCCACCAACAAAGTGCGTTTCACAGGCCTTGGTAAGAGATTGTCTCTTAGGCTGTAAGAGCACTGGGCAGAGCCAGTTGTTTCTTAGAATCCCAAAGAGCTGGAAGCAAGATGCTTTGGGGGCTCCCTGCCCCTTTGCCAACAAGGCCGACCTTTGGGCCTTTCAGCTCTGGGCCAATGGAGCACACCCAGAGCAGAAGTTCTACCTCAGCCAGATAAGGCCTGCCAAGAAACTGCGTTTCAAAGGCTTTGGTAAGAGATGTTGCCGGTACTCTGTTAGAGCACTGGGCAGAGACAGTTGTTTCTTAGCTTCCCAAAGAGCTGGAAGCAAGATGCTTTGGGGCCTCTCTGCCCCTTTGCAAACAAGGCATCCCTTTGGGCCTTTCAGCTCTAGGCCAATGGAGCACACCCAGAGCAGAAGTCCTACTTCAGCCAAATCAGGCCTTCCAAGAAACTGCGTCTCACAGGCCTTTGTATGTGACGTTCCCGGTAGGCTGTGAGAGCACTGTGCAGAGCCAGTTGTTTCTTAGCTTCCCAAAGATTTGGAAGCAAGATACTTTGGGGACTCTCAGCCCCTTTGGAAACAAGGCGGCCCTTTGGGCCTGGCAGCTCTAGGCCAAAGTAGCACGCCCAGAGCAGGAGTTCTACTTCAGCCAGATCAGGCCTGCCAAGAAACTGCGTTTCACAGGCCTTGGTAAGAGATGTTCCCGGTAGGCTGTGAGAGCACTGTGGAGAGCCAGTTGCTTTAGCTTCCCACAGAGCTGGAAGCAAGATGCTTTGGGGCCTCTCTCTCCCTTTGGACACAAGGCAGCCGTTTGGGCCTGGCAGCTCTAGGCCAATGGAGCACACCCACAGCAGAAGTTCTACTTCAGGCAGATCAGTCCTGCCCAGAAACTGCGTTTCACAGCCCGTGGTAAGAGATGTTCACGGTAGGCTGTGAGAGCACTGGGCAGAACCAGTTGTTTTTTAGCTTCCCAAAGTGCTGGAGGCAACATGCTTTGGGGCCTCTCTCACCCTTTGGAAACAAGGCAGCCCTTAGGTCCTGGTAGCTCTAGGCCTATGTAGCACAACCAGAACAGAAGTTCTACTTCAGCCAGGTCAGGCCTGCCAAGAAACTGCGTTTCACAGGCCTTTCAAAGAGATGTTCTCTTAGGCTGTAAGAGCACTGGGCAGAGCCAGCTGTTTCTTAGCTTCCCGAAGAGCTGGGAGCAAGATGCTTTGGGTCCACTCTCCGTCTTTGGAAACAAGGCAGCCCTTTGGGCCTGGCAGCTCTAGGGCAATGGAGCACACCCAGAGCAGGAGTTCTACTTCAGCCAGATCAGGCCTGCCAGGAAACTGCGTTTCACAGGCCTTGGTAAGAGATGTTCCCGGTAGGCTGTGAGAGCACTGTGGAGAGCCAGTTGCTTTAGCTTCCCACAGAGCTGGAAGCAAGATGCTTTGGGGCCTCTCTCTCCCTTTGGACACAAGGCAGCCGTTTGGGCCTGGCAGCTCTAGGCCAATGGAGCACACCCACAGCAGAAGTTCTACTTCAGGCAGATCAGTCCTGCCCAGAAACTGCGTTTCACAGCCCTTGGTAAGAGATGTTCACGGTAGGCTGTGAGAGCACTGGGCAGAACCAGTTGTTTTTTAGCTTCCCAAAGTGCTGGAGGCAACATGCTTTGGGGCCTCTCTCACCCTTTGGAAACAAGGCAGCCCTTAGGTCCTGGTAGCTCTAGGCCTATGTAGCACAACCAGAACAGAAGTTCTACTTCAGCCAGGTCAGGCCTGCCAAGAAACTGCGTTTCACAGGCCTTTCAAAGAGATGTTCTCTTAGGCTGTAAGAGCACTGGGCAGAGCCAGCTGTTTCTTAGCTTCCCGAAGAGCTGGGAGCAAGATGCTTTGGGTCCACTCTCCGTCTTTGGAAACAAGGCAGCCCTTTGGGCCTGGCAGCTCTAGGGCAATGGAGCACACCCAGAGCAGGAGTTCTACTTCAGCCAGATCAGGCCTGCCAGGAAACTGCGTTTCACAGGCCTTGGTAAGAGATGTTCCCGGTAGGCTGTGAGAGCACTGTGGAGAGCCAGTTGCTTTAGCTTCCCACAGAGCTGGAAGCAAGATGCTTTGGGGCCTCTCTCTCCCTTTGGACACAAGGCAGCCGTTTGGGCCTGGCAGCTCTAGGCCAATGGAGCACACCCACAGCAGAAGTTCTACTTCAGGCAGATCAGTCCTGCCCAGAAACTGCGTTTCACAGCCCTTGGTAAGAGATGTTCACGGTAGGCTGTGAGAGCACTGGGCAGAACCAGTTGTTTTTTAGCTTCCCAAAGTGCTGGAGGCAACATGCTTTGGGGCCTCTCTCACCCTTTGGAAACAAGGCAGCCCTTAGGTCCTGGTAGCTCTAGGCCTATGTAGCACAACCAGAACAGAAGTTCTACTTCAGCCAGGTCAGGCCTGCCAAGAAACTGCGTTTCACAGGCCTTTCAAAGAGATGTTCTCTTAGGCTGTAAGAGCACTGGGCAGAGCCAGCTGTTTCTTAGCTTCCCGAAGAGCTGGGAGCAAGATGCTTTGGGTCCACTCTCCGTCTTTGGAAACAAGGCAGCCCTTAGGTCCTGGTAGCTCTAGTCCTATGTAGCACACCCAGAGCAGAAGTTCTACTTCAGCCAGATCAGGCCTGCCAGGAAACTGCGTTTCACAGGCCTTGGTAAGAGATGTTCCCGGTAGGCTGTAAGAGCACTGGGCAGAGCCAGTTGTTTCTTACCTTCCTGAAAAGCTGGAAGCAAGATGCTTGGGACCCCTCTGCCCGTTTGGGAACAAGGCAGCCTTTTGGGTCGGGAAGCTCTAGGCCAATGGAGCACACGCAGAGCAGGAGTTCTACTTCAGCCTGATCAGGCCTGCAAAGAAACAGCGTTTGACAGGCCTTGGTAAGAGATGTTCCCGGTAGGTGTAAGAGCACTGGGCAGAGCCAGTTGTTTCTTAGCTTCGCAAAGACCGGGAAGCAAGATGCTTTGGGCCTCTCTGCCCCTTGGAAACAGGGCAGCACTTTGGGCCTGGCAGCTCTAGGGCAATGGAGCACACCCAGAGCCGGAGTTCTACTTCAGCCAGATGAGGCCTGCCAAGAAACTGCGTTTCACAGGCCTTTCAAAGACATGTTCCCGGTAGGCTGTAAGAGCACGGGCCAGAGCGAGTTGGTTCTTAGCTTCCCAGAGAGCTGGAAGCAAGATGCTTTGGGGCCTCTCTGCCCCTTTGGAAACAAGGCAGCACCTTGGGCCTGGCAGCTCTAGGGCAATGGAGCACACCCAGAGCAGAAGTTCTACTTCAGCCAAATCAGGCCTGCCAGGAAACGGCGTTTCACAGGCCTTGGTAAGAGATGTTCCCGGTAGGCTGTAAGAGCCCTGGGCAACGCCAGATGTTTCTTAGCTTCCCGAAGAGCTGGAAGCAAGATGCTTTGGTGCCACTCTCTCACTTTGGAATCAAGGCAGCCCTTTGGGGCAGGTAGCTCTAGGCCAGTGGAGCACACCCAGAGCAGAAGTTCTACTTCGGCCAGTTCAGGCCACCAACAAACTGCGTTTCACAGGCCTTGGTAAGAGATGTTCCCGGTAGGCTGTAAGAGCACTGGGCAACGCCAGATGTTTCTTAGCTTCCCGAAGAGCTGGAAGCAAGATGCTTTGGGGCCTCTCATCCCCTTTGCAAACAAGGCGGCCCTTTGGGCCAGGCAGCTCTAGGCCAATGGAGCACACCCAGAGCAGAAGTTCTACTTCAGCTACATCAGGCCACCAACAAAGTGCGTTTCACAGGCCTTGGTAAGAGATTGTCTCTTAGGCTGTAAGAGCACTGGGCAGAGCCAGTTGTTTCTTAGAATCCCAAAGAGCTGGAAGCAAGATGCTTTGGGGGCTCCCTGCCCCTTTGCCAACAAGGCCGACCTTTGGGCCTTTCAGCTCTGGGCCAATGGAGCACACCCAGAGCAGAAGTTCTACCTCAGCCAGATAAGGCCTGCCAAGAAACTGCGTTTCAAAGGCTTTGGTAAGAGATGTTGCCGGTACTCTGTTAGAGCACTGGGCAGAGACAGTTGTTTCTTAGCTTCCCAAAGAGCTGGAAGCAAGATGCTTTGGGGCCTCTCTGCCCCTTTGCAAACAAGGCATCCCTTTGGGCCTTTCAGCTCTAGGCCAATGGAGCACACCCAGAGCAGAAGTCCTACTTCAGCCAAATCAGGCCTTCCAAGAAACTGCGTCTCACAGGCCTTTGTATGTGACGTTCCCGGTAGGCTGTGAGAGCACTGTGCAGAGCCAGTTGTTTCTTAGCTTCCCAAAGATTTGGAAGCAAGATACTTTGGGGACTCTCAGCCCCTTTGGAAACAAGGCGGCCCTTTGGGCCTGGCAGCTCTAGGCCAAAGTAGCACGCCCAGAGCAGGAGTTCTACTTCAGCCAGATCAGGCCTGCCAAGAAACTGCGTTTCACAGGCCTTGGTAAGAGATGTTCCCGGTAGGCTGTGAGAGCACTGTGGAGAGCCAGTTGCTTTAGCTTCCCACAGAGCTGGAAGCAAGATGCTTTGGGGCCTCTCTCTCCCTTTGGACACAAGGCAGCCGTTTGGGCCTGGCAGCTCTAGGCCAATGGAGCACACCCACAGCAGAAGTTCTACTTCAGGCAGATCAGTCCTGCCCAGAAACTGCGTTTCACAGCCCGTGGTAAGAGATGTTCACGGTAGGCTGTGAGAGCACTGGGCAGAACCAGTTGTTTTTTAGCTTCCCAAAGTGCTGGAGGCAACATGCTTTGGGGCCTCTCTCACCCTTTGGAAACAAGGCAGCCCTTAGGTCCTGGTAGCTCTAGGCCTATGTAGCACAACCAGAACAGAAGTTCTACTTCAGCCAGGTCAGGCCTGCCAAGAAACTGCGTTTCACAGGCCTTTCAAAGAGATGTTCTCTTAGGCTGTAAGAGCACTGGGCAGAGCCAGCTGTTTCTTAGCTTCCCGAAGAGCTGGGAGCAAGATGCTTTGGGTCCACTCTCCGTCTTTGGAAACAAGGCAGCCCTTTGGGCCTGGCAGCTCTAGGGCAATGGAGCACACCCAGAGCAGGAGTTCTACTTCAGCCAGATCAGGCCTGCCAGGAAACTGCGTTTCACAGGCCTTGGTAAGAGATGTTCCCGGTAGGCTGTGAGAGCACTGTGGAGAGCCAGTTGCTTTAGCTTCCCACAGAGCTGGAAGCAAGATGCTTTGGGGCCTCTCTCTCCCTTTGGACACAAGGCAGCCGTTTGGGCCTGGCAGCTCTAGGCCAATGGAGCACACCCACAGCAGAAGTTCTACTTCAGGCAGATCAGTCCTGCCCAGAAACTGCGTTTCACAGCCCTTGGTAAGAGATGTTCACGGTAGGCTGTGAGAGCACTGGGCAGAACCAGTTGTTTTTTAGCTTCCCAAAGTGCTGGAGGCAAGATGCTTTGGGGCCTCTCTCACCCTTTGGAAACAAGGCAGCCCTTAGGTCCTGGTAGCTCTAGGCCTATGTAGCACAACCAGAACAGAAGTTCTACTTCAGCCAGGTCAGGCCTGCCAAGAAACTGCGTTTCACAGGCCTTTCAAAGAGATGTTCTCTTAGGCTGTAAGAGCACTGGGCAGAGCCAGCTGTTTCTTAGCTTCCCGAAGAGCTGGGAGCAAGATGCTTTGGGTCCACTCTCCGTCTTTGGAAACAAGGCAGCCCTTTGGGCCTGGCAGCTCTAGGGCAATGGAGCACACCCAGAGCAGGAGTTCTACTTCAGCCAGATCAGGCCTGCCAGGAAACTGCGTTTCACAGGCCTTGGTAAGAGATGTTCCCGGTAGGCTGTGAGAGCACTGTGGAGAGCCAGTTGCTTTAGCTTCCCACAGAGCTGGAAGCAAGATGCTTTGGGGCCTCTCTCTCCCTTTGGACACAAGGCAGCCGTTTGGGCCTGGCAGCTCTAGGCCAATGGAGCACACCCACAGCAGAAGTTCTACTTCAGGCAGATCAGTCCTGCCCAGAAACTGCGTTTCACAGCCCTTGGTAAGAGATGTTCACGGTAGGCTGTGAGAGCACTGGGCAGAACCAGTTGTTTTTTAGCTTCCCAAAGTGCTGGAGGCAAGATGCTTTGGGGCCTCTCTCACCCTTTGGAAACAAGGCAGCCCTTAGGTCCTGGTAGCTCTAGGCCTATGTAGCACAACCAGAACAGAAGTTCTACTTCAGCCAGGTCAGGCCTGCCAAGAAACTGCGTTTCACAGGCCTTTCAAAGAGATGTTCTCTTAGGCTGTAAGAGCACTGGGCAGAGCCAGCTGTTTCTTAGCTTCCCGAAGAGCTGGGAGCAAGATGCTTTGGGTCCACTCTCCGTCTTTGGAAACAAGGCAGCCCTTTGGGCCTGGCAGCTCTAGGGCAATGGAGCACACCCAGAGCAGGAGTTCTACTTCAGCCAGATCAGGCCTGCCAGGAAACTGCGTTTCACAGGCCTTGGTAAGAGATGTTCCCGGTAGGCTGTAAGAGCACTGGGCAGAGCCAGTTGTTTCTTACCTTCCTGAAAAGCTGGAAGCAAGATGCTTGGGACCCCTCTGCCCGTTTGGGAACAAGGCAGCCTTTTGGGTCGGGAAGCTCTAGGCCAATGGAGCACACGCAGAGCAGGAGTTCTACTTCAGCCTGATCAGCCCTGCAAAGAAACAGCGTTTGACAGGCCTTGGTAAGAGATGTTCCCGGTAGGTGTAAGAGCACTGGGCAGAGCCAGTTGTTTCTTAGCTTCGCAAAGACCGGGAAGCAAGATGCTTTGGGCCTCTCTGCCCCTTGGAAACAGGGCAGCACTTTGGGCCTGGCAGCTCTAGGGCAATGGAGCACACCCAGAGCCGGAGTTCTACTTCAGCCAGATGAGGCCTGCCAAGAAACTGCGTTTCACAGGCCTTTCAAAGACATGTTCCCGGTAGGCTGTAAGAGCACGGGCCAGAGCGAGTTGGTTCTTAGCTTCCCAGAGAGCTGGAAGCAAGATGCTTTGGGGCCTCTCTGCCCCTTTGGAAACAAGGCAGCACCTTGGGCCTGGCAGCTCTAGGGCAATGGAGCACACCCAGAGCAGAAGTTCTACTTCAGCCAAATCAGGCCTGCCAGGAAACGGCGTTTCACAGGCCTTGGTAAGAGATGTTCCCGGTAGGCTGTAAGAGCCCTGGGCAACGCCAGATGTTTCTTAGCTTCCCGAAGAGCTGGAAGCAAGATGCTTTGGTGCCACTCTCTCACTTTGGAATCAAGGCAGCCCTTTGGGGCAGGTAGCTCTAGGCCAGTGGAGCACACCCAGAGCAGAAGTTCTACTTCGGCCAGTTCAGGCCACCAACAAACTGCGTTTCACAGGCCTTGGTAAGAGATGTTCCCGGTAGGCTGTAAGAGCACTGGGCAACGCCAGATGTTTCTTAGCTTCCCGAAGAGCTGGAAGCAAGATGCTTTGGGGCCTCTCATCCCCTTTGCAAACAAGGCGGCCCTTTGGGCCAGGCAGCTCTAGGCCAATGGAGCACACCCAGAGCAGAAGTTCTACTTCAGCTACATCAGGCCACCAACAAAGTGCGTTTCACAGGCCTTGGTAAGAGATTGTCTCTTAGGCTGTAAGAGCACTGGGCAGAGCCAGTTGTTTCTTAGCTTCCCAAAGAGCTGGAAGCAAGATGCTTTGGGGGCTCCCTGCCCCTTTGCCAACAAGGCCGACCTTTGGGCCTTTCAGCTCTGGGCCAATGGAGCACACCCAGAGCAGAAGTTCTACCTCAGCCAGATAAGGCCTGCCAAGAAACTGCGTTTCAAAGGCTTTGGTAAGAGATGTTGCCGGTACTCTGTTAGAGCACTGGGCAGAGACAGTTGTTTCTTAGCTTCCCAAAGAGCTGGAAGCAAGATGCTTTGGGGCCTCTCTGCCCCTTTGCAAACAAGGCATCCCTTTGGGCCTTTCAGCTCTAGGCCAATGGAGCACACCCAGAGCAGAAGTCCTACTTCAGCCAGATCAGGCCTGCCAAGGAACTGCGTTTCAGAGGCCTTTGTATGTGACGTTCCCGGTAGGCTGTGAGAGCACGGTGCAGAGCCAGTTGTTTCCTTGTTTCCCAAACAGCTGGAAGCAAGACGCTTTGGGGCCTCTCTGCCCCTTTGGAAACAAGGCAGCACGTTGGGTCTGGCAGCTCTAGGGCAATGGAGCACAACCAGAGCCGAAGTTCTACTTCTTCCAGATCAGGCCTGCCTAGACAGTGCGTTTCACAGGCCTTGATAAGAGATGTTCTCTTAGGCTATAAGAGCACTGGGCACAGCCAGTTGTTTCTTAGCTTCCCAAGAGGTGGAAGCAAGATGCTTTGGGGCCTCTCTCCCCCTTTGGAAACAAGGCAGCCCTTTGGGCCTTTCAGCTCTAGGGCAATGGAGCACACCCAGAGCAGAAGTTCTACCTCAGCCAGATCAGGCCTGCCAAGAAACTGCTTTTCACAGGCCTTCGTAAGAGGTGTTCCCGGAAGGCTGTAAGAGTACCTGGCAGAGCGAGTTGTTTCTTAGCTTCAAAAACAGCTGGAAGCAACATGATTTGGGGCCTCTCTCCCCCTTTGGAAACAAAGCAGCCTTTGTGCCTGGCAGCTCTAGGCCAAAGTAGCACACCCAGAGCACAAGTTCTACCTCAGCCAGATAAGGCCTGTCAAGAAGCTGCGTTTCACAGGCCTTTGTATGTGACGTTCCCGGTTGGCTTTGAGAGCACTGTGCAGAGCCAGTTGTTTTAGCTTCCCAGAGAGCAGGAAGCAAGATGCTTTGGGGCCTCTCTCACACTTTGGAAATAAAGGCAGCCCTTTGGGCCTGGCAGCCCTAGGCCAATGGAGTACACCCAGAGCAGAAGTTCTACCTCAGCCAGATCAGGCCTTCCAAGAAACTGCGTCTCACAGGCCTTTCTCTGTCACGTTGCCGGTAGGCTGTGAGAGCACTGTGCAGAGCCAGTTGTTTCTTAGCTTCCCAAAGAGTTGGAAGCAAGATGCTTTGGGGACTCTCAGCCCCTTTGGAAACAAGGCGGCCCTTTGGGCCTGGCAGCTCTAGGCCAAAGTAGCACGCCCAGAGCAGGAGTTCTACTTCAGCCAGATCAGGCCTGCCAAGAAACTGCGTTTCACAGGCCTTGGTAAGAGATGTTCCCGGTAGGCTGTGAGAGCACTGTGGAGAGCCAGTTGCTTTAGCTTCCCACAGAGCTGGAAGCAAGATGCTTTGGGGCCTCTCTCTCCCTTTGGACACAAGGCAGCCGTTTGGGCCTGGCAGCTCTAGGCCAATGGAGCACACCCACAGCAGAAGTTCTACTTCAGGCAGATCAGTCCTGCCCAGAAACTGCGTTTCACAGCCCTTGGTAAGAGATGTTCACGGTAGGCTGTGAGAGCACTGGGCAGAACCAGTTGTTTTTTAGCTTCCCAAAGTGCTGGAGGCAAGATGCTTTGGGGCCTCTCTCACCCTTTGGAAACAAGGCAGCCCTTAGGTCCTGGTAGCTCTAGGCCTATGTAGCACAACCAGAACAGAAGTTCTACTTCAGCCAGGTCAGGCCTGCCAAGAAACTGCGTTTCACAGGTCTTTCAAAGAGATGTTCTGTTAGGCTGTAAGAGCACTGGGCAGAGCCAGCTGTTTCTTAGCTTCCCGAAGAGCTGGGAGCAAGATGCTTTGGGTCCACTCTCCGTCTTTGGAAACAAGGCAGCCCTTTGGGCCTGGCAGCTCTAGGGCAATGGAGCACACCCAGAGCAGGAGTTCTACTTCAGCCAGATCAGGCCTGCCAGGAAACTGCGTTTCACAGGCCTTGGTAAGAGATGTTCCCGGTAGGCTGTGAGAGCACTGTGGAGAGCCAGTTGCTTTAGCTTCCCACAGAGCTGGAAGCAAGATGCTTTGGGGCCTCTCTCTCCCTTTGGACACAAGGCAGCCGTTTGGGCCTGGCAGCTCTAGGCCAATGGAGCACACCCACAGCAGAAGTTCTACTTCAGGCAGATCAGTCCTGCCCAGAAACTGCGTTTCACAGCCCTTGGTAAGAGATGTTCACGGTAGGCTGTGAGAGCACTGGGCAGAACCAGTTGTTTTTTAGCTTCCCAAAGTGCTGGAGGCAAGATGCTTTGGGGCCTCTCTCACCCTTTGGAAACAAGGCAGCCCTTAGGTCCTGGTAGCTCTAGGCCTATGTAGCACAACCAGAGCAGAAGTTCTACTTCAGCCAGATCAGGCCTGCCAGGAAACTGCGTTTCACAGGCCTTGGTAAGAGATGTTCCCGGTAGGCTGTAAGAGCACTGGGCAGAGCCAGTTGTTTCTTACCTTCCTGAAAAGCTGGAAGCAAGATGCTTGGGACCCCTCTGCCCGTTTGGGAACAAGGCAGCCTTTTGGGTCGGGAAGCTCTAGGCCAATGGAGCACACGCAGAGCAGGAGTTCTACTTCAGCCTGATCAGGCCTGCAAAGAAACAGCGTTTGACAGGCCTTGGTAAGAGATGTTCCCGGTAGGTGTAAGAGCACTGGGCAGAGCCAGTTGTTTCTTAGCTTCGCAAAGACCGGGAAGCAAGATGCTTTGGGCCTCTCTGCCCCTTGGAAACAGGGCAGCACTTTGGGCCTGGCAGCTCTAGGGCAATGGAGCACACCCAGAGCCGGAGTTCTACTTCAGCCAGATGAGGCCTGCCAAGAAACTGCGTTTCACAGGCCTTTCAAAGACATGTTCCCGGTAGGCTGTAAGAGCACGGGCCAGAGCGAGTTGGTTCTTAGCTTCCCAGAGAGCTGGAAGCAAGATGCTTTGGGGCCTCTCTGCCCCTTTGGAAACAAGGCAGCACCTTGGGCCTGGCAGCTCTAGGGCAATGGAGCACACCCAGAGCAGAAGTTCTACTTCAGCCAAATCAGGCCTGCCAGGAAACGGCGTTTCACAGGCCTTGGTAAGAGATGTTCCCGGTAGGCTGTAAGAGCCCTGGGCAACGCCAGATGTTTCTTAGCTTCCCGAAGAGCTGGAAGCAAGATGCTTTGGTGCCACTCTCTCACTTTGGAATCAAGGCAGCCCTTTGGGGCAGGTAGCTCTAGGCCAGTGGAGCACACCCAGAGCAGAAGTTCTACTTCGGCCAGTTCAGGCCACCAACAAACTGCGTTTCACAGGCCTTGGTAAGAGATGTTCCCGGTAGGCTGTAAGAGCACTGGGCAACGCCAGATGTTTCTTAGCTTCCCGAAGAGCTGGAAGCAAGATGCTTTGGGGCCTCTCATCCCCTTTGCAAACAAGGCGGCCCTTTGGGCCAGGCAGCTCTAGGCCAATGGAGCACACCCAGAGCAGAAGTTCTACTTCAGCTACATCAGGCCACCAACAAAGTGCGTTTCACAGGCCTTGGTAAGAGATTGTCTCTTAGGCTGTAAGAGCACTGGGCAGAGCCAGTTGTTTCTTAGAATCCCAAAGAGCTGGAAGCAAGATGCTTTGGGGGCTCCCTGCCCCTTTGCCAACAAGGCCGACCTTTGGGCCTTTCAGCTCTGGGCCAATGGAGCACACCCAGAGCAGAAGTTCTACCTCAGCCAGATAAGGCCTGCCAAGAAACTGCGTTTCAAAGGCTTTGGTAAGAGATGTTGCCGGTACTCTGTTAGAGCACTGGGCAGAGACAGTTGTTTCTTAGCTTCCCAAAGAGCTGGAAGCAAGATGCTTTGGGGCCTCTCTGCCCCTTTGCAAACAAGGCATCCCTTTGGGCCTTTCAGCTCTAGGCCAATGGAGCACACCCAGAGCAGAAGTCCTACTTCAGCCAGATCAGGCCTTCCAAGAAACTGCGTCTCACAGGCCTTTGTATGTGACGTTCCCGGTAGGCTGTGAGAGCACTGTGCAGAGCCAGTTGTTTCTTAGCTTCCCAAAGATTTGGAAGCAAGATACTTTGGGGACTCTCAGCCCCTTTGGAAACAAGGCGGCCCTTTGGGCCTGGCAGCTCTAGGCCAAAGTAGCACGCCCAGAGCAGGAGTTCTACTTCAGCCAGATCAGGCCTGCCAAGAAACTGCGTTTCACAGGCCTTGGTAAGAGATGTTCCCGGTAGGCTGTGAGAGCACTGTGGAGAGCCAGTTGCTTTAGCTTCCCACAGAGCTGGAAGCAAGATGCTTTGGGGCCTCTCTCTCCCTTTGGACACAAGGCAGCCGTTTGGGCCTGGCAGCTCTAGGCCAATGGAGCACACCCACAGCAGAAGTTCTACTTCAGGCAGATCAGTCCTGCCCAGAAACTGCGTTTCACAGCCCGTGGTAAGAGATGTTCACGGTAGGCTGTGAGAGCACTGGGCAGAACCAGTTGTTTTTTAGCTTCCCAAAGTGCTGGAGGCAACATGCTTTGGGGCCTCTCTCACCCTTTGGAAACAAGGCAGCCCTTAGGTCCTGGTAGCTCTAGGCCTATGTAGCACAACCAGAACAGAAGTTCTACTTCAGCCAGGTCAGGCCTGCCAAGAAACTGCGTTTCACAGGCCTTTCAAAGAGATGTTCTCTTAGGCTGTAAGAGCACTGGGCAGAGCCAGCTGTTTCTTAGCTTCCCGAAGAGCTGGGAGCAAGATGCTTTGGGTCCACTCTCCGTCTTTGGAAACAAGGCAGCCCTTTGGGCCTGGCAGCTCTAGGGCAATGGAGCACACCCAGAGCAGAAGTTCTACTTCAGCCAGATCAGGCCTGCCAGGAAACTGCGTTTCACAGGCCTTGGTAAGAGATGTTCCCGGTAGGCTGTAAGAGCACTGGGCAGAGCCAGTTGTTTCTTACCTTCCTGAAAAGCTGGAAGCAAGATGCTTGGGACCCCTCTGCCCGTTTGGGAACAAGGCAGCCTTTTGGGTCGGGAAGCTCTAGGCCAATGGAGCACACGCAGAGCAGGAGTTCTACTTCAGCCTGATCAGGCCTGCAAAGAAACAGCGTTTGACAGGCCTTGGTAAGAGATGTTCCCGGTAGGTGTAAGAGCACTGGGCAGAGCCAGTTGTTTCTTAGCTTCGCAAAGACCGGGAAGCAAGATGCTTTGGGCCTCTCTGCCCCTTGGAAACAGGGCAGCACTTTGGGCCTGGCAGCTCTAGGGCAATGGAGCACACCCAGAGCCGGAGTTCTACTTCAGCCAGATGAGGCCTGCCAAGAAACTGCGTTTCACAGGCCTTTCAAAGACATGTTCCCGGTAGGCTGTAAGAGCACGGGCCAGAGCGAGTTGGTTCTTAGCTTCCCAGAGAGCTGGAAGCAAGATGCTTTGGGGCCTCTCTGCCCCTTTGGAAACAAGGCAGCACCTTGGGCCTGGCAGCTCTAGGGCAATGGAGCACACCCAGAGCAGAAGTTCTACTTCAGCCAAATCAGGCCTGCCAGGAAACGGCGTTTCACAGGCCTTGGTAAGAGATGTTCCTGGTAGGCTGTAAGAGCCCTGGGCAACGCCAGATGTTTCTTAGCTTCCCGAAGAGCTGGAAGCAAGATGCTTTGGTGCCACTCTCTCACTTTGGAATCAAGGCAGCCCTTTGGGGCAGGTAGCTCTAGGCCAGTGGAGCACACCCAGAGCAGAAGTTCTACTTCGGCCAGTTCAGGCCACCAACAAACTGCGTTTCACAGGCCTTGGTAAGAGATGTTCCCGGTAGGCTGTAAGAGCACTGGGCAACGCCAGATGTTTCTTAGCTTCCCGAAGAGCTGGAAGCAAGATGCTTTGGGGCCTCTCATCCCCTTTGCAAACAAGGCGGCCCTTTGGGCCAGGCAGCTCTAGGCCAATGGAGCACACCCAGAGCAGAAGTTCTACTTCAGCTACATCAGGCCACCAACAAAGTGCGTTTCACAGGCCTTGGTAAGAGATTGTCTCTTAGGCTGTAAGAGCACTG
Source organism: Equus asinus (assembly GCF_041296235.1). Lineage (NCBI taxonomy): Eukaryota > Metazoa > Chordata > Mammalia > Perissodactyla > Equidae > Equus > Equus asinus. The sequence continues at coordinate 10,659,721 of NW_027225523.1, forward strand.
GGCAGAGCCAGTTGTTTCTTAGAATCCCAAAGAGCTGGAAGCAAGATGCTTTGGGGGCTCCCTGCCCCTTTGCCAACAAGGCCGACCTTTGGGCCTTTCAGCTCTGGGCCAATGGAGCACACCCAGAGCAGAAGTTCTACCTCAGCCAGATAAGGCCTGCCAAGAAACTGCGTTTCAAAGGCTTTGGTAAGAGATGTTGCCGGTACTCTGTTAGAGCACTGGGCAGAGACAGTTGTTTCTTAGCTTCCCAAAGAGCTGGAAGCAAGATGCTTTGGGGCCTCTCTGCCCCTTTGCAAACAAGGCATCCCTTTGGGCCTTTCAGCTCTAGGCCAATGGAGCACACCCAGAGCAGAAGTCCTACTTCAGCCAGATCAGGCCTTCCAAGAAACTGCGTCTCACAGGCCTTTGTATGTGACGTTCCCGGTAGGCTGTGAGAGCACTGTGCAGAGCCAGTTGTTTCTTAGCTTCCCAAAGATTTGGAAGCAAGATACTTTGGGGACTCTCAGCCCCTTTGGAAACAAGGCGGCCCTTTGGGCCTGGCAGCTCTAGGCCAAAGTAGCACGCCCAGAGCAGGAGTTCTACTTCAGCCAGATCAGGCCTGCCAAGAAACTGCGTTTCACAGGCCTTGGTAAGAGATGTTCCCGGTAGGCTGTGAGAGCACTGTGGAGAGCCAGTTGCTTTAGCTTCCCACAGAGCTGGAAGCAAGATGCTTTGGGGCCTCTCTCTCCCTTTGGACACAAGGCAGCCGTTTGGGCCTGGCAGCTCTAGGCCAATGGAGCACACCCACAGCAGAAGTTCTACTTCAGGCAGATCAGTCCTGCCCAGAAACTGCGTTTCACAGCCCGTGGTAAGAGATGTTCACGGTAGGCTGTGAGAGCACTGGGCAGAACCAGTTGTTTTTTAGCTTCCCAAAGTGCTGGAGGCAACATGCTTTGGGGCCTCTCTCACCCTTTGGAAACAAGGCAGCCCTTAGGTCCTGGTAGCTCTAGGCCTATGTAGCACAACCAGAACAGAAGTTCTACTTCAGCCAGGTCAGGCCTGCCAAGAAACTGCGTTTCACAGGCCTTTCAAAGAGATGTTCTCTTAGGCTGTAAGAGCACTGGGCAGAGCCAGCTGTTTCTTAGCTTCCCGAAGAGCTGGGAGCAAGATGCTTTGGGTCCACTCTCCGTCTTTGGAAACAAGGCAGCCCTTTGGGCCTGGCAGCTCTAGGGCAATGGAGCACACCCAGAGCAGAAGTTCTACTTCAGCCAGATCAGGCCTGCCAGGAAACTGCGTTTCACAGGCCTTGGTAAGAGATGTTCCCGGTAGGCTGTAAGAGCACTGGGCAGAGCCAGTTGTTTCTTACCTTCCTGAAAAGCTGGAAGCAAGATGCTTGGGACCCCTCTGCCCGTTTGGGAACAAGGCAGCCTTTTGGGTCGGGAAGCTCTAGGCCAATGGAGCACACGCAGAGCAGGAGTTCTACTTCAGCCTGATCAGGCCTGCAAAGAAACAGCGTTTGACAGGCCTTGGTAAGAGATGTTCCCGGTAGGTGTAAGAGCACTGGGCAGAGCCAGTTGTTTCTTAGCTTCGCAAAGACCGGGAAGCAAGATGCTTTGGGCCTCTCTGCCCCTTGGAAACAGGGCAGCACTTTGGGCCTGGCAGCTCTAGGGCAATGGAGCACACCCAGAGCCGGAGTTCTACTTCAGCCAGATGAGGCCTGCCAAGAAACTGCGTTTCACAGGCCTTTCAAAGACATGTTCCCGGTAGGCTGTAAGAGCACGGGCCAGAGCGAGTTGGTTCTTAGCTTCCCAGAGAGCTGGAAGCAAGATGCTTTGGGGCCTCTCTGCCCCTTTGGAAACAAGGCAGCACCTTGGGCCTGGCAGCTCTAGGGCAATGGAGCACACCCAGAGCAGAAGTTCTACTTCAGCCAAATCAGGCCTGCCAGGAAACGGCGTTTCACAGGCCTTGGTAAGAGATGTTCCTGGTAGGCTGTAAGAGCCCTGGGCAACGCCAGATGTTTCTTAGCTTCCCGAAGAGCTGGAAGCAAGATGCTTTGGTGCCACTCTCTCACTTTGGAATCAAGGCAGCCCTTTGGGGCAGGTAGCTCTAGGCCAGTGGAGCACACCCAGAGCAGAAGTTCTACTTCGGCCAGTTCAGGCCACCAACAAACTGCGTTTCACAGGCCTTGGTAAGAGATGTTCCCGGTAGGCTGTAAGAGCACTGGGCAACGCCAGATGTTTCTTAGCTTCCCGAAGAGCTGGAAGCAAGATGCTTTGGGGCCTCTCATCCCCTTTGCAAACAAGGCGGCCCTTTGGGCCAGGCAGCTCTAGGCCAATGGAGCACACCCAGAGCAGAAGTTCTACTTCAGCTACATCAGGCCACCAACAAAGTGCGTTTCACAGGCCTTGGTAAGAGATTGTCTCTTAGGCTGTAAGAGCACTGGGCAGAGCCAGTTGTTTCTTAGAATCCCAAAGAGCTGGAAGCAAGATGCTTTGGGGGCTCCCTGCCCCTTTGCCAACAAGGCCGACCTTTGGGCCTTTCAGCTCTGGGCCAATGGAGCACACCCAGAGCAGAAGTTCTACCTCAGCCAGATAAGGCCTGCCAAGAAACTGCGTTTCAAAGGCTTTGGTAAGAGATGTTGCCGGTACTCTGTTAGAGCACTGGGCAGAGACAGTTGTTTCTTAGCTTCCCAAAGAGCTGGAAGCAAGATGCTTTGGGGCCTCTCTGCCCCTTTGCAAACAAGGCATCCCTTTGGGCCTTTCAGCTCTAGGCCAATGGAGCACACCCAGAGCAGAAGTCCTACTTCAGCCAAATCAGGCCTTCCAAGAAACTGCGTCTCACAGGCCTTTGTATGTGACGTTCCCGGTAGGCTGTGAGAGCACTGTGCAGAGCCAGTTGTTTCTTAGCTTCCCAAAGATTTGGAAGCAAGATACTTTGGGGACTCTCAGCCCCTTTGGAAACAAGGCGGCCCTTTGGGCCTGGCAGCTCTAGGCCAAAGTAGCACGCCCAGAGCAGGAGTTCTACTTCAGCCAGATCAGGCCTGCCAAGAAACTGCGTTTCACAGGCCTTGGTAAGAGATGTTCCCGGTAGGCTGTGAGAGCACTGTGGAGAGCCAGTTGCTTTAGCTTCCCACAGAGCTGGAAGCAAGATGCTTTGGGGCCTCTCTCTCCCTTTGGACACAAGGCAGCCGTTTGGGCCTGGCAGCTCTAGGCCAATGGAGCACACCCACAGCAGAAGTTCTACTTCAGGCAGATCAGTCCTGCCCAGAAACTGCGTTTCACAGCCCGTGGTAAGAGATGTTCACGGTAGGCTGTGAGAGCACTGGGCAGAACCAGTTGTTTTTTAGCTTCCCAAAGTGCTGGAGGCAACATGCTTTGGGGCCTCTCTCACCCTTTGGAAACAAGGCAGCCCTTAGGTCCTGGTAGCTCTAGGCCTATGTAGCACAACCAGAACAGAAGTTCTACTTCAGCCAGGTCAGGCCTGCCAAGAAACTGCGTTTCACAGGCCTTTCAAAGAGATGTTCTCTTAGGCTGTAAGAGCACTGGGCAGAGCCAGCTGTTTCTTAGCTTCCCGAAGAGCTGGGAGCAAGATGCTTTGGGTCCACTCTCCGTCTTTGGAAACAAGGCAGCCCTTTGGGCCTGGCAGCTCTAGGGCAATGGAGCACACCCAGAGCAGGAGTTCTACTTCAGCCAGATCAGGCCTGCCAGGAAACTGCGTTTCACAGGCCTTGGTAAGAGATGTTCCCGGTAGGCTGTGAGAGCACTGTGGAGAGCCAGTTGCTTTAGCTTCCCACAGAGCTGGAAGCAAGATGCTTTGGGGCCTCTCTCTCCCTTTGGACACAAGGCAGCCGTTTGGGCCTGGCAGCTCTAGGCCAATGGAGCACACCCACAGCAGAAGTTCTACTTCAGGCAGATCAGTCCTGCCCAGAAACTGCGTTTCACAGCCCTTGGTAAGAGATGTTCACGGTAGGCTGTGAGAGCACTGGGCAGAACCAGTTGTTTTTTAGCTTCCCAAAGTGCTGGAGGCAAGATGCTTTGGGGCCTCTCTCACCCTTTGGAAACAAGGCAGCCCTTAGGTCCTGGTAGCTCTAGGCCTATGTAGCACAACCAGAACAGAAGTTCTACTTCAGCCAGGTCAGGCCTGCCAAGAAACTGCGTTTCACAGGCCTTTCAAAGAGATGTTCTCTTAGGCTGTAAGAGCACTGGGCAGAGCCAGCTGTTTCTTAGCTTCCCGAAGAGCTGGGAGCAAGATGCTTTGGGTCCACTCTCCGTCTTTGGAAACAAGGCAGCCCTTTGGGCCTGGCAGCTCTAGGGCAATGGAGCACACCCAGAGCAGGAGTTCTACTTCAGCCAGATCAGGCCTGCCAGGAAACTGCGTTTCACAGGCCTTGGTAAGAGATGTTCCCGGTAGGCTGTAAGAGCACTGGGCAGAGCCAGTTGTTTCTTACCTTCCTGAAAAGCTGGAAGCAAGATGCTTGGGACCCCTCTGCCCGTTTGGGAACAAGGCAGCCTTTTGGGTCGGGAAGCTCTAGGCCAATGGAGCACACGCAGAGCAGGAGTTCTACTTCAGCCTGATCAGCCCTGCAAAGAAACAGCGTTTGACAGGCCTTGGTAAGAGATGTTCCCGGTAGGTGTAAGAGCACTGGGCAGAGCCAGTTGTTTCTTAGCTTCGCAAAGACCGGGAAGCAAGATGCTTTGGGCCTCTCTGCCCCTTGGAAACAGGGCAGCACTTTGGGCCTGGCAGCTCTAGGGCAATGGAGCACACCCAGAGCCGGAGTTCTACTTCAGCCAGATGAGGCCTGCCAAGAAACTGCGTTTCACAGGCCTTTCAAAGACATGTTCCCGGTAGGCTGTAAGAGCACGGGCCAGAGCGAGTTGGTTCTTAGCTTCCCAGAGAGCTGGAAGCAAGATGCTTTGGGGCCTCTCTGCCCCTTTGGAAACAAGGCAGCACCTTGGGCCTGGCAGCTCTAGGGCAATGGAGCACACCCAGAGCAGAAGTTCTACTTCAGCCAAATCAGGCCTGCCAGGAAACGGCGTTTCACAGGCCTTGGTAAGAGATGTTCCCGGTAGGCTGTAAGAGCCCTGGGCAACGCCAGATGTTTCTTAGCTTCCCGAAGAGCTGGAAGCAAGATGCTTTGGTGCCACTCTCTCACTTTGGAATCAAGGCAGCCCTTTGGGGCAGGTAGCTCTAGGCCAGTGGAGCACACCCAGAGCAGAAGTTCTACTCGGCCAGTTCAGGCCACCAACAAACTGCGTTTCACAGGCCTTGGTAAGAGATGTTCCCGGTAGGCTGTAAGAGCACTGGGCAACGCCAGATGTTTCTTAGCTTCCCGAAGAGCTGGAAGCAAGATGCTTTGGGGCCTCTCATCCCCTTTGCAAACAAGGCGGCCCTTTGGGCCAGGCAGCTCTAGGCCAATGGAGCACACCCAGAGCAGAAGTTCTACTTCAGCTACATCAGGCCACCAACAAAGTGCGTTTCACAGGCCTTGGTAAGAGATTGTCTCTTAGGCTGTAAGAGCACTGGGCAGAGCCAGTTGTTTCTTAGCTTCCCAAAGAGCTGGAAGCAAGATGCTTTGGGGGCTCCCTGCCCCTTTGCCAACAAGGCCGACCTTTGGGCCTTTCAGCTCTGGGCCAATGGAGCACACCCAGAGCAGAAGTTCTACCTCAGCCAGATAAGGCCTGCCAAGAAACTGCGTTTCAAAGGCTTTGGTAAGAGATGTTGCCGGTACTCTGTTAGAGCACTGGGCAGAGACAGTTGTTTCTTAGCTTCCCAAAGAGCTGGAAGCAAGATGCTTTGGGGCCTCTCTGCCCCTTTGCAAACAAGGCATCCCTTTGGGCCTTTCAGCTCTAGGCCAATGGAGCACACCCAGAGCAGAAGTCCTACTTCAGCCAGATCAGGCCTGCCAAGGAACTGCGTTTCAGAGGCCTTTGTATGTGACGTTCCCGGTAGGCTGTGAGAGCACGGTGCAGAGCCAGTTGTTTCCTTGTTTCCCAAACAGCTGGAAGCAAGACGCTTTGGGGCCTCTCTGCCCCTTTGGAAACAAGGCAGCACGTTGGGTCTGGCAGCTCTAGGGCAATGGAGCACAACCAGAGCCGAAGTTCTACTTCTTCCAGATCAGGCCTGCCTAGACAGTGCGTTTCACAGGCCTTGATAAGAGATGTTCTCTTAGGCTATAAGAGCACTGGGCACAGCCAGTTGTTTCTTAGCTTCCCAAGAGGTGGAAGCAAGATGCTTTGGGGCCTCTCTCCCCCTTTGGAAACAAGGCAGCCCTTTGGGCCTTTCAGCTCTAGGGCAATGGAGCACACCCAGAGCAGAAGTTCTACCTCAGCCAGATCAGGCCTGCCAAGAAACTGCTTTTCACAGGCCTTCGTAAGAGGTGTTCCCGGAAGGCTGTCAGAGTACCTGGCAGAGCGAGTTGTTTCTTAGCTTCAAAAACAGCTGGAAGCAACATGATTTGGGGCCTCTCTCCCCCTTTGGAAACAAAGCAGCCTTTGTGCCTGGCAGCTCTAGGCCAAAGTAGCACACCCAGAGCACAAGTTCTACCTCAGCCAGATAAGGCCTGTCAAGAAGCTGCGTTTCACAGGCCTTTGTATGTGACGTTCCCGGTTGGCTTTGAGAGCACTGTGCAGAGCCAGTTGTTTTAGCTTCCCAGAGAGCAGGAAGCAAGATGCTTTGGGGCCTCTCTCACACTTTGGAAATAAAGGCAGCCCTTTGGGCCTGGCAGCCCTAGGCCAATGGAGTACACCCAGAGCAGAAGTTCTACCTCAGCCAGATCAGGCCTTCCAAGAAACTGCGTCTCACAGGCCTTTCTCTGTCACGTTGCCGGTAGGCTGTGAGAGCACTGTGCAGAGCCAGTTGTTTCTTAGCTTCCCAAAGATTTGGAAGCAAGATGCTTTGGGGACTCTCAGCCCCTTTGGAAACAAGGCGGCCCTTTGGGCCTGGCAGCTCTAGGCCAAAGTAGCACGCCCAGAGCAGGAGTTCTACTTCAGCCAGATCAGGCCTGCCAGGAAACTGCGTTTCACAGGCCTTGGTAAGAGATGTTCCCGGTAGGCTGTGAGAGCACTGTGGAGAGCCAGTTGCTTTAGCTTCCCACAGAGCTGGAAGCAAGATGCTTTGGGGCCTCTCTCTCCCTTTGGACACAAGGCAGCCGTTTGGGCCTGGCAGCTCTAGGCCAATGGAGCACACCCACAGCAGAAGTTCTACTTCAGGCAGATCAGTCCTGCCCAGAAACTGCGTTTCACAGCCCTTGGTAAGAGATGTTCACGGTAGGCTGTGAGAGCACTGGGCAGAACCAGTTGTTTTTTAGCTTCCCAAAGTGCTGGAGGCAAGATGCTTTGGGGCCTCTCTCACCCTTTGGAAACAAGGCAGCCCTTAGGTCCTGGTAGCTCTAGGCCTATGTAGCACAACCAGAACAGAAGTTCTACTTCAGCCAGGTCAGGCCTGCCAAGAAACTGCGTTTCACAGGCCTTTCAAAGAGATGTTCTCTTAGGCTGTAAGAGCACTGGGCAGAGCCAGCTGTTTCTTAGCTTCCCGAAGAGCTGGGAGCAAGATGCTTTGGGTCCACTCTCCGTCTTTGGAAACAAGGCAGCCCTTTGGGCCTGGCAGCTCTAGGGCAATGGAGCACACCCAGAGCAGGAGTTCTACTTCAGCCAGATCAGGCCTGCCAGGAAACTGCGTTTCACAGGCCTTGGTAAGAGATGTTCCCGGTAGGCTGTAAGAGCACTGGGCAGAGCCAGTTGTTTCTTACCTTCCTGAAAAGCTGGAAGCAAGATGCTTGGGACCCCTCTGCCCGTTTGGGAACAAGGCAGCCTTTTGGGTCGGGAAGCTCTAGGCCAATGGAGCACACGCAGAGCAGGAGTTCTACTTCAGCCTGATCAGCCCTGCAAAGAAACAGCGTTTGACAGGCCTTGGTAAGAGATGTTCCCGGTAGGTGTAAGAGCACTGGGCAGAGCCAGTTGTTTCTTAGCTTCGCAAAGACCGGGAAGCAAGATGCTTTGGGCCTCTCTGCCCCTTGGAAACAGGGCAGCACTTTGGGCCTGGCAGCTCTAGGGCAATGGAGCACACCCAGAGCCGGAGTTCTACTTCAGCCAGATGAGGCCTGCCAAGAAACTGCGTTTCACAGGCCTTTCAAAGACATGTTCCCGGTAGGCTGTAAGAGCACGGGCCAGAGCGAGTTGGTTCTTAGCTTCCCAGAGAGCTGGAAGCAAGATGCTTTGGGGCCTCTCTGCCCCTTTGGAAACAAGGCAGCACCTTGGGCCTGGCAGCTCTAGGGCAATGGAGCACACCCAGAGCAGAAGTTCTACTTCAGCCAAATCAGGCCTGCCAGGAAACGGCGTTTCACAGGCCTTGGTAAGAGATGTTCCCGGTAGGCTGTAAGAGCCCTGGGCAACGCCAGATGTTTCTTAGCTTCCCGAAGAGCTGGAAGCAAGATGCTTTGGTGCCACTCTCTCACTTTGGAATCAAGGCAGCCCTTTGGGGCAGGTAGCTCTAGGCCAGTGGAGCACACCCAGAGCAGAAGTTCTACTCGGCCAGTTCAGGCCACCAACAAACTGCGTTTCACAGGCCTTGGTAAGAGATGTTCCCGGTAGGCTGTAAGAGCACTGGGCAACGCCAGATGTTTCTTAGCTTCCCGAAGAGCTGGAAGCAAGATGCTTTGGGGCCTCTCATCCCCTTTGCAAACAAGGCGGCCCTTTGGGCCAGGCAGCTCTAGGCCAATGGAGCACACCCAGAGCAGAAGTTCTACTTCAGCTACATCAGGCCACCAACAAAGTGCGTTTCACAGGCCTTGGTAAGAGATTGTCTCTTAGGCTGTAAGAGCACTGGGCAGAGCCAGTTGTTTCTTAGCTTCCCAAAGAGCTGGAAGCAAGATGCTTTGGGGGCTCCCTGCCCCTTTGCCAACAAGGCCGACCTTTGGGCCTTTCAGCTCTGGGCCAATGGAGCACACCCAGAGCAGAAGTTCTACCTCAGCCAGATAAGGCCTGCCAAGAAACTGCGTTTCAAAGGCTTTGGTAAGAGATGTTGCCGGTACTCTGTTAGAGCACTGGGCAGAGACAGTTGTTTCTTAGCTTCCCAAAGAGCTGGAAGCAAGATGCTTTGGGGCCTCTCTGCCCCTTTGCAAACAAGGCATCCCTTTGGGCCTTTCAGCTCTAGGCCAATGGAGCACACCCAGAGCAGAAGTCCTACTTCAGCCAGATCAGGCCTGCCAAGGAACTGCGTTTCAGAGGCCTTTGTATGTGACGTTCCCGGTAGGCTGTGAGAGCACGGTGCAGAGCCAGTTGTTTCCTTGTTTCCCAAACAGCTGGAAGCAAGACGCTTTGGGGCCTCTCTGCCCCTTTGGAAACAAGGCAGCACGTTGGGTCTGGCAGCTCTAGGGCAATGGAGCACAACCAGAGCCGAAGTTCTACTTCTTCCAGATCAGGCCTGCCTAGACAGTGCGTTTCACAGGCCTTGATAAGAGATGTTCTCTTAGGCTATAAGAGCACTGGGCACAGCCAGTTGTTTCTTAGCTTCCCAAGAGGTGGAAGCAAGATGCTTTGGGGCCTCTCTCCCCCTTTGGAAACAAGGCAGCCCTTTGGGCCTTTCAGCTCTAGGGCAATGGAGCACACCCAGAGCAGAAGTTCTACCTCAGCCAGATCAGGCCTGCCAAGAAACTGCTTTTCACAGGCCTTCGTAAGAGGTGTTCCCGGAAGGCTGTCAGAGTACCTGGCAGAGCGAGTTGTTTCTTAGCTTCAAAAACAGCTGGAAGCAACATGATTTGGGGCCTCTCTCCCCCTTTGGAAACAAAGCAGCCTTTGTGCCTGGCAGCTCTAGGCCAAAGTAGCACACCCAGAGCACAAGTTCTACCTCAGCCAGATAAGGCCTGTCAAGAAGCTGCGTTTCACAGGCCTTTGTATGTGACGTTCCCGGTTGGCTTTGAGAGCACTGTGCAGAGCCAGTTGTTTTAGCTTCCCAGAGAGCAGGAAGCAAGATGCTTTGGGGCCTCTCTCACACTTTGGAAATAAAGGCAGCCCTTTGGGCCTGGCAGCCCTAGGCCAATGGAGTACACCCAGAGCAGAAGTTCTACCTCAGCCAGATCAGGCCTTCCAAGAAACTGCGTCTCACAGGCCTTTCTCTGTCACGTTGCCGGTAGGCTGTGAGAGCACTGTGCAGAGCCAGTTGTTTCTTAGCTTCCCAAAGATTTGGAAGCAAGATGCTTTGGGGACTCTCAGCCCCTTTGGAAACAAGGCGGCCCTTTGGGCCTGGCAGCTCTAGGCCAAAGTAGCACGCCCAGAGCAGGAGTTCTACTTCAGCCAGATCAGGCCTGCCAGGAAACTGCGTTTCACAGGCCTTGGTAAGAGATGTTCCCGGTAGGCTGTGAGAGCACTGTGGAGAGCCAGTTGCTTTAGCTTCCCACAGAGCTGGAAGCAAGATGCTTTGGGGCCTCTCTCTCCCTTTGGACACAAGGCAGCCGTTTGGGCCTGGCAGCTCTAGGCCAATGGAGCACACCCACAGCAGAAGTTCTACTTCAGGCAGATCAGTCCTGCCCAGAAACTGCGTTTCACAGCCCTTGGTAAGAGATGTTCACGGTAGGCTGTGAGAGCACTGGGCAGAACCAGTTGTTTTTTAGCTTCCCAAAGTGCTGGAGGCAAGATGCTTTGGGGCCTCTCTCACCCTTTGGAAACAAGGCAGCCCTTAGGTCCTGGTAGCTCTAGGCCTATGTAGCACAACCAGAACAGAAGTTCTACTTCAGCCAGGTCAGGCCTGCCAAGAAACTGCGTTTCACAGGCCTTTCAAAGAGATGTTCTCTTAGGCTGTAAGAGCACTGGGCAGAGCCAGCTGTTTCTTAGCTTCCCGAAGAGCTGGGAGCAAGATGCTTTGGGTCCACTCTCCGTCTTTGGAAACAAGGCAGCCCTTTGGGCCTGGCAGCTCTAGGGCAATGGAGCACACCCAGAGCAGGAGTTCTACTTCAGCCAGATCAGGCCTGCCAGGAAACTGCGTTTCACAGGCCTTGGTAAGAGATGTTCCCGGTAGGCTGTAAGAGCACTGGGCAGAGCCAGTTGTTTCTTACCTTCCTGAAAAGCTGGAAGCAAGATGCTTGGGACCCCTCTGCCCGTTTGGGAACAAGGCAGCCTTTTGGGTCGGGAAGCTCTAGGCCAATGGAGCACACGCAGAGCAGGAGTTCTACTTCAGCCTGATCAGCCCAGCAAAGAAACAGCGTTTGACAGGCCTTGGTAAGAGATGTTCCCGGTAGGTGTAAGAGCACTGGGCAGAGCCAGTTGTTTCTTAGCTTCGCAAAGACCGGGAAGCAAGATGCTTTGGGCCTCTCTGCCCCTTGGAAACAGGGCAGCACTTTGGGCCTGGCAGCTCTAGGGCAATGGAGCACACCCAGAGCCGGAGTTCTACTTCAGCCAGATGAGGACTGCCAAGAAACTGCGTTTCACAGTCCTTTCAAAGACATGTTCCCGGTAGGCTGTAAGAGCACGGGCCAGAGCGAGTTGGTTCTTAGCTTCCCAGAGAGCTGGAAGCAAGATGCTTTGGGGCCTCTCTGCCCCTTTGGAAACAAGGCAGCACCTTGGGCCTGGCAGCTCTAGGGCAATGGAGCACACCCAGAGCAGAAGTTCTACTTCAGCCAAATCAGGCCTGCCAGGAAACGGCGTTTCACAGGCCTTGGTAAGAGATGTTCCCGGTAGGCTGTAAGAGCACTGGGCAACGCCAGATGTTTCTTAGCTTGCGGAAGAGCTGGAAGCAAGATGCTTTGGTGCCACTCTCTCACTTTGGAATCAAGGCAGCCCTTTGGGGCAGGTAGCTCTAGGCCAGTGGAGCACACCCAGAGCAGAAGTTCTACTTCGGCCAGTTCAGGCCACCAACAAACTGCGTTTCACAGGCCTTGGTAAGAGATGTTCCCGGTAGGCTGTAAGAGCACTGGGCAACGCCAGATGTTTCTTAGCTTCCCGAAGAGCTGGAAGCAAGATGCTTTGGGGCCTCTCATCCCCTTTGCAAACAAGGCGGCCCTTTGGGCCAGGCAGCTCTAGGCCAATGGAGCACACCCAGAGCAGAAGTTCTACTTCAGCTAGATCAGGCCACCAACAAAGTGCGTTTCACAGGCCTTGGTAAGAGATTGTCTCTTAGGCTGTAAGAGCACTGGGCAGAGCCAGTTGTTTCTTAGCTTCCCAAAGAGCTGGAAGCAAGATGCTTTGGGGGCTCCCTGCCCCTTTGCCAACAAGGCCGACCTTTGGGCCTTTCAGCTCTGGGCCAATGGAGCACACCCAGAGCAGAAGTTCTACCTCAGCCAGATAAGGCCTGCCAAGAAACTGCGTTTCAAAGGCTTTGGTAAGAGATGTTGCCGGTACTCTGTTAGAGCACTGGGCAGAGACAGTTGTTTCTTAGCTTCCCAAAGAGCTGGAAGCAAGATGCTTTGGGGCCTCTCTGCCCCTTTGCAAACAAGGCATCCCTTTGGGCCTTTCAGCTCTAGGCCAATGGAGCACACCCAGAGCAGAAGTCCTACTTCAGCCAGATCAGGCCTGCCAAGGAACTGCGTTTCAGAGGCCTTTGTATGTGACGTTCCCGGTAGGCTGTGAGAGCACGGTGCAGAGCCAGTTGTTTCCTTGTTTCCCAAACAGCTGGAAGCAAGACGCTTTGGGGCCTCTCTGCCCCTTTGGAAACAAGGCAGCACGTTGGGTCTGGCAGCTCTAGGGCAATGGAGCACAACCAGAGCCGAAGTTCTACTTCTTCCAGATCAGGCCTGCCTAGACAGTGCGTTTCACAGGCCTTGATAAGAGATGTTCTCTTAGGCTATAAGAGCACTGGGCACAGCCAGTTGTTTCTTAGCTTCCCAAGAGGTGGAAGCAAGATGCTTTGGGGCCTCTCTCCCCCTTTGGAAACAAGGCAGCCCTTTGGGCCTTTCAGCTCTAGGGCAATGGAGCACACCCAGAGCAGAAGTTCTACCTCAGCCAGATCAGGCCTGCCAAGAAACTGCTTTTCACAGGCCTTCGTAAGAGGTGTTCCCGGAAGGCTGTCAGAGTACCTGGCAGAGCGAGTTGTTTCTTAGCTTCAAAAACAGCTGGAAGCAACATGATTTGGGGCCTCTCTCCCCCTTTGGAAACAAAGCAGCCTTTGTGCCTGGCAGCTCTAGGCCAAAGTAGCACACCCAGAGCACAAGTTCTACCTCAGCCAGATAAGGCCTGTCAAGAAGCTGCGTTTCACAGGCCTTTGTATGTGACGTTCCCGGTTGGCTTTGAGAGCACTGTGCAGAGCCAGTTGTTTTAGCTTCCCAGAGAGCAGGAAGCAAGATGCTTTGGGGCCTCTCTCACACTTTGGAAATAAAGGCAGCCCTTAGGGCCTGGCAGCCCTAGGCCAATGGAGTACACCCAGAGCAGAAGTTCTACCTCAGCCAGATCAGGCCTTCCAAGAAACTGCGTCTCACAGGCCTTTCTCTGTCACGTTGCCGGTAGGCTGTGAGAGCACTGTGTAGAGCCAGTTGTTTCTTAGCTTCCCAAAGATTTGGAAGCAAGATACTTTGGGGACTCTCAGCCCCTTTGTAAACAAGGCGGCCCTTTGGGCTTGGCAGCTCTAGGCCAAAGTAGCACGCCCAGAGCAGGAGTTCTACTTCAGCCAGATCAGGCCTGCCAAGAAACTGCGTTTCACAGGCCTTGGTAAGAGATGTTCCCGGTAGGCTGTGAGAGCACTGTGGAGAGCCAGTTGCTTTAGCTTCCCACAGAGCTGGAAGCAAGATGCTTTGGGGCCTCTCTCACCCTTTGGAAACAAGGCAGCCCTTAGGTCCTGGTAGCTCTAGGCCTATGTAGCACAACCAGAACAGAAGTTCTACTTCAGCCAGGTCAGGCCTGCCAAGAAACTGCGTTTCACAGGCCTTTCAAAGAGATGTTCTCTTAGGCTGTAAGAGCACTGGGCAGAGCCAGCTGTTTCTTAGCTTCCCGAAGAGCTGGGAGCAAGATGCTTTGGGTCCACTCTCCGTCTTTGGAAACAAGGCAGCCCTTTGGGCCTGGCAGCTCTAGGGCAATGGAGCACACCCAGAGCAGAAGTTCTACTTCAGCCAGATCAGGCCTGCCAGGAAACTGCGTTTCACAGGCCTTGGTAAGAGATGTTCACGGTAGGCTGTGAGAGCACTGGGCAGAACCAGTTGTTTTTTAGCTTCCCAAAGTGCTGGAGGCAAGATGCTTTGGGGCCTCTCTCACCCTTTGGAAACAAGGCAGCCCTTAGGTCCTGGTAGCTCTAGGCCTATGTAGCACAACCAGAACAGAAGTTCTACTTCAGCCAGGTCAGGCCTGCCAAGAAACTGCGTTTCACAGGCCTTTCAAAGAGATGTTCTCTTAGGCTGTAAGAGCACTGGGCAGAACCAGCTGTTTCTTAGCTTCCCGAAGAGATGGGAGCAAGATGCTTTGGGTCCACTCTCCGTCTTTGGAAACAAGGTAGCCCTTTGGGCCTGGCAGCTCTAGGGCAATGGAGCACACCCAGAGCAGAAGTTCTACTTCGGCCAGTTCAGGCCACCTACAAACTGCGTTTCACAGGCCTTGGTAAGAGATGTTCCCGGTAGGCTGTAAGAGCACTGGGCAACGCCAGATGTTTCTTAGCTTCCCGAAGAGCTGGAAGCAAGATGCTTTGGGGCCTCTCATCCCCTTTGCAAACAAGGCGGCCCTTTGGGCCAGGCAGCTCTAGGCCAATGGAGCACACCCAGAGCAGAAGTTCTACTTCAGCTAGATCAGGCCACCAACAAAGTGCGTTTCACAGGCCTTGGTAAGAGATTGTCTCTTAGGCTGTAAGAGCACTGGGCAGAGCCAGTTGTTTCTTAGCTTCCCAAAGAGCTGGAAGCAAGATGCTTTGGGGCCTCTCTGCCCCTTTGCAAACAAGGCATCCCTTTGGGCCTTTCAGCTCTAGGCCAATGGAGCACACCCAGAGCAGAAGTCCTACTTCAGCCAGATCAGGCCTGCCAAGGAACTGCGTTTCAGAGGCCTTTGTATGTGACGTTCCCGGTAGGCTGTGAGAGCACGGTGCAGAGCCAGTTGTTTCCTTGTTTCCCAAACAGCTGGAAGCAAGACGCTTTGGGGCCTCTCTGCCCCTTTGGAAACAAGGCAGCACGTTGGTTCAGGCAGCTGTAGGGCAATGGTGCACAACCAGAGCCGCAGTTCTACTTCTTCCAGATCAGGCCTGCCTAGACAGTGCGTTTCACAGGCCTTGATAAGAGATGTTCTCTTAGGCTATAAGAGCACTGGGCACAGCCAGTTGTTTCTTAGCTTCCCAAGAGGTGGAAGCAAGATGCTTTGGGGCCTCTCTCCCCCTTTGGAAACAAGGCAGCCCTTTGGGCCTTTCAGCTCTAGGCCAGTGGAGCACACCCAGAGCAGAAGTTCTACCTCAGCCAGATCAGGCCTGCCAAGAAACTGCTTTTCACAGGCCTTCGTAAGAGGTGTTCCCGGAAGGCTGTCAGAGTACCTGGCAGAGCGAGTTGTTTCTTAGCTTCAAAAACAGCTGGAAGCAACATGATTTGGGGCCTCTCTCCCCCTTTGGAAACAAAGCAGCCTTTGTGCCTGGCAGCTCTAGGCCAAAGTAGCACACCCAGAGCACAAGTTCTACCTCAGCCAGATAAGGCCTGTCAAGAAGCTGCGTTTCACAGGCCTTTGTATGTGACGTTCCCGGTTGGCTTTGAGAGCACTGTGCAGAGCCAGTTGTTTTAGCTTCCCAGAGAGCAGGAAGCAAGATGCTTTGGGGCCTCTCTCACACTTTGGAAATAAAGGCAGCCCTTAGGGCCTGGCAGCCCTAGGCCAATGGAGTACACCCAGAGCAGAAGTTCTACCTCAGCCAGATCAGGCCTTCCAAGAAACTGCGTCTCACAGGCCTTTCTCTGTCACGTTGCCGGTAGGCTGTGAGAGCACTGTGCAGAGCCAGTTGTTTCTTAGCTTCCCAAAGATTTGGAAGCAAGATACTTTGGGGACTCTCAGCCCCTTTGTAAACAAGGCGGCCCTTTGGGCTTGGCAGCTCTAGGCCAAAGTAGCACGCCCAGAGCAGGAGTTCTACTTCAGCCAGATCAGGCCTGCCAAGAAACTGCGTTTCACAGGCCTTGGTAAGAGATGTTCCCGGTAGGCTGTGAGAGCACTGTGGAGAGCCAGTTGCTTTAGCTTCCCACAGAGCTGGAAGCAAGATGCTTTGGGGCCTCTCTCACCCTTTGGAAACAAGGCAGCCCTTAGGTCCTGGTAGCTCTAGGCCTATGTAGCACAACCAGAACAGAAGTTCTACTTCAGCCAGGTCAGGCCTGCCAAGAAACTGCGTTTCACAGGCCTTTCAAAGAGATGTTCTCTTAGGCTGTAAGAGCACTGGGCAGAACCAGCTGTTTCTTAGCTTCCCGAAGAGCTGGGAGCAAGATGCTTTGGGTCCACTCTCCGTCTTTGGAAACAAGGCAGCCCTTTGGGCCTGGCAGCTCTAGGGCAATGGAGCACACCCAGAGCAGAAGTTCTACTTCAGCCAGATCAGGCCTGCCAGGAAACTGCGTTTCACAGGCCTTGGTAAGAGATGTTCACGGTAGGCTGTGAGAGCACTGGGCAGAACCAGTTGTTTTTTAGCTTCCCAAAGTGCTGGAGGCAAGATGCTTTGGGGCCTCTCTCACCCTTTGGAAACAAGGCAGCCCTTAGGTCCTGGTAGCTCTAGGCCTATGTAGCACAACCAGAACAGAAGTTCTACTTCAGCCAGGTCAGGCCTGCCAAGAAACTGCGTTTCACAGGCCTTTCAAAGAGATGTTCTCTTAGGCTGTAAGAGCACTGGGCAGAACCAGCTGTTTCTTAGCTTCCCGAAGAGATGGGAGCAAGATGCTTTGGGTCCACTCTCCGTCTTTGGAAACAAGGTAGCCCTTTGGGCCTGGCAGCTCTAGGGCAATGGAGCACACCCAGAGCAGAAGTTCTACTTCGGCCAGTTCAGGCCACCTACAAACTGCGTTTCACAGGCCTTGGTAAGAGATGTTCCCGGTAGGCTGTAAGAGCACTGGGCAACGCCAGATGTTTCTTAGCTTCCCGAAGAGCTGGAAGCAAGATGCTTTGGGGCCTCTCATCCCCTTTGCAAACAAGGCGGCCCTTTGGGCCAGGCAGCTCTAGGCCAATGGAGCACACCCAGAGCAGAAGTTCTACTTCAGCTAGATCAGGCCACCAACAAAGTGCGTTTCACAGGCCTTGGTAAGAGATTGTCTCTTAGGCTGTAAGAGCACTGGGCAGAGCCAGTTGTTTCTTAGCTTCCCAAAGAGCTGGAAGCAAGATGCTTTGGGGCCTCTCTGCCCCTTTGCAAACAAGGCATCCCTTTGGGCCTTTCAGCTCTAGGCCAATGGAGCACACCCAGAGCAGAAGTCCTACTTCAGCCAGATCAGGCCTGCCAAGGAACTGCGTTTCAGAGGCCTTTGTATGTGACGTTCCCGGTAGGCTGTGAGAGCACGGTGCAGAGCCAGTTGTTTCCTTGTTTCCCAAACAGCTGGAAGCAAGACGCTTTGGGGCCTCTCTGCCCCTTTGGAAACAAGGCAGCACGTTGGTTCAGGCAGCTGTAGGGCAATGGTGCACAACCAGAGCCGCAGTTCTACTTCTTCCAGATCAGGCCTGCCTAGACAGTGCGTTTCACAGGCCTTGATAAGAGATGTTCTCTTAGGCTATAAGAGCACTGGGCACAGCCAGTTGTTTCTTAGCTTCCCAAGAGGTGGAAGCAAGATGCTTTGGGGCCTCTCTCCCCCTTTGGAAACAAGGCAGCCCTTTGGGCCTTTCAGCTCTAGGGCAATGGAGCACACCCAGAGCAGAAGTTCTACCTCAGCCAGATCAGGCCTGCCAAGAAACTGCTTTTCACAGGCCTTCGTAAGAGGTGTTCCCGGAAGGCTGTCAGAGTACCTGGCAGAGCGAGTTGTTTCTTAGCTTCAAAAACAGCTGGAAGCAACATGATTTGGGGCCTCTCTCCCCCTTTGGAAACAAAGCAGCCTTTGTGCCTGGCAGCTCTAGGCCAAAGTAGCACACCCAGAGCACAAGTTCTACCTCAGCCAGATAAGGCCTGTCAAGAAGCTGCGTTTCACAGGCCTTTGTATGTGACGTTCCCGGTTGGCTTTGAGAGCACTGTGCAGAGCCAGTTGTTTTAGCTTCCCAGAGAGCAGGAAGCAAGATGCTTTGGGGCCTCTCTCACACTTTGGAAATAAAGGCAGCCCTTTGGGCCTGGCAGCCCTAGGCCAATGGAGTACACCCAGAGCAGAAGTTCTACCTCAGCCAGATCAGGCCTTCCAAGAAACTGCGTCTCACAGGCCTTTCTCTGTCACGTTGACGGCAGGCTGTGAGAGCACTGTGCAGAGCCAGTTGTTTCTTAGCTTCCCAAAGATTTGGAAGCAAGATGCTTTGGGGACTCTCAGCCCCTTTGGAAACAAGGCGGCCCTTTGGGCCTGGCAGCTCTAGGCCAAAGTAGCACGCCCAGAGCAGGAGTTCTACTTCAGCCAGATCAGGCCTGCCAAGAAACTGCGTTTCACAGGCCTTGGTAAGAGATGTTCCCGGTAGGCTGTGAGAGCACTGTGGAGAGCCAGTTGCTTTAGCTTCCCACAGAGCTGGAAGCAAGATGCCTTGGGGCCTCTCTCTCCCTTTGGACACAAGGCAGCCGTTTGGGCCTGGCAGCTCTAGGCCAATGGAGCACACCCACAGCAGAAGTTCTACTTCAGGCAGATCAGTCCTGCCCAGAAACTGCGTTTCACAGCCCTTGGTAAGAGATGTTCACGGTAGGCTGTGAGAGCACTGGGCAGAACCAGTTGTTTTTTAGCTTCCCAAAGTGCTGGAGGCAAGATGCTTTGGGGCCTCTCTCACCCTTTGGAAACAAGGCAGCCCTTAGGTCCTGGTAGCTCTAGGCCTATGTAGCACAACCAGAACAGAAGTTCTACTTCAGCCAGGTCAGGCCTGCCAAGAAACTGCGTTTCACAGGCCTTTCAAAGAGATGTTCTCTTAGGCTGTAAGAGCACTGGGCAGAGCCAGCTGTTTCTTAGCTTCCCGAAGAGCTGGGAGCAAGATGCTTTGGGTCCACTCTCCGTCTTTGGAAACAAGGCAGCCCTTTGGGCCTGGCAGCTCTAGGGCAATGGAGCACACCCAGAGCAGAAGTTCTACTTCAGCCAGATCAGGCCTGCCAGGAAACTGCGTTTCACAGGCCTTGGTAAGAGATGTTCCCGGTAGGCTGTAAGAGCACTGGGCAGAGCCAGTTGTTTCTTACCTTCCTGAAAAGCTGGAAGCAAGATGCTTGGGACCCCTCTGCCCGCTTGGGAACAAGGCAGCCTTTTGGGTCGGGAAGCTCTAGGCCAATGGAGCACACGCAGAGCAGGAGTTCTACTTCAGCCTGATCAGGCCTGCAAAGAAACAGCGTTTGACAGGCCTTGGTAAGAGATGTTCCCGGTAGGTGTAAGAGCACTGGGCAGAGCCAGTTGTTTCTTAGCTTCGCAAAGACCGGGAAGCAAGATGCTTTGGGCCTCTCTGCCCCTTGGAAACAGGGCAGCACTTTGGGCCTGGCAGCTCTAGGGCAATGGAGCACACCCAGAGCCGGAGTTCTACTTCAGCCAGATGAGGCCTGCCAAGAAACTGCGTTTCACAGGCCTTTCAAAGACATGTTCCCGGTAGGCTGTAAGAGCACGGGGCAGAGCGAGTTGGTTCTTAGCTTCCCAGAGAGCTGGAAGCAAGATGCTTTGGGGCCTCTCTGCCCCTTTGGAAACAAGGCAGCACCTTGGGCCTGGCAGCTCTAGGGCAATGGAGCACACCCAGAGCAGAAGTTCTACTTCAGCCAAATCAGGCCTGCCAGGAAACGGCGTTTCACAGGCCTTGGTAAGAGATGTTCCCGGTAGGCTGTAAGAGCACTGGGCAACACCAGATGTTTCTTAGCTTCCCGAAGAGCTGGAAGCAAGAAGCTTTGGTGCCACTCTCTCACTTTGGACTCAAGGCAGCCCTTTGGGGCAGGTAGCTCTAGCCCAGTGGAGCACACCCAGAGCAGAAGTTCTACTTGGGCCAGTTCAGGCCACCAACAAACTGCGTTTCACAGGCCTTGGTAAGAGATGTTCCCGGTAGGCTGTAAGAGCACTGGGCAACGCCAGATGTTTCTTAGCTTCCCGAAGAGCTGGAAGCAAGATGCTTTGGGGCCTCTCATCCCCTTTGCAAACAAGGCCGACCTTTGGGCCAGGCAGCTCTAGGCCAATGGAGCACACCCAGAGCAGAAGTTCTACCTCAGCCAGATAAGGCCTGCCAAGAAACTGCGTTTCAAAGGCTTTGGTAAGAGATGTTCCCGGTACTCTGTTAGAGCACTGGGCAGAGCCATTTGTTTCTTAGCTTCCCAAAGAGCTGGAAGCAAGATGCTTTGGGGGCTCCCTGCCCCTTTGCCAACAAGGGCGACCTTTGGGCCTTTCAGCTCTAGGCCAATGGAGCACACCCAGAGCAGAAGTCCTACTTCAGCCAGATCAGGCCTGCCAAGGAACTGCGTTTCAGAGGCCTTTGTATGTGACGTTCCCGGTAGGCTGTGAGAGCACGGTGCAGAGCCAGTTGTTTCCTTGTTTCCCAAACAGCTGGAAGCAAGACGCTTTGGGGCCTCTCTGCCCCTTTGGAAACAAGGAAGCACGTTGGGTCTGGCAGCTCTAGGGCAATGGAGCACAACCAGAGCCGAAGTTCTACTTCTTCCAGATCAGGCCTGCCTAGACAGTGCGTTTCCCAGGCCTTGATAAGAGATGTTCTCTTAGGCTATAAGAGCACTGGGCACAGCCAGTTGTTTCTTAGCTTCCCAAGAGGTGGAAGCAAGATGCTTTGGGGCCTCTCTCCCCCTTTGGAAACAAGGCAGCCCTTTGGGCCTTTCAGCTCTAGGGCAATGGAGCACACCCAGAGCAGAAGTTCTACCTCAGCCAGATCAGGCCTGCCAAGAAACTGCTTTTCACAGGCCTTCGTAAGAGGTGTTCCCGGAAGGCTGTCAGAGTACCTGGCAGAGCGAGTTGTTTCTTAGCTTCAAAAACAGCTGGAAGCAACATGATTTGGGGCCTCTCTCCCCCTTTGGAAACAAAGCAGCCTTTGTGCCTGGCAGCTCTAGGCCAAAGTAGCACACCCAGAGCACAAGTTCTACCTCAGCCAGATAAGGCCTGTCAAGAAGCTGCGTTTCACAGGCCTTTGTATGTGACGTTCCCGGTTGGCTTTGAGAGCACTGTGCAGAGCCAGTTGTTTTAGCTTCCCAGAGAGCAGGAAGCAAGATGCTTTGGGGCCTCTCTCACACTTTGGAAATAAAGGCAGCCCTTTGGGCCTGGCAGCCCTAGGCCAATGGAGTACACCCAGAGCAGAAGTTCTACCTCAGCCAGATCAGGCCTTCCAAGAAACTGCGTCTCACAGGCCTTTCTCTGTCACGTTGCCGGTAGGCTGTGAGAGCACTGTGCAGAGCCAGTTGTTTCTTAGCTTCCCAAAGATTTGGAAGCAAGATGCTTTGGGGACTCTCAGCCCCTTTGGAAACAAGGCGGCCCTTTGGGCCTGGCAGCTCTAGGCCAAAGTAGCACGCCCAGAGCAGGAGTTCTACTTCAGCCAGATCAGGCCTGCCAAGAAACTGCGTTTCACAGGCCTTGGTAAGAGATGTTCCCGGTAGGCTGTGAGAGCACTGTGGAGAGCCAGTTGCTTTAGCTTCCCACAGAGCTGGAAGCAAGATGCTTTGGGGCCTCTCTCTCCCTTTGGACACAAGGCAGCCGTTTGGGCCTGGCAGCTCTAGGCCAATGGAGCACACCCACAGCAGAAGTTCTACTTCAGGCAGATCAGTCCTGCCCAGAAACTGCGTTTCACAGCCCTTGGTAAGAGATGTTCACGGTAGGCTGTGAGAGCACTGGGCAGAACCAGTTGTTTTTTAGCTTCCCAAAGTGCTGGAGGCAAGAAGCTTTGGGGCCTCTCTCACCCTTTGGAAACAAGGCAGCCCTTAGGTCCTGGTAGCTCTAGGCCTATGTAGCACAACCAGAACAGAAGTTCTACTTCAGCCAGGTCAGGCCTGCCAAGAAACTGCGTTTCACAGGCCTTTCAAAGAGATGTTCTCTTAGGCTCTAAGAGCACTGGGCAGAGCCAGCTGTTTCTTAGCTTCCCGAAGAGCTGGGAGCCATATTCTCTGGGTCCAGAGGCTACCTCACGTGGCAATCGTTAACCAAAGAAACACACAAGGGTGTGGAGGCCTGAGGAAAAAGCAACACTGAGAAATCTACCCTCTGAAACCGTAGAAGATGGGCATCAGAGGCTAGCTCAGGTGGCAATCGTTAAGCAAAAACAAAATACAATGTCGTGGAGACCTGGGGAAAAAGCAGCACTGAGAAATCTACCCTCTGAAACTGACGAGGATGGGCAACAGAGGCTACCTCAGGTGGCAATCGTTAAGCAAAAGAAACACACAAGGGCGTGGAGACCTGGGGAAAAAGCAACACGGAGAAATCCACCCTCTGAAACTGACGAACATGGGCAAAGAAGCTAGCTCAGGTTGCAACCTTTAAGCAGAAAAAAAAAAAGACGCGGGGGCGTGGTGAGCTGGCGAAAAAGCAACACTGAGAAATCTACCCTCTGAAACCGAAGAAGCTGGGCAACAGAGGCTAGCTCAGGTGGCAATCTTTAAGCAAAAAAAATAGAATAAAAAAATACAATTTCGAGGAGACCCGGTCAAAAAGCAACCCTGAAAAAGGTACCCTCTGAAACTGAGGAAGCAGGGCAACAGTGCCTAGCTCTGGTGACAATCTTTAAGCAAAAGAAACACACAAGGGCGTTTGGAGCTGGCGAAAAGGCAACACTGACAAATGCACCCTCTGAAACGGACGAAGATGGGCAACAGAGGCTAGCTCAGGTGGCAATCTTTAAGCAAAAGAAACACAAAAGGGCGAGGAGACCTGGGGAAAAAGCAACACGGAGAAATCCACCCTCTGAAACTGAGGAAGATGGGCAAGAGAGGCTAGCTCAGGTGGCAATCGTTAAGCAAAAACAAAACACAAAGGCGTGGAGACCTGGGGAAAAAGCAACCCTGAAATATCTACCCTCTGAAACTGAGGAAGAGGGGCAAGAGAGGCTGGCTTCAGGTGGCAAACTTTAAGCAAAAGAAACACACAAGGGCGTGGAGACCTGGGGAAAAAGCAACACGGAGAATTCCACCCTCTGAACCTGACGAAGATGGGCAACAGAGTCTACCTCAGGTTTCAATCGTTAAGCAAAAGAAACACACAAGGGCGTGGAGACCTGGGGAAAAAGCAACACGGAGAAATCCACCCTCTGAAACTGAGGAAGATGGGCAACCAAGGCTAGCTCAGGTGACAATCGTTAAGCAAAAGAAACACACAAGGGCGTGGAGACCTGGGGAAAAAGCAACACTGAGAAATCCACCGTCTGAAACTGAGGAAGATGGGCAAGAGAGGCTAGCTCAGGTGGCAATCGTTAAGCAAAAACAAAACACAAAGACGTGGAGACCTGGGGAAAAAACAACCCTGAAATATCTACCCTCTGAAACTGAGGAAGATGGGCAAGAGAGGCTGGCTTCAGGTGGCAAACTTTAAGCAAAAGAAACACACAGGGGCGTGGAGACCTGGGGAAAAAGCAACACGGAGAAACCACCCTCTGAAACTGACGAAGATGGGCAACAGAGGCTACCTCAGGTTTCAATCGTTTAGCAAAAGAAACACACAAGGGCCTGGAGACCTGGGGAAAAAGCAACACGGAGAAATCCACCCTCTGAAAGCGAAGAAGATGGGCAACAGAGGCTATCTCAGGTGGCAATCGTTAAGCAAAAGAAACACACAAGGTTGTGGAGACCTGGAGAAAAAGCAACACTGAGAAATCCTCCCTCTGAAACTGCGGAAGATGGGCAAGAGTGGCTACCTCAGGTGTCAATCGTTAAGCAAAAACAAAACACAAAGGCGTGGAGACCTGGGGAAAAAGCAACCCTGAAATATCTACCCACTGAAACTGAGGAAGATGGGCAAGAGAGGCTGGCTTCAGGTGGCAAACCTTAAGCAAAAGAAACACACAAGGGCGTGGAGACCTGGGGAAAAAGCAACACGGAGAAATCCACCCTCTGATTCTGACGAACATGGGCAAAAGAAGCTAGCTCAGGTTGCAACCTTTAAGCAGAAAAAAAAATGACACAGGGGCGTGGAGAGCTGGCGAAAAAGCAACACTGAGAAATCTACCCTCTGAAACCGAAGAAGATGGGCAAGAGAGGCTAGCTCAGTTGGCAATCTTTAAGCAAAAAAAATAAAATAAAAAAATACAATGGCGAGGAGACCCGGTCAAAAAGCAACCCTGAAAAAGGTACCCTCTGAAACTGAGGAAGCAGGGCAACAGTGCCTAGCTCAGGTGACAATCTTTAAGCAAAAGAAACACACAAGGGCGTGGGGAGCTGGCGAAAAGTCAACACTGAGAAATCCACCCTCTGAAACGGACGAAGATGGGCAACAGAGGCTAGCTCAGGTGGCAATCTTTAAGCAAAAGAAACACACAAGGGCGAGGAGACCTGGGGAAAAAGCAACACGGAGAAATCCACCCTCTGAAACTGAGGAAGATGGGCAAGAGAGGCTACCTCAGGTGGCAATCGTTAAGCAAAAACAAAGCACAAAGGCGTGGAGACCTGGAGAAAAAGCAACCCTGAAATATCTACCCTCTGAAACAGAGGAAGATGGGCAAGAGAGGCTGGCTTCAGGTGGCAAACTTTAAGCAAAAGAAACAGACAAGGGCGTGGAGACCTGGGGAAAAAGCAACACTGAGAAATCCACCCTCTGAAACTGAGGAAGATGGGCAAGAGTGGCTACCTCAGGTGGCAATCGTTAAGCAAAAACAAAACACAAAGGCGTGGAGACCTGGGGAAAAAGCAACCCTGAAATATCTACCCTCTGAAACTGAGGTAGATGGGCAAGAGAGGCTGGCTTCAGGTGGCAAAATTTAATCAAAAGAAACACACAAGGGCGTGGAGACCAGGGGAAAAAGCAACACTGAGAAATCCACCCTCTGAAACTGACGAACATGGGCAACAGAGGCTATCTCAGGTGGCAATCGTTAAGCAACAGAAACACACAAGGTTGTGGAGACCTGGGGAAAAAGCAACACGGAGAAATCCATCCTCTGAAACTGACGAAGATGGGAAACAGAGGCTAGTTCAGGTGGCAATCGTTAAGCAAAAACAAAACCCAAAGGCGTGGAGACCTGGGGAAAAAGCAACCCTGAAATATCTACCCTCTGAAACTGAGGAAGATGGGCAAGAGAGGCTGGCTTCAGGTGGCAAACTTTAAGCAAAAGAAGCACAAAAGGGCGTGGAGACCTGGGGAAAAAGCAACACTGAGAAATCCACCCTCTGAAAGTGACGAAGATGGGCAACAGAGGCTACCTCAGGTTTCAATCGTTTAGCAAAAGAAACACACAAGGGCCTGGAGACCTGGGGAAAAAGCAACACGGAGAAATCCACCCTCTGAAAGCGAAGAAGATGGGCAACAGAGGCTATCTCAGGTGGCAATCGTTAAGCAAAAGAAACACACAAGGTTGTGGAGACCTGGAGAAAAAGCAACACTGAGAAATCCTCCCTCTGAAACTGCGGAAGATGGGCAAGAGTGGCTACCTCAGGTGTCAATCGTTAAGCAAAAACAAAACACAAAGGCGTGGAGACCTGGGGAAAAAGCAACCCTGAAATATCTACCCACTGAAACTGAGGAAGATGGGCAAGAGAGGCTGGCTTCAGGTGGCAAACCTTAAGCAAAAGAAACACACAAGGGCGTGGAGACCTGGGGAAAAAGCAACACGGAGAAATCCACCCTCTGATTCTGACGAACATGGGCAAAAGAAGCTAGCTCAGGTTGCAACCTTTAAGCAGAAAAAAAAAAGACACAGGGGCGTGGAGAGCTGGCGAAAAAGCAACACTGAGAAATCTACCCTCTGAAACCGAAGAAGATGGGCAAGAGAGGCTAGCTCAGTTGGCAATCTTTAAGCAAAAAAAATAAAATAAAAAAATACAATGGCGAGGAGACCCGGTCAAAAAGCAACCCTGAAAAAGGTACCCTCTGAAACTGAGGAAGCAGGGCAACAGTGCCTAGCTCAGGTGACAATCTTTAAGCAAAAGAAACACACAAGGGCGTGGGGAGCTGGCGAAAAGTCAACACTGAGAAATCCACCCCCTGAAACGGACGAAGATGGGCAACAGAGGCTAGCTCAGGTGGCAATCTTTAAGCAAAAGAAACACACAAGGGCGAGGAGACCTGGGGAAAAAGCAACACGGAGAAATCCACCCTCTGAAACTGAGGAAGATGGGCAAGAGAGGCTACCTCAGGTGGCAATCGTTAAGCAAAAACAAAGCACAAAGGCGTGGAGACCTGGAGAAAAAGCAACCCTGAAATATCTACCCTCTGAAACTGAGGAAGATGGGCAAGAGAGGCTGGCTTCAGGTGGCAAACTTTAAGCAAAAGAAACACACAAGGGCGTGGAGACCTGGGGAAAAAGCAACCCTGAAATATCTACCCTCTGAAACTGAGGTAGATGGGCAAGAGAGGCTGGCTTGAGGTGGCAAAATTTAATCAAAAGAAACACACAAGGGCGTGGAGACCAGGGGAAAAAGCAACACTGAGAAATCCACCCTCTGAAACTGACGAACATGGGCAACAGAGGCTATCTCAGGTGGCAATCGTTAAGCAACAGAAACACACAAGGTTGTGGAGACCTGGGGAAAAAGCAACACGGAGAAATCCATCCTCTGAAACTGACGAAGATGGGAAACAGAGGCTAGTTCAGGTGGCAATCGTTAAGCAAAAACAAAACCCAAAGGCGTGGAGACCTGGGGAAAAAGCAACCCTGAAATATCTACCCTCTGAAACTGAGGAAGATGGGCAAGAGAGGCTGGCTTCAGGTGGCAAACTTTAAGCAAAAGAAGCACACAAGGGCGTGGAGACCTGGGGAAAAAGCAACACTGAGAAATCCACCCTCTGAAAGTGACGAAGATGGGCAACAGAGGCTATCTCAGGTGGCAATCGTTAAGCAAAAGAAACACACAAGGTTGTGGAGACCTGGAGAAAAAGCAACACTGAGAAATCCTCCCTCTGAAACTGAGGAAGATGGGCAAGAGTGGCTACCTCAGGTGTCAATCGTTAAGCAAAAACAAAACACAAAGGCGTGGAGACCTGGGGAAAAAGCAACCCTGAAATATCTACCCTCTGAAAGTCAGGAAGATGGGCAAGAGAGGCTGGCTTCAGGTGGCAAACTTTAAGCAAAAGAAACACACAAGGGCGTGGAGACCTGGGGAAAAAGCAACACGGAGAAATCCACCCTCTGATTCTGACGAACATGGGCAAAAGAAGCTAGCTCAGGTTGCAACCTTTAAGCAGAAAAAAAAAAGGACACAGGGGCGTGGAGAGCTGGCGAAAAAGCAACACTGAGAAATCTGCCCTCTGAAACCGAAGAAGATGGGCAAGAGAGGCTAGCTCAGTTGGCAATCTTTAAGCAAAAAAAATAAAATAAAAAAATACAATGACGAGGAGACCCGGTCAAAAAGCAACCCTGAAAAAGGTACCCTCTTAAACTGAGGAAGCAGGGCAACAGTGCCTAGCTCAGGTGACAATCTTTAAGCAAAAGAAACACACAAGGGCGTGGGGAGCTGGCGAAAAGTCAACACTGAGAAATCCACCCTCTGAAACGGACGAAGATGGGCAACAGAGGCTAGCTCAGGTGGCAATCGTTAAGCAAAAACAAAACCCAAAGGCGTGGAGACCTGGGGAAAAAGCAACCCTGAAATATCTACCCTCAGAAAGTCAGGAAGATGGGCAAGAGAGGCTGGCTTCAGGTGGCAAACTTTAAGCAAAAGAAACACACAAGGGCGTGGAGACCTCAGGAAAAAGCAGCACTGAGAAATCTACCCTCTGAAACTGACGAGGATGGGCAACAGAGGCTACCTCAGGTGGCAATCGTTAAGCAAAAGAAACACACAAGGGCGTGAAGACCTGGGGAAAAAGCAACACTGAGAAATCCACCCTCTGAAACTGAGGAAGATGGGCAAGAGTGGCTACCTCAGGTGGCAATCGTTAAGCAAAAACAAAACACAAAGGCGTGGAGACCTGGGGAAAAAGCAACCCTGAAATATCTACCCTCTGAAACTGAGAAAGATGGGCAAGAGAGGCTGGCTTCAGGTGGCAAACTTTAAGCAAAAGAAACACACAAGGGCGTGGAGACCTGGGGAAAAAGCAACACTGAGAAATCCACCCTCTGAAACTGAGGAAGATGGGCAACAGAGGCTACCTCAGGTGGCAATCGTTAAGCAAAAACAAAACACAAAGGCGTGGAGACCTGGGGAAAAAGCAACCCTGAAATATCTACCCTCTGAAACTGAGGAAGCATGGCAACAGTGCCTAACTCAGGTGACAATCTTTAAGCCAAAGAAACACACAACTGCGTGGGTAGCTGTCGAAAAGGCAACACTGAGAAATCCACCCTCTGAAACGGACGAAGATGGGCAACAGAGGCTAGCTCAGGTGGCAATCGTTAAGCAAAAACAAAACCCAAAGGCGTGGAGACCTGGGGAAAAAGCAACCCTGAAATATATACCCTCTGAAACTGAGGAAGATGGGCAAGAGAGGCTGGCTTCAGGTGGCAAACTTTAAGCAAAAGAAACACACAAGGGCGTGGAGCCCTGAGGAAAAAGCAGCACTGAGAAATCTACCCTCTGAAACTGACGAGGATGGGCAACAGAGGCTACCTCAGGTGGCAATCGTTAAGCAAAAGAAACACACAAGGGCGTGGAGACCTGGGGAAAAAGCAACACTGAGAAATCCACCCTCTGAAACTGAGGAAGATGGGCAAGAGTGTCTAACTCAGGTGGCAATCGTTAAGCAAAAACAAAACACAAAGGCGTGGAGACCTGGAGAAAAAGCAACCCTGAAATATCTACCCTCTGAAACCGAAGAAGCTGGGCAACAGAGGCTAGCTCAGGTGGCAATCTTTAAGCAAAAAAAATAGAATAAAAAAATACAATTTCGAGGAGACCCGGTCAAAAAGCAACCCTGAAAAAGGTACCCTCTGAAACTGAGGAAGCAGGGCAACAGTGCCTAGCTCAGGTGACAATCTTTAAGCAAAAGAAACACACAAGGGCGTTTGGAGCTGGCGAAAAGGCAACACTGACAAATGCACCCTCTGAAACGGACGAAGATGGGCAACAGAGGCTAGCTCAGGTGGCAATCTTTAAGCAAAAGAAACACAAAAGGGCGAGGAGACCTGGGGAAAAAGCAACACGGAGAAATCCACCCTCTGAAACTGAGGAAGATGGGCAAGAGAGGCTACCTCAGGTGGCAATCGATAAGCAAAAACAAAGCACAAAGGCGTGGAGACCTGGGGACAAAGCAACCGTGAAATATCTACCCTCTGAAACTGAGGAAGATGGGCAAGAGAGGCTGGCTTCAGGTGGCAAACGTTAAGCAAAAGAAACACCCAAGGGCGTGGAGACCTGGGGAAAAAGCAACCCTGAGAAATCCACCCTCTGAAACGGACGAAGATGGGCAACAAAGGCTAGCTCAGGTGGCAATATTTAAACAAAAGAAACACACAAGGGTGTGGAGAACTGGGGAAAAAGCAACACGGAGAAATCCACCCTCTGAAACTGAGGAAGATGGGCAACCGAGGCTAGCTCAGGTGGCAATCGTTAAGCAAAAGAAACACACAAGGGCGTGGAGACCTGGGGAAAAAGCAACAAGGAGAAATCCACCCTCTGAAACTGAGGAAGATGGGCAACCGAGGCTAGCTCAGGAAGCAATCGTTAAGCAAAAGAAACACACAAGGGCATGGAGACCTGGGGAAAAAGCAACACTGAGAAATCCACCCTCTGAAACTGAGGAAGATGGGCAAGAGAGGCTAGCTCAGGTGGCAATCGTTAAGCAAAAACAAAACACAAAGGCGTGGAGACCTGGGGAAAAAGCAACCCTGAAATATCTACCCTCTGAAACTGAGGAAGAGGGGCAAGAGAGGCTGGCTTCAGGTGGCAAACTTTAAGCAAAAGAAACACACAAGGGCGTGGAGACCTGGGGAAAAAGCAACACGGAGAATTCCACCCTCTGAACCTGACGAAGATGGGCAACAGAGTCTACCTCAGGTTTCAATCGTTAAGCAAAAGAAACACACAAGGGCTTGGACACCTGGGGAAAAAGCAACACGGAGAAATCCACCCTCTGAAACTGAGGAAGATGGGCAACCAAGGCTAGCTCAGGTGACAATCGTTAAGCAAAAGAAACACACAAGGGCGTGGAGACCTGGGGAAAAAGCAACACTGAGAAATCCACCCTCTGAAACTGAGGAAGATGGGCAAGAGAGGCTGGCTCAGGTGGCAATCGTTAAGCAAAAACAAAACACAAAGACGTGGAGACCTGGGGAAAAAACAACCCTGAAATATCTACCCTCTGAAACTGAGGAAGATGGGCAAGAGAGGCTGGCTTCAGGTGGCAAACTTTAAGCAAAAGAAACACACAGGGGCGTGGAGACCTGGGGAAAAAGCAACACGGAGAAACCACCCTCTGAAACTGACGAAGATGGGCAACAGAGGCTACCTCAGGTTTCAATCGTTTAGCAAAAGAAACACACAAGGGCCTGGAGACCTGGGGAAAAAGCAACACGGAGAAATCCACCCTCTGAAAGCGAAGAAGATGGGCAACAGAGGCTATCTCAGGTGGCAATCGTTAAGCAAAAGAAACACACAAGGTTGTGGAGACCTGGAGAAAAAGCAACACTGAGAAATCCTCCCTCTGAAACTGCGGAAGATGGGCAAGAGTGGCTACCTCAGGTGTCAATCGTTAAGCAAAAACAAAACACAAAGGCGTGGAGACCTGGGGAAAAAGCAACCCTGAAATATCTACCCACTGAAACTGAGGAAGATGGGCAAGAGAGGCTGGCTTCAGGTGGCAAACCTTAAGCAAAAGAAACACACAAGGGCGTGGAGACCTGGGGAAAAAGCAACACGGAGAAATCCACCCTCTGAAACTGAGGAAGATGGGCAACAGAGGCTAGCTCAGGTGGCAATTCTTAAGCAAAAACAAAACACAAAGGCGTGGAGACCTGGGGAAAAAGCAACCCTGAAATATCTACCCTCTGAAACTGAGGAAGAGGGGCAAGAGAGGCTGGCTTCAGGTGGCAAACTTTAAGCAAAAGAAACACACAAGGGCGTGGAGACCTGGGGAAAAAGCAACACGGAGAAATCCACTCTCTGATTCTGACGAACATGGGCAAAAGAAGCTAGCTCAGGTTGCAACCTTTAAGCAGAAAAAAAAAAGACACAGGGGCGTGGAGAGCTGGCGAAAAAGCAACACTGAGAAATCTACCCTCTGAAACCGAAGAAGATGGGCAAGAGAGGCTAGCTCAGTTGGCAATCTTTAAGCAAAAAAAATAAAATAAAAAAATACAATGGCGAGGAGACCCGGTCAAAAAGCAACCCTGAAAAAGGTACCCTCTGAAACTGAGGAAGCAGGGCAACAGTGCCTAGCTCAGGTGACAATCTTTAAGCAAAAGAAACACACAAGGGCGTGGGGAGCTGGCGAAAAGTCAACACTGAGAAATCCACCCTCTGAAACGGACGAAGATGGGCAACAGAGGCTAGCTCAGGTGGCAATCTTTAAGCAAAAGAAACACACAAGGGCGAGGAGACCTGGGGAAAAAGCAACACGGAGAAATCCACCCTCTGAAACTGAGGAAGATGGGCAAGAGAGGCTACCTCAGGTGGCAATCGTTAAGCAAAAACAAAGCACAAAGGCGTGGAGACCTGGAGAAAAAGCAACCCTGAAATATCTACCCTCTGAAACTGAGGAAGATGGGCAAGAGAGGCTGGCTTCAGGTGGCAAACTTTAAGCAAAAGAAACAGACAAGGGCGTGGAGACCTGGGGAAAAAGCAACACTGAGAAATCCACCCTCTGAAACTGAGGAAGATGGGCAAGAGTGGCTACCTCAGGTGGCAATCGTTAAGCAAAAACAAAACACAAAGGCGTGGAGACCTGGGGAAAAAGCAACCCTGAAATATCTACCCTCTGAAACTGAGGAAGATGGGCAAGAGAGGCTGGCTTCAGGTGGCAAACTTTAAGCAAAAGAAGCACACAAGGGCGTGGAGACCTGGGGAAAAAGCAACACGGAGAAATCCACCCTCTGATTCTGACGAACATGGGCAAAAGAAGCTAGCTCAGGTTGCAACCTTTAAGCAGAAAAAAAAAAAGACACAGGGGCGTGGAGAGCTGGCGAAAAAGCAACACTGAGAAATCTGCCCTCTGAAACCGAAGAAGATGGGCAAGAGAGGCTAGCTCAGTTGGCAATCTTTAAGCAAAAAAAATAAAATAAAAAAATACAATGACGAGGAGACCCGGTCAAAAAGCAACCCTGAAAAAGGTACCCTCTTAAACTGAGGAAGCAGGGCAACAGTGCCTAGCTCAGGTGACAATCTTTAAGCAAAAGAAACACACAAGGGCGTGGGGAGCTGGCGAAAAGTCAACACTGAGAAATCCACCCTCTGAAACGGACGAAGATGGGCAACAGAGGCTAGCTCAGGTGGCAATCGTTAAGCAAAAACAAAACCCAAAGTCGTGGAGACCTGGGGAAAAAGCAACCCTGAAATATCTACCCTCTGAAAGTCAGGAAGATGGGCAAGAGAGGCTGGCTTCAGGTGGCAAACTTTAAGCAAAAGAAACACACAAGGGCGTGGAGACCTCAGGAAAAAGCAGCACTGAGAAATCTACCCTCTGAAACTGACGAGGATGGGCAACAGAGGCTACCTCAGGTGGCAATCGTTAAGCAAAAGAAACACACAAGGGCGTGGAGACCTGGGGAAAAAGCAACACTGAGAAATCCACCCTCTGAAACTGAGGAAGATGGGCAAGAGTGGCTACCTCAGGTGGCAATCGTTAAGCAAAAACAAAACCCAAAGGCGTGGAGACCTGGGGAAAAAGCAACCCTGAAATATCTACCCTCTGAAACTGAGAAAGATGGGCAAGAGAGGCTGGCTTCAGGTGGCAAACTTTAAGCAAAAGAAACACACAAGGGCGTGGAGACCTGGGGAAAAAGCAACACTGAGAAATCCACCCTCTGAAACTGAGGAAGATGGGCAACAGAGGCTACCTCAGGTGGCAATCGTTAAGCAAAAACAAAACACAAAGGCGTGGAGACCTGGGGAAAAAGCAACCCTGAAATATCTACCCTCTGAAACTGAGGAAGCAGGGCAACAGTGCCTAACTCAGGTGACAATCTTTAAGCCAATGAAACACACAAGGGCGTGGGTAGCTGTCGAAAATGCAGCACTGAGAAATCCACCCTCTGAAACGGACGAAGTTGGGCAACAGAGGCTAGCTCAGGTGGCAATCGTTAAGCAAAAGAAACAAACAAGGGCGTGGAGACCCGGGGAAAAAGCAACACGGAGAAATCCATCCTGTGAAACTGACGAAGATGGGCAACAGAGGCTAGCTCAGGTGGCAATCGTTAAGCAAAAACAAAACCCAAAGGCGTGGAGACCTGGGGAAAAAGCAACCCTGAAATATCTACCCTCTGAAAGTGAGGAAGATGGGCAAGAGAGGCTGGCTTCAGGTGGCAAACATTAAGCAAAAGAAACACACAAGGGCGTGGAGACCTGAGGAAAAAGCAGCACTGAGAAATCTACCCTCTGAAACTGACGAGGATGGGCAACAGAGGCTACCTCAGGTGGCAATCGTTAAGCAAAAGAAACACACAAGGGCGTGGAGACCTGGGGAAAAAGCAACACTGAGAAATCCACCCTCTGAAACTGAGGAAGATGGGCAAGAGTGGCTACCTCAGGTGGCAATCGTTAAGCAAAGACAAAACACAAAGGCGTGGAGACCTGGGGAAAAAGCAACCCTGAAATATCTACCCTCTGAAACTGAGGAAGATGGGCAAGAGAGGCTGGCTTCAGGTGGCAAACTTTAAGCAAAAGAAACACACAAGGGCGTGGAGACCTGGGGAAAAAGCAACACTGAGAAATCCACCCTCTGAAACTGAGAAATATGGGCAACAGAGGCTACCTCAGGTGGCAATCGTTAAGCAAAAACAAAACACAAAGGCGTGGAGACCTGGGGAAAAAGCAACCCTGAAATATCTACCCTCTGAAACTGAGGAAGCATGGCAACAGTGCCTAACTCAGGTGACAATCTTTAAGCCAAAGAAACACACAACTGCGTGGGTAGCTGTCGAAAAGGCAACACTGAGAAATCCACCCTCTGAAACGGACGAAGATGGGCAACAGAGGCTAGCTCAGGTGGCAATCGTTAAGCAAAAACAAAACCCAAAGGCGTGGAGACCTGGGGAAAAAGCAACCCTGAAATATCTACCCTCTGAAACTGAGGAAGATGGCCAAGAGAGGCTGGCTTCAGGTGGCAAACTTTAAGCAAAAGAAAGACACAAAGGCGTGGAGCCCTGAGGAAAAAGCAGCACTGAGAAATCTACCCTCTGAAACTGACGAGGATGGGCAACAGAGGCTACCTCAGGGGGCAATCGTTAAGCAAAAGAAACACACAAGGGCGTGGAGACCTGGGGAAAAAGCAACACTGAGAAATCCACCCTCTGAAACTGAGGAAGATGGGCAAGAGTGGCTACCTCAGGTGGCAATCGTTAAGCAAAAGAAACACACAAGGGCGTGGAGACCTGGGGAAAAAGCAACACTGAGAAATCCACCCTCTGAAACTGAGGAAGATGGGCAAGAGTGGCTACCTCAGGTGGCAATCGTTAAGCAAAGACAAAACACAAAGGCGTGGAGACCTGGGGAAAAAGCAACCCTGAAATATCTACCCTCTGAAACTGAGGAAGATGGGCAAGAGAGGCTGGCTTCAGGTGGCAAACTTTAAGCAAAAGAAACACACAAGGGCGTGGAGACCTGGGGAAAAAGCAACACTGAGAAATCCACCCTCTGAAACTGAGAAATATGGGCAACAGAGGCTACCTCAGGTGGCAATCGTTAAGCAAAAACAAAACACAAAGGCGTGGAGACCTGGGGAAAAAGCAACCCTGAAATATCTACCCTCTGAAACTGAGGAAGCATGGCAACAGTGCCTAACTCAGGTGACAATCTTTAAGCCAAAGAAACACACAACTGCGTGGGTAGCTGTCGAAAAGGCAACACTGAGAAATCCACCCTCTGAAACGGACGAAGATGGGCAACAGAGGCTAGCTCAGGTGGCAATCGTTAAGCAAAAACAAAACCCAAAGGCGTGGAGACCTGGGGAAAAAGCAACCCTGAAATATCTACCCTCTGAAACTGAGGAAGATGGCCAAGAGAGGCTGGCTTCAGGTGGCAAACTTTAAGCAAAAGAAAGACACAAAGGCGTGGAGCCCTGAGGAAAAAGCAGCACTGAGAAATCTACCCTCTGAAACTGACGAGGATGGGCAACAGAGGCTACCTCAGGGGGCAATCGTTAAGCAAAAGAAACACACAAGGGCGTGGAGACCTGGGGAAAAAGCAACACTGAGAAATCCACCCTCTGAAACTGAGGAAGATGGGCAAGAGTGGCTACCTCAGGTGGCAATCGTTAAGCAAAAACAAAACACAAAGGCGTGGAGACCTGGAGAAAAAGCAACCCTGAAATATCTACCCTCTGAAACTGAGGAAGATGGGCAAGAGAGGCTGGCTTCAGGTGGCAAAATTTAAGCAAAAGAAACACACAAGGGCGTCGAGACCAGGGGAAAAAGCAACACTGAGAAATCCACCCTCTGAAACTGACGAACATGGGCAACAGAGGCTATCTCAGGTGGCAATCGTTAAGCAAAAGAAACACACAAGGTTGTGGAGACCTGGGGAAAAAGCAACACTGAGAAATCCATCCTCTGAAACTGACGAAGATGGGAAACAGAGGCTAGATCAGGTGGCAATCGTTAAGCAAAAACAAAACCCAAAGGTGTGGAGACCTGTGGAAAAAGCAACCCTGAAATATCTACCCTCTGAAACTGAGGAAGATGGGCAAGAGAGGCTGGCTTCAGGTGGCAAACTTTAAGCAAAAGAAGCACACAAGGGCGTGGAGACCTGGGGAAAAAGCAACACTGAGCAATCCACCCTCTGAAAGTGACGAAGATGGGCAACAGAGGCTATCTCAGGTGGCAATCGTTAAGCAAAAGAAACACACAAGGTTGTGGAGACTTGGAGAAAAAGCAACTCTGAGAAATCCACCCTCTGAAACTGAGGAAGATGGGCAAGAGTGGCTACCTCAGGTGTCAATCGTTAAGCAAAAACAAAACACAAAGGCGTGGAGACCTGGGGAAAAAGCAACCCTGAAATATCTACCCACTGAAACTGAGAAAGATGGGCAAGAGAGGCTGGCTTCAGGTGGCAAACCTTAAGCAAAAGAAACACACAAGGGCGTGGAGACCTGGGGAAAAAGCAACACGGAGAAATCCACTCTCTGATTCTGACGAACATGGGCAAAAGAAGCTAGCTCAGGTTGCAACCTTTAAGCAGAAAAAAAAAAAGACACCGGGGCGTGGAGAGCTGGCGAAAAAGCAACACTGAGAAATCTACCCTCTGAAACCGAAGAAGATGGGCAAGAGAGGCTAGCTCAGTTGGCAATCTTTAAGCAAAAAAAATAAAATAAAAAATACAATGGCGAGGAGACCCGGTCAAAAAGCAACCCTGAAAAAGGTACCCTCTGAAACTGAGGAAGCAGGGCAACAGTGCCTAGCTCAGGTGACAATCTTTAAGCAAAAGAAACACACAAGGGCGTGGGGAGCTGGCGAAAAGTCAACACTGAGAAATCCACCCTCTGAAACGGACGAAGATGGGCAACAGAGGCTAGCTCAGGTGGCAATCTTTAAGCAAAAGAAACACACAAGGGCGAGGAGACCTGGGGAAAAAGCAACACGGAGAAATCAACCCTCTGAAACTGAGGAAGATGGGCAAGAGAGGCTACCTAAGGTGGCAATCGTTAAGCAAAAACAAAGCACAAAGGCGTGGAGACCTGGGGAAAAAGCAACCCTGAAATATCTACCCTCTGAAACTGAGGAAGATGGGCAAGAGAGGCTGGCTTCAGGTGGCAAACTTTAAGCAAAAGAAACACACAAGGGCGTGGAGACCTGGGGAAAAAGCAACACTGAGAAATCCACCCTCTGAAACTGAGGAAGATGGGCAACAGAGGCTACCTCAGGTGGCAATAGTTAAGCAAAAACAAAACACAAAGGCGTGGAGACCTGGGGAAAACGCAACCCTGAAATAACTACCCTCTGAAACTGAGGAAGCAGGGCAACAGTGCCTAACTCAGGTGACAATCTTTAAGCCAAAGAAACACACAAGGGCGTGGGTAGCTGTCGAAAAGGCAACACTGAGAAATCCACCCTCTGAAACGGACGAAGATGGGCAACAGAGGCTAGCTCAGGTGGCAATCGTTAAGCAAAAGAAACACACAAGGGCGTGGAGACCTGGGGAAAAAGCAACACTGAGAAATCCACCCTCAGAAACTGAGGAAGATGTGCAAGAGTGGCTACCTCAGGTGGCAATCGTTAAGCAAAAACAAAACACAAAGGCGTGGAGACATGGGGAAAAAGCAACCCTGAAATATCTACCCTCCGAAACTGAGGAAGATGGGCAGGAGAGGCTGGCTTCAGGTGGCAAACCTTAAGCAAAAGAAACACACAAGGGCGTGGAGACCTGGGGAAAAAGCAACACGGATAAATCCACCCTCTGAAACTGTGGAAGATGGGCAACAGAGGCTACCTCAGGTGGCAATCGTTAAGCAAAACAAAACACAAAGGCGTGGAGACCTGGGGAAAAAGCAACCCTGAAATATCTACCCTCTGAAACTGAGGAAGATGGGCAAGAGAGGCTGGCTTCAGGTGGCAAACTTTAAGCAAAAGAAACACACAAGGGCGTGGAGACCTGAGGAAAAAGCAGCACTGAGAAATCTACCCTCTGAAACTGACGAGGATGGGCAACAGAGGCTACCTCAGGTGGCAATCGTTAAGCAAAAGAAACACACAAGGGTGTGGAGACCTGGGGAAAAAGCAACACTGAGAAATCCACCCTCTGAAACTGAGGAAGATGGGCAAGAGGGGCTACCTCAGGTGGCAATCGGTAAGCAAAAACAAAATACAAAGTCGTGGAGACATGGGGAAAAAGCAACCCTGAAATATCTACCCTCTGAAACTGAGGAAGATGGGCAAGAGAGGCTGGCTTCAGGTGGCAAACCTTAAGCAAAAGAAACACACAAGGGCGTGGAGACCTGGGGAAAAAGCAACACGGAGAAATCCACCCTCTGATACTGAGGAAGATGGGCAACAGAGGCTACCTCAGGTGGCAAACGTTAAGCAAAAGAAACACACAAGGGCGTGGAGACCTGGGGAAAAAGCAACACGGAGAAATCCACCCTCTGAAACTGACGAACATGGGCAAAAGAAGCTAGCTCAGGTTGCAACCTTTAAGCAAAAAAAAAAAAGACGCAAGGGCGTGGACAGCTGTCGAAAATGCAACACTGAGAAATCTACCCTCTGATACCAAAGAAGATGGGCAACAGAGGCTAGCTCAGGTGGCAATCTTTAAGCAAAAAAAATAAAATAAAAAAATACAATGACGAGGAGACCCGGTCAAAAAGCAACCCTGAAAAATGTACCCTCTGAAACTGAGGAAGCAGGGCAACAGTGCCTAGCTCAGGTGTAAATGTTTAAGCAAAAGAAACACAGAAGGGCGTGGGGAGCTGGCGAAAAGGCAACACTGAGAAATCCATCCTCTGAAACGGACGAAGATGGGCAACAGAGGCTAGCTCAGGTGGCAATCTTTAAGCAAAAGAAACACACAAGGGCGTGGAGACCCGGGGAAAAAGCAACACGGAGAAATCCACCCTCTGAAACTGACGAACATGGGCAAGAGAGGCTACCTCAGGTGGCAATCAATAAGCAAAAACAAAACCCAAAGGCGTGGAGACCTGGGGAAAAAGCAACCCTGAAATATCTACCCTCTGAAACTGAGGAAGATGAGCAAGAGAGGCTGGCTTCAGGTGGCAAACGTTAAGCAAAAGAAAGACACAAGGGCGGGGAGACCTGGGGAAAAAGCAGCACTGAGAAATCTACCCTCTGAAACTGACGAAGATGGGCAACAGAGGCTACCTCAGGTGGCAATCGTTAAGCAAAAGAAACACACAAGGGTGTGGAGACCTGGGGAAAAAGCAACACGGAGTAATCCACCCTCTGAAACTGAGGAAGATGGGCAACAGAGGCTACCTCAGGTGGCAATCTTTAAGCAAAAACAAAACACAAAGGCGTGGAGACCTGGGGAAAAAGCAACCCTGAAATATCTACCCACTGAAACTGAGGAAGATGGGCAAGAGAGGCTGGCTTCAGGTGGCAAACCTTAAGCAAAAGAAACACACAAGGGCGTGGAGACCTGGGGAAAAAGCAACACGGAGAAATCCACCCTCTGAATCTGACGAACATGGGCAAAAGAAGCTAGCTCAGGTTGCAACCTTTAAGCAGAAAAAAAAAAAGACACAGGGGCGTGGAGAGCTGGCGAAAAAGCAACATTGAGAAATCTACCCTCTGAAACCGAAGAAGATGGGCAAGTGAGGCTAGCTCAGGTGACAATCTTTAAGCAAAAAAAATAAAATAAAAAAATACAGTGGCGAGGAGACCCGGTCAAAAAGCAACCCTGAAAATGGTACCCTCTGAAACTGAGGAAGCAGGGCAACAGTGCCTAGCTCAGGTGACAATCTTTAAGCAAAAGAAACACACAAGGGCGTGGGGAGCTGGCGAAAAGTCGACACTGAGAAATCCACCCTCTGAAACGGACGAAGATGGGCAACAGAGGCTAGCTCAGGTGGCAATCTTTAAGCAAAAGAAACACACAAGGGCGTGGAGACCTGGGGAAAAAGCAACACGGAGTAATCCACCCTCTGAAACTGAGGAAGATGGGCAACAGAGGCTACCTCAGGTGGCAATCTTTAAGCAAAAACAAAACACAAAGGCGTGGAGACCTGGGGAAAAAGCAACCCTGAAATATCTACCCACTGAAACTGAGGAAGATGGGCAAGAGAGGCTACCTCAGGTGGCAATCGTTAAGCAAAAACAAAGCACAAAGGCGTGGAGACCTGGGGAAAAAGCAACCCTGAAATATCTACCCTCTGAAACTGAGGAAGATGGGCAAGAGAGGCTGGTTTCAGGTGGCAAACTTTAAGCAAAAGAAACACACAAGGGCGTGGAGACCTGAGGAAAAAGCAGCACTGAGAAATCTACCCTCTGAAACTGACGAGGATGGACAACAGAGGCTACCTCAGGTGGCAATCGTTAAGCAAAAGAAACACACAAGGGCGTGGAGACCTGGGGAAAAAGCAACACTGAGAAATCCACCCTCAGAAACTGAGGAAGATGGGCAAGAGTGGCTACCTCAGGTGGCAATCGTTAAGCAAAAACAAAACACAAAGGCGTGGAGACATGGGGAAAAAGCAACCCTGAAATATCTACCCTCCGAAACTGAGGAAGATGGGCAGGAGAGTCTGGCTTCAGGTGGCAAACCTTAAGCAAAAGAAACACACAAGGGCGGGGAGACCTGGGGAAAAAGCAACACGGATAAATCCACCCTCTGAAACTGTGGAAGATGGGCAACAGAGGCTACCTCAGGTGGCAATCGTTAAGCAAAACAAAACACAAAGGCGTGGAGACCTGGGGAAAAAGCAACCCTGAAATATCTACCCTCTGAAACTGAGGAAGATGGGCAAGAGAGGCTGGCTTCAGGTGGCAAACTTTAAGCAAAAGAAACACACAAGGGCGTGGAGACCTGAGGAAAAAGCAGCACTGAGAAATCTACCCTCTGAAACTGACGAGGATGGGCAACAGAGGCTACCTCAGGTGGCAATCGTTAAGCAAAAGAAACACACAAGGTTGTGGAGACCTGGGGAAAAAGCAACACTGAGAAATCCACCCTCTGAAACTGAGGAAGATGGGCAAGAGGGGCTACCTCAGGTGGCAATCGGTAAGCAAAAACAAAATACAAAGTCGTGGAGACATGGGGAAAAAGCAACCCTGAAATATCTACCCTCCGAAACTGAGGAAGATGGGCAAGAGAGGCTGGCTTCAGGTGGCAAACCTTAAGCAAAAGAAACACACAAGGGCGTGGAGACCTGGGGAAAAAGCAACACGGAGAAATCCACCCTCTGACACTGAGGAAGATGGGCAACAGAGGCTACCTCAGGTGGCAAACGTTAAGCAAAAGAAACACACAAGGGCGTGGAGACCTGGGGAAAAAGCAACACGGAGAAATCCACCCTCTGAAACTGACGAACATGGGCAAAAGAAGCTAGCTCAGGTTGCAACCTTTAAGCAAAAAAAAAAAAGACGCAAGGGCGTGGAGAGCTGTCGAAAATGCAACACTGAGAAATCTACCCTCTGATACCAAAGAAGATGGGCAACAGAGGCTAGCTCAGGTGGCAATCTTTAAGCAAAAAAAATAAAATAAAAAAATACAATGACGAGGAGACCCGGTCAAAAAGCAACCCTGAAAAATGTACCCTCTGAAACTGAGGAAGCAGGGCAACAGTGCCTAGCTCAGGTGTAAATGTTTAAGCAAAAGAAACACAGAAGGGCGTGGGGAGCTGGCGAAAAGGCAACACTGAGAAATCCATCCTCTGAAACGGACGAAGATGGGCAACAGAGGCTAGCTCAGGTGGCAATCTTTAAGCAAAAGAAACACACAAGGGCGGGGAGACCTGGGGAAAAAGCAGCACTGAGAAATCTACCCTCTGAAACTGACGAAGATGGGCAACAGAGGCTACCTCAGGTGGCAATCGTTAAGCAAAAGAAACACACAAGGGCGTGGAGACCTGGGGAAAAAGCAACACGGAGTAATCCACCCTCTGAAACTGAGGAAGATGGGCAACAGAGGCTACGTCAGGTGGCAATCTTTAAGTAAAAACAAAACACAAAGGCGTGGAGACCTGGGGAAAAAGCAACCCTGAAATATCTACCCACTGAAACTGAGGAAGATGGGCAAGAGAGGCTGGCTTCAGGTGGCAAACCTTAAGCAAAAGAAACACACAAGGGCGTGGAGACCTGGGGAAAAAGCAACACGGAGAAATCCACCCTCTGAATCTGACGAACATGGGCAAAAGAAGCTAGCTCAGGTTGCAACCTTTAAGCAGAAAAAAAAAAGACACAGGGGCATGGAGAGCTGGCGAAAAAGCAACATTGAGAAATCTACCCTCTGAAACCGAAGAAGATGGGCAAGTGAGGCTAGCTCAGGTGACAATCTTTAAGCAAAAAAAATAAAATAAAAAAATACAGTGGCGAGGAGACCCGGTCAAAAAGCAACCCTGAAAATGGTACCCTCTGAAACTGAGGAAGCAGGGCAACAGTGCCTAGCTCAGGTGACAATCTTTAAGCAAAAGAAAAACACAAGGGCGTGGGGAGCTGGCGAAAAGTCGACACTGAGAAATCCACCCTCTGAAACGGACGAAGATGGGCAACAGAGGCTAGCTCAGGTGGCAATCTTTAAGCAAAAGAAACACACAAGGGTGAGGAGACCTGGGGAAAAAGCAAAACGGAGAAATCCACCCTCTGAAACTGAGGAAGATGGGCAAGAGAGGCTACCTCAGGTGGCAATCGTTAAGCAAAAACAAAGCACAAAGGCGTGGAGACCTGGGGAAAAAGCAACCCTGAAATATCTACCCTCTGAAACTGAGGAAGATGGGCAAGAGAGGCTGGTTTCAGGTGGCAAACTTTAAGCAAAAGAAACACACAAGGGCGTGGAGACCTGAGGAAAAAGCAGCACTGAGAAATCTACCCTCTGAAACTGACGAGGATGGACAACAGAGGCTACCTCAGGTGGCAATCGTTAAGCAAAAGAAACACACAAGGGCGTGGAGACCTGGGGA
This sequence comes from Equus asinus, assembly GCF_041296235.1. NCBI lineage: Eukaryota > Metazoa > Chordata > Mammalia > Perissodactyla > Equidae > Equus > Equus asinus. The sequence goes on from NW_027225523.1 coordinate 10,702,472, forward strand.
AAAAGCAACACGGATAAATCCACCCTCTGAAACTGTGGAAGATGGGCAACAGAGGCTACCTCAGGTGGCAATCGTTAAGCAAAACAAAACACAAAGGCGTGGAGACCTGGGGAAAAAGCAACCCTGAAATATCTACCCTCTGAAACTGAGGAAGATGGGCAAGAGAGGCTGGCTTCAGGTGGCAAACTTTAAGCAAAAGAAACACACAAGGGCGTGGAGACCTGAGGAAAAAGCAGCACTGAGAAATCTACCCTCTGAAACTGACGAGGATGGGCAACAGAGGCTACCTCAGGTGGCAATCGTTAAGCAAAAGAAACACACAAGGGTGTGGAGACCTGGGGAAAAAGCAACACTGAGAAATCCACCCTCTGAAACTGAGGAAGATGGGCAAGAGGGGCTACCTCAGGTGGCAATCGTTAAGCAAAAACAAAATACAAAGTCGTGGAGACATGGGGAAAAAGCAACCCTGAAATATCTACCCTCCGAAACTGAGGAAGATGGGCAAGAGAGGCTGGCTTCAGGTGGCAAACCTTAAGCAAAAGAAACACACAAGGGCGTGGAGACCTGGGGAAAAAGCAACACGGAGAAATCCACCCTCTGATACTGAGGAAGATGGGCAACAGAGGCTACCTCAGGTGGCAAACGTTAAGCAAAAGAAACACACAAGGGCGTGGAGACCTGGGGAAAAAGCAACACGGAGAAATCCACCCTCTGAAACTGACGAACATGGGCAAAAGAAGCTAGCTCAGGTTGCAACCTTTAAGCAAAAAAAAAAAAGATGCAAGGGCGTGGAGAGCTGTCGAAAATGCAACACTGAGAAATCTAACCTCTGATACCAAAGAAGATGGGCAACAGAGGCTAGCTCAGGTGGCAATCTTTAAGCAAAAAAAATAAAATAAAAAAATACAATGACGAGGAGACCCGGTCAAAAAGCAACCCTGAAAAATGTACCCTCTGAAACTGAGGAAGCAGGGCAACAGTGCCTAGCTCAGGTGTAAATGTTTAAGCAAAAGAAACACAGAAGGGCGTGGGGAGCTGGCGAAAAGGCAACACTGAGAAATCCATCCTCTGAAACGGACGAAGATGGGCAACAGAGGCTAGCTCAGGTGGCAATCTTTAAGCAAAAGAAACACACAAGGGCGTGGAGACCCGGGGAAAAAGCAACACGGAGAAATCCACCCTCTGAAACTGACGAACATGGGCAAGAGAGGCTACCTCAGGTGGCAATCATTAAGCAAAAACAAAACCCAAAGGCATGGAGACCTGGGGAAAAAGCAACCCTGAAATATCTACCCTCTGAAACTGAGGAAGATGAGCAAGAGAGGCTGGCTTCAGGTGGCAAACGTTAAGCAAAAGAAAGACACAAGGGCGGGGAGACCTGGGGAAAAAGCAGCACTGAGAAATCTACCCTCTGAAACTGACGAAGATGGGCAACAGAGGCTACCTCAGGTGGCAATCGTTAAGCAAAAGAAACACACAAGGGCGTGGAGACCTGGGGAAAAAGCAACACGGAGTAATCCACCCTCTGAAACTGAGGAAGATGGGCAACAGAGGCTACCTCAGGTGGCAATCTTTAAGCAAAAACAAAACACAAAGGCGTGGAGACCTGGGGAAAAAGCAACCCTGAAATATCTACCCACTGAAACTGAGGAAGATGGGCAAGAGAGGCTGGCTTCAGGTGGCAAACCTTAAGCAAAAGAAACACACAAGGGCGTGGAGACCTGGGGAAAAAGCAACACGGAGAAATCCACCCTCTGAATCTGACGAACATGGGCAAAAGAAGCTAGCTCAGGTTGCAACCTTTAAGCAGAAAAAAAAAAAGACACAGGGGCGTGGAGAGCTGGCGAAAAAGCAACATTGAGAAATCTACCCTCTGAAACCGAAGAAGATGGGCAAGTGAGGCTAGCTCAGGTGACAATCTTTAAGCAAAAAAAATAAAATAAAAAAATACAGTGGCGAGGAGACCCGGTCAAAAAGCAACCCTGAAAATGGTACCCTCTGAAACTGAGGAAGCAGGGCAACAGTGCCTAGCTCAGGTAACAATCTTTAAGCAAAAGAAACACACAAGGGCGTGGGGAGCTGGCGAAAAGTCGACACTGAGAAATCCACCCTCTGAAACGGACGAAGATGGGCAACAGAGGCTAGCTCAGGTGGCAATCTTTAAGCAAAAGAAACACACAAGGGTGAGGAGACCTGGGGAAAAAGCAACACGGAGAAATCCACCCTCTGAAACTGAGGAAGATGGGCAAGAGAGGCTACCTCAGGTGGCAATCGTTAAGCAAAAACAAAGCACAAAGGCGTGGAGACCTGGGGAAAAAGCAACCCTGAAATATCTACCCTCTGAAACTGAGGAAGATGGGCAAGAGAGGCTGGCTTCAGGTGGCAAACTTTAAGCAAAAGAAACACACAAGGGCGTGGAGACCTGAGGAAAAAGCAGCACTGAGAAATCTACCCTCTGAAACTGACGAGGATGGGCAACAGAGGCTACCTCAGGTGGCAATCGTTAAGCAAAAGAAACACACAAGGGTGTGGAGACCTGGGGAAAAAGCAACACTGAGAAATCCACCCTCTGAAACTGAGGAAGATGGGCAAGAGGGGCTACCTCAGGTGGCAATCGTTAAGCAAAAACAAAATACAAAGTCGTGGAGACATGGGGAAAAGCAACCCTGAAATATCTACCCTACGAAACTGAGGAAGATGGGCAAGAGAGGCTGGCTTCAGGTGGCAAACCTTAAGCAAAAGAAACACACAAGGGCGTGGAGACCTGGGGAAAAAGCAACACGGAGAAATCCACCCTCTGAATCTGACGAACATGGGCAAAAGAAGCTAGCTCAGGTTGCAACCTTTAAGCAAAAAAAAAAAATGACGCAAGAGCGTGGAGAGCTGTCGAAAATGCAACACTGAGAAATCTACCCTCTGATACCAAAGAAGATGGGCAACAGAGGCTAGCTCAGGTGGCAATCTTTAAGCAAAAAAAATAAAATAAAAAAATACAATGACGAGGAGACCTGGTCAAAAAGCAACCCTGAAAAATGTACCCTCTGAAACTGAGGAAGCAGGGCAACAGTGCCTAGCTCAGGTGTAAATGTTTAAGCAAAAGAAACACAGAAGGGCGTGGGGAGCTGGCGAAAAGGCAACACTGAGAAATCCATCCTCTGAAACGGACGAAGATGGGCAACAGAGGCTAGCTCAGGTGGCAATCTTTAAGCAAAAGAAACACACAAGGGCGTGGAGACCTGGGGAAAAAGCAACACGGAGTAATCCACCCTCTGAAACTGAGGAAGATGGGCAACAGAGGCTACCTCAGGTGGCAATCTTTAAGTAAAAACAAAACACAAAGGCGTGGAGACCTGGGGAAAAAGCAACCCTGAAATATCTACCCACTGAAACTGAGGAAGATGGGCAAGAGAGGCTGGCTTCAGGTGGCAAACCTTAAGCAAAAGAAACACACAAGGGCGTGGAGACCTGGGGAAAAAGCAACACGGAGAAATCCACCCTCTGAATCTGACGAACATGGGCAAAAGAAGCTAGCTCAGGTTGCAACCTTTAAGCAGAAAAAAAAAAAGACACAGGGGCGTGGATAGCTGGCGAAAAAGCAACATTGAGAAATCTACCCTCTGAAACCGAAGAAGATGGGCAAGTGAGGCTAGCTCAGGTGACAATCTTTAAGCAAAAAAAATAAAATAAAAAAATACAGTGGCGAGGAGACCTGGTCAAAAAGCAACCCTGAAAATGGTACCCTCTGAAACTGAGGAAGCAGGGCAACAGTGCCTAGCTCAGGTGACAATCTTTAAGCAAAAGAAACACACAAGGGCGTGGGGAGCTGGCGAAAAGTCGACACTGAGAAATCCACCCTCTGAAACGTACGAAGATGGGCAACAGAGGCTAGCTCAGGTGGCAATCTTTAAGCAAAAGAAACACACAAGGGTGAGGAGACCTGGGGAAAAAGCAACACGGAGAAATCCACCCTCTGAAACTGAGGAAGATGGGCAAGAGAGGCTACTTCAGGTGGCAATCGTTAAGCAAAAACAAAGCACAAAGGCGTGGAGACCTGGGGAAAAAGCAACCCTGAAATATCTACCCTCTGAAACTGAGGAAGATGGGCAAGAGAGGCTGGCTTCAGGTGGCAATCGTTAAGCAAAAGAAACACACAAGTGCGTGGAGACCTGGGGAAAAAGCAACACGGAGAAATCCACCCTCTGAAACTGAGGAAGATGGGCAACAGAGGCTACCTCAGGTGGCAATTCTTAAGCAAAAACAAAACACAAAGGCGTGGAGACCTGGGGAAAAAGCAACCCTGAAAGATCTACCCTCTGAAACTGAGGAAGATGGGCAAGAGAGGCTGGCTTCAGGTGGCAAACTTTAAGCAAAAGAAACACACAAGGGCGTGGAGACCTGGGGAAAAAGCAACACGGAGAAATCCACCCTCTGAATCTGACGAACATGGGCAAAAGAAGCTAGCTCAGGTTGCAACCTTTAAGCAGAAAAAAAAAAGACACAGGGGCGTGGAGAGCTGGCGAAAAAGCAACATTGAGAAATCTACCCTCTGAAACCGAAGAAGATGGGCAAGTGAGGCTAGCTCAGGTGACAATCTTTAAGCCAAAAAAATAAAATAAAAAAATACAGTGGCGAGGAGACCCGGTCAAAAAGCAACCCTGAAAATGGTACCCTCTGAAACTGAGGAAGCAGGGCAACAGTGCCTAGCTCAAATGACAAACTTTAAGCAAAAGAAACACACAAGGGCGTGGGGAGCTGGCGAAAAGTCGACACTGAGAAATCCACCCTCTGAAACGGACGAAGATGGGCAACAGAGGCTACCTCAGGTGGCAATCTTTAAGCAAAAAAAATAAAATAAAAAAATACAATGGCGAGGAGACCCGGTCAAAAAGCAACCCTGAAAAAGGTACCCTCTGAAACTGAGGAAGATGGGCAAGAGAGGCTGGCTTCAGGTGGCATACCTTAAGCAAAAGAAACACACAAGTGCGTGGAGACCTGGGGAAAAAGCAACACGGAGAAATCCACCCTCTGAAACTGAGGAAGATGGGCAACAGAGGCTACCTCAGGTGGCAATCGTTAAAGAAAAACAAAGCACAAAGGCAGGGAGACCTGGGGAAAAAGCAACCCTGAAATATCTACCCTCTGAAACTGAGGAAGATGGGCAAGAGAGGCTGGCTTCAGGTGGCAAACTTTAAGCAAAAGAAACACACAAGGGCGTGGAGACCTGGGGAAAAAGCAGCACTGAGAAATCCACCCTCTGAAACGGACGAAGATGGGCAACAGAGGCTAGCTCAGGTGGCAATCTTTAAGCAAAAGAAACACACAAGGGCGAGGAGACCTGGGGAAAAAGCAACACGGAGAAATCCACCCTCTGAAACTGAGGAAGATGGGCAACAGAGGCTACCTCAGGTGGCAATCGTTAAAGAAAAACAAAGCACAAAGGCAGGGAGACCTGGGGAAAAAGCAACCCTGAAATATCTACCCTCTGAAACTGAGGAAGATGGGCAAGAGAGGCTGGCTTCAGGTGGCAAACTTTAAGCAAAAGAAACACACAAGGGCGTGGAGACCTGGGGAAAAAGCAGCACTGAGAAATCCACCCTCTGAAACGGACGAAGATGGGCAACAGAGGCTAGCTCAGGTGGCAATCTTTAAGCAAAAGAAACACACAAGGGCGAGGAGACCTGGGGAAAAAGCAACACTGAGAAATCCACCCTCTGAAACTAAGGAAGATGGGCAAGAGTGGCTACCTCAGGTGGCAATCGTTAAGCAAAAACAAAACCCAAAGGCGTGGAGACCTGGGGAAAAAGCAACCCTGAAATATCTACCCTCTGAAACTGAGGAAGATGGGCAAGAGAGGCTGGCTTCAGGTGGCAAACCTTAAGCAAAAGAAACACACAAGGGCGTGGAGACCTGGGGAAAAAGCAACACGGAGAAATCCACCCTCTGAATCTGACGAACATGGGCAAAAGAAGCTAGCTCAGGTTGCAACCTTTAAGCAGAAAAAAAAAAGACACAGGGGCATGGAGAGCTGGCGAAAAAGCAACATTGAGAAATCTACCCTCTGAAACCGAAGAAGATGGGCAAGTGAGGCTAGCTCAGGTGACAATCTTTAAGCAAAAAAAATAAAATAAAAAAATACAGTGGCGAGGAGACCCGGTCAAAAAGCAACCCTGAAAATGGTACCCTCTGAAACTGAGGAAGCAGGGCAACAGTGCCTAGCTCAGGTGACAATCTTTAAGCAAAAGAAACACACAAGGGCGTGGGGAGCTGGCGAAAAGTCGACACTGAGAAATCCACCCTCTGAAACGGACGAAGATGGGCAACAGAGGCTAGCTCAGGTGGCAAACTTTAAGCAAAAGAAACACACAAGGGTGAGGAGACCTGGGGAAAAAGCAACACGGGGAAATCCACCCTCTGAAACTGAGGAAGATGGGCAAGAGAGGCTACCTCAGGTGGCAATCGTTAAGCAAAAACAAAGCACAAAGGCGTGGAGACCTGGGGAAAAAGCAACCCTGAAATATCTACCCTCTGAAACTGAGGAAGATGGGCAAGAGAGGCTGGTTTCAGGTGGCAAACTTTAAGCAAAAGAAACACACAAGGGCGTGGAGACCTGAGGAAAAAGCAGCACTGAGAAATCTACCCTCTGAAACTGACGAGGATGGACAACAGAGGCTACCTCAGGTGGCAATCGTTAAGCAAAAGAAACACACAAGGGCGTGTAGACCTGGGGAAAAAGCAACACGGATAAATCCACCCTCTGAAACTGTGGAAGATGGGCAACAGAGGCTACCTCAGGTGGCAATCGTTAAGCAAAACAAAACACAAAGGCGTGGAGACCTGGGGAAAAAGCAACCCTGAAATATCTACCCTCTGAAACTGAGGAAGATGGGCAAGAGAGGCTGGCTTCAGGTGGCAAACTTTAAGCAAAAGAAACACACAAGGGCGTGGAGACCTGAGGAAAAAGCAGCACTAAGAAATCTACCCTCTGAAACTGACGAGGATGGGCAACAGAGGCTACCTCAGGTGGCAATCGTTAAGCAAAAGAAACACACAAGGGTGTGGAGACCTGGGGAAAAAGCAACACTGAGAAATCCACCCTCTGAAACTGAGGAAGATGGGCAAGAGGGGCTACCTCAGGTGGCAATCGTTAAGCAAAAACAAAATACAAAGTCGTGGAGACATGGGGAAAAAGCAACCCTGAAATATCTACCCTCTGAAACTGAGGAAGATGGTCAAGAGAGGCTGGTTTCAGGTGGCAAACTTTAAGCAAAAGAAACACACAAGGGCGTGGAGACCTGAGGAAAAAGCAGCACTGAGAAATCCACCCTCTGAAACGGACGAGGATGGGCAACAGAGGCTAGCTCAGGTGGCAATCTTTAAGCAAAAGAAACACACAAGGGCGTGGAGACCTGGGGAAAAAGCAACACGGAGAAATCCATCCTCTGAAACTGACGAAGATGGGAAACAGAGGCTAGTTCAGGTGGCAATCGTTAAGCAAAAACAAAACCCAAAGGCGTGGAGACCTGGGGAAAAAGCAACCCTGAAATATCTACCCTCTGAAACTGAGGAAGATGGGCAAGAGAGGCTGGCTTCAGGTGGCAAACCTTAAGCAAAAGAAACACACAAGGGCGTGGAGACCTGGGGAAAAAGCAACACGGAGAAATCCACCCTCTGAATCTGACGAACATGGGCAAAAGAAGCTAGCTCAGGTTGCAACCTTTAAGCAGAAAAAAAAAAGACACAGGGGCATGGAGAGCTGGCGAAAAAGCAACATTGAGAAATCTACCCTCTGAAACCGAAGAAGATGGGCAAGTGAGGCTAGCTCAGGTGACAATCTTTAAGCAAAAAAAATAAAATAAAAAAATACAGTGGCGAGGAGACCCGGTCAAAAAGCAACCCTGAAAATGGTACCCTCTGAAACTGAGGAAGCAGGGCAACAGTGCCTAGCTCAGGTGACAATCTTTAAGCAAAAGAAACACACAAGGGCGTGGGGAGCTGGCGAAAAGTCGACACTGAGAAATCCACCCTCTGAAACGGACGAAGATGGGCAACAGAGGCTAGCTCAGGTGGCAATCTTTAAGCAAAAGAAACACACAAGGGTGAGGAGACCTGGGGAAAAAGCAACACGGGGAAATCCACCCTCTGAAACTGAGGAAGATGGGCAAGAGAGGCTACCTCAGGTGGCAATCGTTAAGCAAAAACAAAGCACAAAGGCGTGGAGACCTGGGGAAAAAGCAACCCTGAAATATCTACCCTCTGAAACTGAGGAAGATGGGCAAGAGAGGCTGGTTTCAGGTGGCAAACTTTAAGCAAAAGAAACACACAAGGGCGTGGAGACCTGAGGAAAAAGCAGCACTGAGAAATCTACCCTCTGAAACTGACGAGGATGGACAACAGAGGCTACCTCAGGTGGCAATCGTTAAGCAAAAGAAACACACAAGGGCGTGTAGACCTGGGGAAAAAGCAACACGGATAAATCCACCCTCTGAAACTGTGGAAGATGGGCAACAGAGGCTACCTCAGGTGGCAATCGTTAAGCAAAACAAAACACAAAGGCGTGGAGACCTGGGGAAAAAGCAACCCTGAAATATCTACCCTCTGAAACTGAGGAAGATGGGCAAGAGAGGCTGGCTTCAGGTGGCAAACTTTAAGCAAAAGAAACACACAAGGGCGTGGAGACCTGAGGAAAAAGCAGCACTGAGAAATCTACCCTCTGAAACTGACGAGGATGGGCAACAGAGGCTACCTCAGGTGGCAATCGTTAAGCAAAAGAAACACACAAGGGTGTGGAGACCTGGGGAAAAAGCAACACTGAGAAATCCACCCTCTGAAACTGAGGAAGATGGGCAAGAGGGGCTACCTCAGGTGGCAATCGTTAAGCAAAAACAAAATACAAAGTCGTGGAGACATGGGGAAAAAGCAACCCTGAAATATCTACCCTCTGAAACTGAGGAAGATGGTCAAGAGAGGCTGGTTTCAGGTGGCAAACTTTAAGCAAAAGAAACACACAAGGGCGTGGAGACCTGAGGAAAAAGCAGCACTGAGAAATCCACCCTCTGAAACGGACGAGGATGGGCAACAGAGGCTAGCTCAGGTGGCAATCTTTAAGCAAAAGAAACACACAAGGGCGTGGAGACCTGGGGAAAAAGCAACACGGAGAAATCCATCCTCTGAAACTGACGAAGATGGGAAACAGAGGCTAGTTCAGGTGGCAATCGTTAAGCAAAAACAAAACCCAAAGGCGTGGAGACCTGGGGAAAAAGCAACCCTGAAATATCTACCCTCTGAAACTGAGGAAGATGGGCAAGAGAGGCTGGCTTCAGGTGGCAAACCTTAAGCAAAAGAAACACACAAGGGCGTGGAGACCTGGGGAAAAAGCAACACGGAGAAATCCACCCTCTGAATCTGACGAACATGGGCAAAAGAAGCTAGCTCAGGTTGCAACCTTTAAGCAGAAAAAAAAAAGACACAGGGGCATGGAGAGCTGGCGAAAAAGCAACATTGAGAAATCTACCCTCTGAAACCGAAGAAGATGGGCAAGTGAGGCTAGCTCAGGTGACAATCTTTAAGCAAAAAAAATAAAATAAAAAAATACAGTGGCGAGGAGACCCGGTCAAAAAGCAACCCTGAAAATGGTACCCTCTGAAACTGAGGAAGCAGGGCAACAGTGCCTAGCTCAGGTGACAATCTTTAAGCAAAAGAAACACACAAGGGCGTGGGGAGCTGGCGAAAAGTCGACACTGAGAAATCCACCCTCTGAAACGGACGAAGATGGGCAACAGAGGCTAGCTCAGGTGGCAATCTTTAAGCAAAAGAAACACACAAGGGTGAGGAGACCTGGGGAAAAAGCAACACGGGGAAATCCACCCTCTGAAACTGAGGAAGATGGGCAAGAGAGGCTACCTCAGGTGGCAATCGTTAAGCAAAAACAAAGCACAAAGGCGTGGAGACCTGGGGAAAAAGCAACCCTGAAATATCTACCCTCTGAAACTGAGGAAGATGGGCAAGAGAGGCTGGTTTCAGGTGGCAAACTTTAAGCAAAAGAAACACACAAGGGCGTGGAGACCTGAGGAAAAAGCAGCACTGAGAAATCTACCCTCTGAAACTGACGAGGATGGACAACAGAGGCTACCTCAGGTGGCAATCGTTAAGCAAAAGAAACACACAAGGGCGTGTAGACCTGGGGAAAAAGCAACACGGATAAATCCACCCTCTGAAACTGTGGAAGATGGGCAACAGAGGCTACCTCAGGTGGCAATCGTTAAGCAAAACAAAACACAAAGGCGTGGAGACCTGGGGAAAAAGCAACCCTGAAATATCTACCCTCTGAAACTGAGGAAGATGGGCAAGAGAGGCTGGCTTCAGGTGGCAAACTTTAAGCAAAAGAAACACACAAGGGCGTGGAGACCTGAGGAAAAAGCAGCACTGAGAAATCTACCCTCTGAAACTGACGAGGATGGGCAACAGAGGCTACCTCAGGTGGCAATCGTTAAGCAAAAGAAACACACAAGGGTGTGGAGACCTGGGGAAAAAGCAACACTGAGAAATCCACCCTCTGAAACTGAGGAAGATGGGCAAGAGGGGCTACCTCAGGTGGCAATCGTTAAGCAAAAACAAAATACAAAGTCGTGGAGACATGGGGAAAAAGCAACCCTGAAATATCTACCCTCCGAAACTGAGGAAGATGGGCAAGAGAGGCTGGCTTCAGGTGGCAAACCTTAAGCAAAAGAAACACACAAGGGCGTGGAGACCTGGGGAAAAAGCAACACGGAGAAATCCACCCTCTGAATCTGACGAACATGGGCAAAAGAAGCTAGCTCAGGTTGCAACCTTTAAGCAAAAAAAAAAAAGACGCAAGGGCGTGGAGAGCTGTCGAAAATGCAACACTGAGAAATCTACCCTCTGATACCAAAGAAGATGGGCAACAGAGGCTAGCTCAGGTGGCAATCTTTAAGCAAAAAAATATAAAATAAAAAAATACAATGACGAGGAGACCTGGTCAAAAAGCAACCCTGAAAAATGTACCCTCTGAAACTGAGGAAGCAGGGCAACAGTGCCTAGCTCAGGTGTAAATGTTTAAGCAAAAGAAACACAGAAGGGCGTGGGGAGCTGGCGAAAAGGCAACACTGAGAAATCCATCCTCTGAAACAGACGAAGATGGGCAACAGAGGCTAGCTCAGGTGGCAATCTTTAAGCAAAAGAAACACACAAGGGCGTGGAGACCTGGGGAAAAAGCAACACGGAGTAATCCACCCTCTGAAACTGAGGAAGATGGGCAACAGAGGCTACCTCAGGTGGCAATCTTTAAGCAAAAACAAAACACAAAGGCGTGGAGACCTGGGGAAAAAGCAACCCTGAAATATCTACCCACTGAAACTGAGGAAGATGGGCAAGAGAGGCTGGCTTCAGGTGGCAAACATTAAGCAAAAGAAACACACAAGGGCGTGGAGACCTGGGGAAAAAGCAACACGGAGAAATCCACCCTCTGAATCTGACGAACATGGGCAAAAGAAGCTAGCTCAGGTTGCAACCTTTAAGCAGAAAAAAAAAAAGACACAGGGGCGTGGAGAGCTGGCGAAAAAGCAACATTGAGAAATCTACCCTCTGAAACCGAAGAAGATGGGCAAGTGAGGCTAGCTCAGGTGACAATCTTTAAGCAAAAAAAATAAAATAAAAAAATACAGTGGCGAGGAGACCCGGTCAAAAAGCAACCCTGAAAATGGTACCCTCTGAAACTGAGGAAGCAGGGCAACAGTGCCTAGCTCAGGTGACAATCTTTAAGCAAAAGAAACACACAAGGGCGTGGGGAGCTGGCGAAAAGTCGACACTGAGAAATCCACCCTCTGAAACGTACGAAGATGGGCAACAGAGGCTAGCTCAGGTGGCAATCTTTAAGCAAAAGAAACACACAAGGGTGAGGAGACCTGGGGAAAAAGCAACACGGAGAAATCCACCCTCTGAAACTGAGGAAGATGGGCAAGAGAGGCTACTTCAGGTGGCAATCGTTAAGCAAAAACAAAACACAAAGGCGTGGAGACCTGGGGAAAAAGCAACCCTGAAATATCTACCCTCAGAAACTGAGGAAGATGGGCAAGAGAGGCTGGCTTCAGGTGGCAATCGTTAAGCAAAAGAAACACACAAGTGCGTGGAGACCTGGGGAAAAAGCAACACGGAGAAATCCACCCTCTGAAACTGAGGAAGATGGGCAACAGAGGCTACCTCAGGTGGCAATTCTTAAGCAAAAACAAAACACAAAGGCGTGGAGACCTGGGGAAAAAGCAACCCTGAAATATCTACCCTCTGAAACTGAGGGAGATGGGCAAGAGAGGCTGGCTTCAGGTGGCAAACTTTAAGCAAAAGAAACACACAAGGGCGTGGAGACCTGGGGAAAAAGCAACACGGAGAAATCCACCCTCTGAATCTGACGAACATGGGCAAAAGAAGCTAGCTCAGGTTGCAACCTTTAAGCAGAAAAAAAAAAGACACAGGGGCGTGGAGAGCTGGCGAAAAAGCAACATTGAGAAATCTACACTCTGAAACCGAAGAAGATGGGCAAGTGAGGCTAGCTCAGGTGACAATCTTTAAGCAAAAAAAATAAAATAAAAAAATACAGTGGCGAGGAGACCCGGTCAAAAAGCAACCCTGAAAATGGTACCCTCTGAAACTGAGGAAGCAGGGCAACAGTGCCTAGCTCAGGTGACAAACTTTAAGCAAAAGAAACACACAAGGGCGTGGGGAGCTGGCGAAAAGTCGACACTGAGAAATCCACCCTCTGAAACGGACGAAGATGGGCAACAGAGGCTAGCTCAGGTGGCAATCTTTAAGCAAAAAAAATAAAATAAAAAAATACAATGGCGAGGAGACCCGGTCAAAAAGCAACCCTGAAAAAGGTACCCTCTGAAACTGAGGAAGATGGGCAAGAGAGGCTGGCTTCAGGTGGCATACCTTAAGCAAAAGTAACACACAAGTGCGTGGAGACCTGGGGAAAAAGCAACACGGAGAAATCCACCCTCTGAAACTGAGGAAGATGGGCAACAGAGGCTACCTCAGGTGGCAATCGTTAAAGAAAAACAAAGCACAAAGGCAGGGAGACCTGGGGAAAAAGCAACCCTGAAATATCTACCCTCTGAAACTGAGGAAGATGGGCAAGAGAGGCTGGCTTCAGGTGGCAAACTTTAAGCAAAAGAAACACACAAGGGCGTGGAGACCTGGGGAAAAAGCAGCACTGAGAAATCCACCCTCTGAAACGGACGAAGATGGGCAACAGAGGCTAGCTCAGGTGGCAATCTTTAAGCAAAAGAAACACACAAGGGCGAGGAGACCTGGGGAAAAAGCAACACTGAGAAATCCACCCTCTGAAACTGAGGAAGATGGGCAAGAGTGGCTACCTCAGGTGGCAATCGTTAAGCAAAAACAAAACACAAAGTCGTGGAGACATGGGGAAAAAGCAACCCTGAAATATCTACCCTCCGAAACTGAGGAAGATGGGCAAGAGAGGCTGGCTTCAGGTGGCAAACCTTAAGCAAAAGAAACACACAAGGGCTTGGAGACCTGGGGAAAAAGCAACACGGAGAAATCCACCCTCTGAAACTGAGGAAGATGGGCAACAGAGGCTAGCTCAGGTGGCAATCGTTAAGCAAAAACAAAGCACAAAGGCGTGCAGACCTGGGGAAAAAGCAACCCTGAAATATCTACCCTCTGAAACTGAGGAAGATGGGCAAGAGAGGCTGGTTTCAGGTGGCAAACTTTAAGCAAAAGAAATACACAAGGGCGTGGAGACCTGAGGAAAAAGCAGCACTGAGAAATCTACCCTCTGAAACTGACGAGGATGGGCAACAGAGGCTACCTCAGGTGGCAATCGTTAAGCAAAAGAAACACACAAGTGCGTGGAGACCTGGGGAAAAAGCAACACTGAGTAATCCACCCTCTGAAACTGAGGAAGATGGGCAAGAGTGGCTACCTCAGGTGGCAATCGTTAAGCAAAAACAAAACACAAAGGCGTGGAGACCTGGGGAAAAAGCAACCCTGAAATATCTACCCTCTGAAACTGAGGAAGATGGGCAAGAGAGGGTGGCTTCAGGTGGCAAACTATAAGCAAAAGAAACACACAAGGGCTTGGAGACCTGGGGAAAAAGCAACACAGAGAAATCCACCCTCAGAAACTGACGAACATGGGCAACAGAGGCTATCTCAGGTGGCAATCGTTAAGCAAAGGAAACACACAAGGGCGTGGAGACCTGGGGAAAAAGCAACACGGAGAAATCCACCCTCTGAAACTGAGGAAGATGGGCAACAGAGGCTAGCTCAGGTGGCAATTCTCAAGCAAAAACAAAACACAAAGGCGTGGAGACCTGGGGAAAAAGCAACCATGAAATATCTACCCTCTGAAACTGAGGAAGATGGGCAAGAGAGGCTGGCTTCAGGTGGCAAACTTTAAGCAAAAGAAACACACAAGGGCGTGGAGACCTGGGGAAAAAGCAGCACTGAGAAATCTACCCTTTGAAACTGACGAGGATGGGCAACAGAGGCTAACTCAGGTGGCAATCGTTAAGCAAAAGAAACACACAAGGGCGTGGAGACCTGGCGAAAAAGCAACACGGAGAAATCCACCCTCTGAAACTGACGAACATGGGCAAAAGAAGCTAGCTCAGGTTGCAACCTTTAAGCAAAAAAAAAAAAAAAGACGCAAGGGCGTGGAGAGCTGGCGAAAAAGCAACACTGAGAAATCTACCCTCTGAAACCGAAGAAGATGGGCAACAGAGGCTAGCTCAGGTGGCAATTCTTAAGCAAAAACAAAACACAAAGGCGTGGAGACCTGGGGAAAAAGCAACACTGAGAAATCTACCCTCTGAAACCGAAGAAGATGGGCAACAGAGGCTAGCTCAGGTGGCAATCTTTAAGCAAAAACAATAAAATAAAAAAATACAATGACGAGGAGACCCGGTCAAAAAGCAACCCTGAAAATGTACCCTCTGAAACTGAGGAAGCAGGGCAACAGTGCCTAGCTCAGGTGACAATCTTTAAGCAAAAGAAACACACAAGGGCGTGGGGAGCTGGCGAAAAGTCAACACTGAGAAATCCACCCTCTGAAACGGACGAAGATGGGCAACAGAGGCTAGCTCAGGTGGCAATCGTTAAGCAAAACAAAACACAAAGGCGTGGAGACCTGGGGAAAAAGCAACCCTGAAATATCTACCCTCTGAAACTGAGGAAGATGGGCAAGAGAGGCTGGCTTCAGGTGGCAAACTTTAAGCAAAAGAAACACACAAGGGCGTGGAGACCTGAGGAAAAAGCAGCACTGAGAAATCTACCCTCTGAAACTGACGAGGATGGGCAACAGAGGCTACCTCAGGTGGCAATCGTTAAGCAAAAGAAACACACAAGGGTGTGGAGACCTGGGGAAAAAGCAACACTGAGAAATCCACCCTCTGAAACTGAGGAAGATGGGCAAGAGGGGCTACCTCAGGTGGCAATCGTTAAGCAAAAACAAAATACAAAGTCGTGGAGACATGGGGAAAAAGCAACCCTGAAATATCTACCCTCCGAAACTGAGGAAGATGGGCAAGAGAGGCTGGCTTCAGGTGGCAAACCTTAAGCAAAAGAAACACACAAGGGCGTGGAGACCTGGGGAAAAAGCAACACGGAGAAATCCACCCTCTGATACTGAGGAAGATGGGCAACAGAGGCTACCTCAGGTGGCAAACGTTAAGCAAAAGAAACACACAAGGGCGTGGAGACCTGGGGAAAAAGCAACACGGAGAAATCCACCCTCTGAAACTGACGAACATGGGCAAAAGAAGCTAGCTCAGGTTGCAACCTTTAAGCAAAAAAAAAAAAGACGCAAGGGCGTGGAGAGCTGTCGAAAATGCAACACTGAGAAATCTACCCTCTGATACCAAAGAAGATGGGCAACAGAGGCTAGCTCAGGTGGCAATCTTTAAGCAAAAAAAATAAAATAAAAAAATACAATGACGAGGAGACCCGGTCAAAAAGCAACCCTGAAAAATGTACCCTCTGAAACTGAGGAAGCAGGGCAACAGTGCCTAGCTCAGGTGTAAATGTTTAAGCAAAAGAAACACAGAAGGGCGTGGGGAGCTGGCGAAAAGGCAACACTGAGAAATCCATCCTCTGAAACGGACGAAGATGGGCAACAGAGGCTAGCTCAGGTGGCAATCTTTAAGCAAAAGAAACACACAAGGGCGTGGAGACCCGGGGAAAAAGCAACACGGAGAAATCCACCCTCTGAAACTGACGAACATGGGCAAGAGAGGCTACCTCAGGTGGCAATCATTAAGCAAAAACAAAACCCAAAGGCATGGAGACCTGGGGAAAAAGCAACCCTGAAATATCTACCCTCTGAAACTGAGGAAGATGAGCAAGAGAGGCTGGCTTCAGGTGGCAAACGTTAAGCAAAAGAAAGACACAAGGGCGGGGAGACCTGGGGAAAAAGCAGCACTGAGAAATCTACCCTCTGAAACTGACGAAGATGGGCAACAGAGGCTACCTCAGGTGGCAATCTTTAAGCAAAAGAAACACACAAGGGCGTGGAGACCTGGGGAAAAAGCAACACGGAGTAATCCACCCTCTGAAACTGAGGAAGATGGGCAACAGAGGCTACCTCAGGTGGCAATCTTTAAGCAAAAACAAAACACAAAGGCGTGGAGACCTGGGGAAAAAGCAACCCTGAAATATCTACCCACTGAAACTGAGGAAGATGGGCAAGAGAGGCTGGCTTCAGGTGGCAAACCTTAAGCAAAAGAAACACACAAGGGCGTGGAGACCTGGGGAAAAAGCAACACGGAGAAATCCACCCTCTGAATCTGACGAACATGGGCAAAAGAAGCTAGCTCAGGTTGCAACCTTTAAGCAGAAAAAAAAAAAGACACAGGGGCGTGGAGAGCTGTCGAAAAAGCAACATTGAGAAATCTACCCTCTGAAACCGAAGAAGATGGGCAAGTGAGGCTAGCTCAGGTGACAATCTTTAAGCAAAAAAAATAAAATAAAAAAATACAGTGGCGAGGAGACCCGGTCAAAAAGCAACCCTGAAAATGGTACCCTCTGAAACTGAGGAAGCAGGGCAACAGTGCCTAGCTCAGGTGACAATCTTTAAGCAAAAGAAACACACAAGGGCGTGGGGAGCTGGCGAAAAGTCGACACTGAGAAATCCACCCTCTGAAACGGACGAAGATGGGCAACAGAGGCTAGCTCAGGTGGCAATCTTTAAGCAAAAGAAACACACAAGGGTGAGGAGACCTGGGGAAAAAGCAACACGGAGAAATCCACCCTCTGAAACTGAGGAAGATGGGCAAGAGAGGCTACCTCAGGTGGCAATCGTTAAGCAAAAACAAAGCACAAAGGCGTGGAGACCTGGGGAAA
This sequence comes from Equus asinus, assembly GCF_041296235.1. Classification (NCBI taxonomy): domain Eukaryota; kingdom Metazoa; phylum Chordata; class Mammalia; order Perissodactyla; family Equidae; genus Equus; species Equus asinus. The sequence goes on from NW_027225523.1 coordinate 10,719,845, forward strand.
AAGCAACCCTGAAATATCTACCCTCTGAAACTGAGGAAGATGGGCAAGAGAGGCTGGTTTCAGGTGGCAAACTTTAAGCAAAAGAAACACACAAGGGCGTGGAGACCTGAGGAAAAAGCAGCACTGAGAAATCTACCCTCTGAAACTGACGAGGATGGACAACAGAGGCTACCTCAGGTGGCAATCGTTAAGCAAAAGAAACACACAAGGGCGTGGAGACCTGGGGAAAAAGCAACACTGAGAAATCCACCCTCAGAAACTGAGGAAGATGGGCAAGAGTGGCTACCTCAGGTGGCAATCGTTAAGCAAAAACAAAACACAAAGGCGTGGAGACATGGGGAAAAAGCAACCCTGAAATATCTACCCTCTGAAACTGAGGAAGATGGGCAGGAGAGGCTGGCTTCAGGTGGCAAACCTTAAGCAAAAGAAACACACAAGGGCGTGGAGACCTGGGGAAAAAGCAACACGGATAAATCCACCCTCTGAAACTGTGGAAGATGGGCAACAGAGGCTACCTCAGGTGGCAATCGTTATGCAAAACAAAACACAAAGGCGTGGAGACCTGGGGAAAAAGCAACCCTGAAATATCTACCCTCTGAAACTGAGGAAGATGGGCAAGAGAGGCTGGCTTCAGGTGGCAAACTTTAAGCAAAAGAAACACACAAGGGCGTGGAGACCTGAGGAAAAAGCAGCACTGAGAAATCTACCCTCTGAAACTGACGAGGATGGGCAACAGAGGCTACCTCAGGTGGCAATCGTTAAGCAAAAGAAACACACAAGGGTGTGGAGACCTGGGGAAAAAGCAACACTGAGAAATCCACCCTCTGAAACTGAGGAAGATGGGCAAGAGGGGCTACCTCAGGTGGCAATCGTTAAGCAAAAACAAAATACAAAGTCGTGGAGACATGGGGAAAAAGCAACCCTGAAATATCTACCCTCCGAAACTGAGGAAGATGGGCAAGAGAGGCTGGCTTCAGGTGGCAAACCTTAAGCAAAAGAAACACACAAGGGCGTGGAGACCTGGGGAAAAAGCAACACGGAGAAATCCACCCTCTGAATCTGACGAACATGGGCAAAAGAAGCTAGCTCAGGTTGCAACCTTTAAGCAAAAAAAAAAAAGACGCAAGGGCGTGGAGAGCTGTCGAAAATGCAACACTGAGAAATCTACCCTCTGATACCAAAGAAGATGGGCAACAGAGGCTAGCTCAGGTGGCAATCTTTAAGCAAAAAAAATAAAATAAAAAAATACAATGACGAGGAGACCCGGTCAAAAAGCAACCCTGAAAAAGGTACCCTCTGAAAATGATGAAGATGGGCAAGAGAGGCTGGCTTCAGGTGGCAAACCTTAAGCAAAAGAAACACACAAGGGCGTGGAGACCTGGGGAAAAAGCAACACGGAGAAATCCACCCTCTGAATCTGACGAACATGGGCAAAAGAAGCTAGCTCAGGTTGCAACCTTTAAGCAGAAAAAAAAAAAGACACAGGGGCGTGGAGAGCTGGCGAAAAAGCAACATTGAGAAATCTACCCTCTGAAACCGAAGAAGATGGGCAAGTGAGGCTAGCTCAGGTGACAATCTTTAAGCAAAAAAAATAAAATAAAAAAATACAGTGGCGAGGAGACCCGGTCAAAAAGCAACCCTGAAAATGGTACCCTCTGAAACTGAGGAAGCAGGGCAACAGTGCCTAGCTCAGGTGACAATCTTTAAGCAAAAGAAACACACAAGGGCGTGGGGAGCTGGCGAAAAGTCGACACTGAGAAATCCACCCTCTGAAACGTACGAAAATGGGCAACAGAGGCTTGCTCAGGTGGCAATCTTTAAGCAAAAGAAACACACAAGGGTGAGGAGACCTGGGGAAAAAGCAACACGGAGAAATCCACCCTCTGAAACTGAGGAAGATGGGCAAGAGAGGCTACTTCAGGTGGCAATCGTTAAGCAAAAACAAAGCACAAAGGCGTGGAGACCTGGGGAAAAAGCAACCCTGAAATATCTACCCTCTGAAACTGAGGAAGATGGGCAAGAGAGGCTGGCTTCAGGTGGCAATCGTTAAGCAAAAGAAACACACAAGTGCGTGGAGACCTGGGGAAAAAGCAACACGGAGAAATCCACCCTCTGAAACTGAGGAAGATGGGCAACAGAGGCTAGCTCAGGTGGCAATCTTTAAGCAAAAAAAATAAAATAAAAAAATACAATGACGAGGAGACCCGGTCAAAAAGCAACCCTGAAAAATGTACCCTCTGAAACTGAGGAAGCAGGGCAACAGTGCCTAGCTCCGGTGTAAATGTTTAAGCAAAAGAAACACAGAAGGGCGTGGGGAGCTGGCGAAAAGGCAACACTGAGAAATCCATCCTCTGAAACGGACGAAGATGGGCAACAGAGGCTAGCTCAGGTGGCAATCTTTAAGCAAAAGAAACACACAAGGGCGTGGAGACCTGGGGAAAAAGCAACACGGAGTAATCCACCCTCTGAAACTGAGGAAGATGGGCAACAGAGGCTACCTCAGGTGGCAATCTTTAAGCAAAAACAAAACACAAAGGCGTGGAGACCTGGGGAAAAAGCAACCCTGAAATATCTACCCACTGAAACTGAGGAAGATGGGCAAGAGAGGCTGGCTTCAGGTGGCAAACCTTAAGCAAAAGAAACACACAAGGGCGTGGAGACCTGGGGAAAAAGCAACACGGAGAAATCCACCCTCTGAATCTGACGAACATGGGCAAAAGAAGCTAGCTCAGGTTGCAACCTTTAAGCAGAAAAAAAAAAAGACACAGGGGCGTGGAGAGCTGGCGAAAAAGCAACATTGAGAAATCTACCCTCTGAAACCGAAGAAGATGGGCAAGTGAGGCTAGCTCAGGTGACAATCTTTAAGCAAAAAAAATAAAATAAAAAAATACAGTGGCGAGGAGACCCGGTCAAAAAGCAACCCTGAAAATGGTACCCTCTGAAACTGAGGAAGCAGGGCAACAGTGCCTAGCTCAGGTGACAATCTTTAAGCAAAAGAAACACACAAGGGCGTGGGGAGCTGGCGAAAAGTCGACACTGAGAAATCCACCCTCTGAAACGTACGAAAATGGGCAACAGAGGCTTGCTCAGGTGGCAATCTTTAAGCAAAAGAAACACACAAGGGTGAGGAGACCTGGGGAAAAAGCAACACGGAGAAATCCACCCTCTGAAACTGAGGAAGATGGGCAAGAGAGGCTACTTCAGGTGGCAATCGTTAAGCAAAAACAAAGCACAAAGGCGTGGAGACCTGGGGAAAAAGCAACCCTGAAATATCTACCCTCTGAAACTGAGGAAGATGGGCAAGAGAGGCTGGCTTCAGGTGGCAATCGTTAAGCAAAAGAAACACACAAGTGCGTGGAGACCTGGGGAAAAAGCAACACGGAGAAATCCACCCTCTGAAACTGAGGAAGATGGGCAACAGAGGCTACCTCAGGTGGCAATCGTTAAGCAAAAACAAAACCCAAAGACGTGGAGACCTGGGGAAAAAGCAACCCGGAAATATCTACCCTCTGAAACTGAGGAAGATGGGCAAGAGAGGCTGGTTTCAGGTGGCAAACTTTAAGCAAAAGAAACACACAAGGGCGTGGAGACCTGGGGAAAAAGCAGCACTGAGAATCTACCCTCTGAAACTGACGAGGATGGGCAACAGAGGCTACCTCAGGTGGCAATCGTTAAGCAAAAGAAACACACAAGGATGTGGAGACCTGGGGAAAAAGCAACACTGAGAAATCCACCCTCTGAAACTGAGGAAGATGGGCAAGAGGGGCTACCTCAGGTGGCAATCGTTAAGCAAAAACAAAATACAAAGTCGTGGAGACATGGGGAAAAAGCAACCCTGAAATATCTACCCTCTGAAACTGAGGAAGATGAGCAAGAGAGGCTGGCTTCAGGTGGCAAACGTTAAGCAAAAGAAAGACACAAGGGCGGGGAGACCTGGGGAAAAAGCAGCACTGAGAAATCTACCCTCTGAAACTGACGAAGATGGGCAACAGAGGCTACCTCAGGTGGCAATCTTTAAGCAAAAGAAACACACAAGGGCGTGGAGACCTGGGGAAAAAGCAACACGGAGTAATCCACCCTCTGAAACTGAGGAAGATGGGCAACAGAGGCTACCTCAGGTGGCAATCTTTAAGCAAAAACAAAACCCAAAGGCGTGGAGACCTGGGGAAAAAGCAACCCTGAAATATCTACCCACTGAACCTGAGGAAGATGGGCAAGAGAGGCTGGCTTCAGGTGGCAAACCTTAAGCAAAAGAAACACACAAGGGCGTGGAGACCTGGGGAAAAAGCAACACGGAGAAATCCACCCTCTGAATCTGACGAACATGGGCAAAAGAAGCTAGCTCAGGTTGCAACCTTTAAGCAGAAAAAAAAAAAGACACAGGGGCGTGGAGAGCTGGCGAAAAAGCAACATTGAGAAATCTACCCTCTGAAACCGAAGAAGATGGGCAAGTGAGGCTAGCTCAGGTGACAATCTTTAAGCAAAAAAAATAAAATAAAAAAATACAGTGGCGAGGAGACCCGGTCAAAAAGCAACCCTGAAAATGGTACCCTCTGAAACTGAGGAAGCAGGGCAACAGTGCCTAGCTCAGGTGACAATCTTTAAGCAAAAGAAACACACAAGGGCGTGGGGAGCTGGCGAAAAGTCGACACTGAGAAATCCACCCTCTGAAACGTACGAAGATGGGCAACAGAGGCTTGCTCAGGTGGCAATCTTTAAGCAAAAGAAACACACAAGGGTGAGGAGACCTGGGGAAAAAGCAACACGGAGAAATCCACCCTCTGAAACTGAGGAAGATGGGCAAGAGAGGCTACTTCAGGTGGCAATCGTTAAGCAAAAACAAAGCACAAAGGCGTGGAGACCTGGGGAAAAAGCAACCCTGAAATATCTACCCTCTGAAACTGAGGAAGATGGGCAAGAGAGGCTGGCTTCAGGTGGCAATCGTTAAGCAAAAGAAACACACAAGTGCGTGGAGACCTGGGGAAAAAGCAACACGGAGAAATCCACCCTCTGAAACTGAGGAAGATGGGCAACAGAGCCTACCTCAGGTGGCAATCGTTAAGCAAAAACAAAACCCAAAGACGTGGAGACCTGGGGAAAAAGCAACCCGGAAATATCTACCCTCTGAAACTGAGGAAGATGGGCAAGAGAGGCTGGCTTCAGGTGGCAAACTTTAAGCAAAAGAAACACACAAGGGCGTGGAGACCTGGGGAAAAAGCAACACGGAGAAATCCACCCTCTGATACTGAGGAAGATGGGCAACAGAGGCTACCTCAGGTGGCAAACGTTAAGCAAAAGAAACACACAAGGGCGTGGAGACCTGGGGAAAAAGCAACACGGAGAAATCCACCCTCTGAAACTGACGAACATGGGCAAAAGAAGCTAGCTCAGGTTGCAACCTTTAAGCAAAAAAAAAAAAGACGCAAGGGCGTGGAGAGCTGTCGAAAATGCAACACTGAGAAATCTACCCTCTGATACCAAAGAAGATGGGCAACAGAGGCTAGCTCAGGTGGCAATCTTTAAGCAAAAAAAATAAAATAAAAAAATACAATGACGAGGAGACCCGGTCAAAAAGCAACCCTGAAAAATGTACCCTCTGAAACTGAGGAAGCAGGGCAACAGTGCCTAGCTCAGGTGTAAATGTTTAAGCAAAAGAAACACAGAAGGGCGTGGGGAGCTGGCGAAAAGGCAACACTGAGAAATCCATCGTCTGAAACGGACGAAGATGGGCAACAGAGGCTAGCTCAGGTGGCAATCTTTAAGCAAAAGAAACACACAAGGGCGTGGAGACCCGTGGAAAAAGCAACACGGAGAAATCCACCCTCTGAAACTGAGGAAGATGGGCAAGAGAGGCTACCTCAGGTGGCAATCATTAAGCAAAAACAAAACCCAAAGGCATGGAGACCTGGGGAAAAAGCAACCCTGAAATATCTACCCTCTGAAACTGAGGAAGATGAGCAAGAGAGGCTGGCTTCAGGTGGCAAACGTTAAGCAAAAGAAAGACACAAGGGCGGGGAGACCTGGGGAAAAAGCAGCACTGAGAAATCTACCCTCTGAAACTGACGAAGATGGGCAACAGAGGCTACCTCAGGTGGCAATCGTTAAGCAAAAGAAACACACAAGGGCGTGGAGACCTGGGGAAAAAGCAACACGGAGTAATCCACCCTCTGAAACTGAGGAAGATGGGCAACAGAGGCTACCTCAGGTGGCAATCTTTAAGCAAAAACAAAACACAAAGGCGTGGAGACCTGGGGAAAAAGCAACCCTGAAATATCTACCCACTGAAACTGAGGAAGATGGGCAAGAGAGGCTGGCTTCAGGTGGCAAACCTTAAGCAAAAGAAACACACAAGGGCGTGGAGACCTGGGGAAAAAGCAACACGGAGAAATCCACCCTCTGAATCTGACGAACATGGGCAAAAGAAGCTAGCTCAGGTTGCAACCTTTAAGCAGAAAAAAAAAAAGACACAGGGGCGTGGAGAGCTGGCGAAAAAGCAACATTGAGAAATCTACCCTCTGAAACCGAAGAAGATGGGCAAGTGAGGCTAGCTCAGGTGACAATCTTTAAGCAAAAAAAATAAAATAAAAAAATACAGTGGCGAGGAGACCCGGTCAAAAAGCAACCCTGAAAATGGTACCCTCTGAAACTGAGGAAGCAGGGCAACAGTGCCTAGCTCAGGTAACAATCTTTAAGCAAAAGAAACACACAAGGGCGTGGGGAGCTGGCGAAAAGTCGACACTGAGAAATCCACCCTCTGAAACGGACGAAGATGGGCAACAGAGGCTAGCTCAGGTGGCAATCTTTAAGCAAAAGAAACACACAAGGGTGAGGAGACCTGGGGAAAAAGCAACACGGAGAAATCCACCCTCTGAAACTGAGGAAGATGGGCAAGAGAGGCTACCTCAGGTGGCAATCGTTAAGCAAAAACAAAGCACAAAGGCGTGGAGACCTGGGGAAAAAGCAACCCTGAAATATCTACCCTCTGAAACTGAGGAAGATGGGCAAGAGAGGCTGGTTTCAGGTGGCAAACTTTAAGCAAAAGAAACACACAAGGGCGTGGAGACCTGAGGAAAAAGCAGCACTGAGAAATCTACCCTCTGAAACTGACGAGGATGGACAACAGAGGCTACCTCAGGTGGCAATCGTTAAGCAAAAGAAACACACAAGGGCGTGGAGACCTGGGGAAAAAGCAACACTGAGAAATCCACCCTCAGAAACTGAGGAAGATGGGCAAGAGTGGCTACCTCAGGTGGCAATCGTTAAGCAAAAACAAAACACAAAGGCGTGGAGACATGGGGAAAAAGCAACCCTGAAATATCTACCCTCCGAAACTGAGGAAGATGGGCAGGAGAGGCTGGCTTCAGGTGGCAAACCTTAAGTAAAAGAAACACACAAGGGCGTGGAGACCTGAGGAAAAAGCAGCACTGAGAAATCTACCCTCTGAAACTGACGAGGATGGGCAACAGAGGCTACCTCAGGTGGCAATCGTTAAGCAAAAGAAACACACAAGGGTGTGGAGACCTGGGGAAAAAGCAACACTGAGAAATCCACCCTCTGAAACTGAGGAAGATGGGCAAGAGGGGCTACCTCAGGTGGCAATCGTTAAGCAAAAACAAAATACAAAGTCGTGGAGACATGGGGAAAAAGCAACCCTGAAATATCTACCCTCAGAAACTGAGGAAGATGGGCAAGAGAGGCTGGCTTCAGGTGGCAAACCTTAAGCAAAAGAAACACACAAGGGCGTGGAGACCTGGGGAAAAAGCAACACGGAGAAATCCACCCTCTGAATCTGACGAACATGGGCAAAAGAAGCTAGCTCAGGTTGCAACCTTTAAGCAAAAAAAAAAAAGACGCAAGGGCGTTGAGAGCTGTCGAAAATGCAACACTGAGAAATCTACCCTCTGATACCAAAGAAGATGGGCAACAGAGGCTAGCTCAGGTGGCAATCTTTAAGCAAAAAAAATAAAATAAAAAAATACAATGACGAGGAGACCCGGTCAAAAAGCAACCCTGAAAAATGTACCCTCTGAAACTGAGGAAGCAGGGCAACAGTGCCTAGCTCCGGTGTAAATGTTTAAGCAAAAGAAACACAGAAGGGCGTGGGGAGCTGGCGAAAAGGCAACACTGAGAAATCCATCCTCTGAAACGGACGAAGATGGGCAACAGAGGCTAGCTCAGGTGGCAATCTTTAAGCAAAAGAAACACACAAGGGCGTGGAGACCTGGGGAAAAAGCAACACGGAGTAATCCACCCTCTGAAACTGAGGAAGATGGGCAACAGAGGCTACCTCAGGTGGCAATCTTTAAGCAAAAACAAAACACAAAGGCGTGGAGACCTGGGGAAAAAGCAACCCTGAAATATCTACCCACTGAAACTGAGGAAGATGGGCAAGAGAGGCTGGCTTCAGGTGGCAAACCTTAAGCAAAAGAAACACACAAGGGCGTGGAGACCTGGGGAAAAAGCAACACGGAGAAATCCACCCTCTGAATCTGACGAACATGGGCAAAAGAAGCTAGCTCAGGTTGCAACCTTTAAGCAGAAAAAAAAAAAGACACAGGGGCGTGGAGAGCTGGCGAAAAAGCAACATTGAGAAATCTACCCTCTGAAACCGAAGAAGATGGGCAAGTGAGGCTAGCTCAGGTGACAATCTTTAAGCAAAAAAAATAAAATAAAAAAATACAGTGGCGAGGAGGCCCGGTCAAAAAGCAACCCTGAAAATGGTACCCTCTGAAACTGAGGAAGCAGGGCAACAGTGCCTAGCTCAGGTGACAATCTTTAAGCAAAAGAAACACACAAGGGCGTGGGGAGCTGGCGAAAAGTCGACACTGAGAAATCCACCCTCTGAAACGTACGAAGATGGGCAACAGAGGCTAGCTCAGGTGGCAATCTTTAAGCAAAAGAAACACACAAGGGTGAGGAGACCTGGGGAAAAAGCAACACGGAGAAATCCACCCTCTGAAACTGAGGAAGATGGGCAAGAGAGGCTACTTCAGGTGGCAATCGTTAAGCAAAAACAAAGCACAAAGGCGTGGAGACCTGGGGAAAAAGCAACCCTGAAATATCTACCCTCTGAAACTGAGGAAGATGGGCAAGAGAGGCTGGCTTCAGGTGGCAATCGTTAAGCAAAAGAAACACACAAGTGCGTGGAGACCTGGGGAAAAAGCAACACGGAGAAATCCACCCTCTGAAACTGAGGAAGATGGGCAACAGAGGCTACCTCAGGTGGCAATCGTTAAGCAAAAACAAAACCCAAAGACGTGGAGACCTGGGGAAAAAGCAACCCGGAAATATCTACCCTCTGAAACTGAGGAAGATGGGCAAGAGAGGCTGGTTTCAGGTGGCAAACTTTAAGCAAAAGAAACACACAAGGGCGTGGAGACCTGGGGAAAAAGCAGCACTGAGAATCTACCCTCTGAAACTGACGAGGATGGGCAACAGAGTCTACCTCAGGTGGCAATCGTTAAGCAAAAGAAACACACAAGGGCGTGGAGACCTGGGGAAAAAGCAACACGGAGAAATCCACCCTCTGAAACTGAGGAAGATGGGCAACAGAGGCTAGCTCAGGTGGCAATTCTTAAGCAAAAACAAAACACAAAGGCGTGGAGACCTGGGGAAAAAGCAACCCTGAAAGATCTACCCTCTGAAACTGAGGAAGATGGGCAAGAGAGGCTGGCTTCAGGTGGCAAACTTTAAGCAAAAGAAACACACAAGGGCGTGGAGACCTGGGGAAAAAGCAACACGGAGAATCCACCCTCTGAATCTGACGAACATGGGCAAAAGAAGCTAGCTCAGGTTGCAACCTTTAAGCAGAAAAAAAAAAGACACAGGGGCGTGGAGAGCTGGCGAAAAAGCAACATTGAGAAATCTACACTCTGAAACCGAAGAAGATGGGCAAGTGAGGCTAGCTCAGGTGACAATCTTTAAGCAAAAAAAATAAAATAAAAAAATACAGTGGCGAGGAGACCCGGTCAATAAGCAACCCTGAAAATGGTACCCTCTGAAACTGAGGAAGCAGGGCAACAGTGCCTAGCTCAGGTGACAACCTTTAAGCAAAAGAAACACACAAGGGCGTGGGGAGCTGGCGAAAAGTCGACACTGAGAAATCCACCCTCTGAAACGGACGAAGATGGGCAACAGAGGCTAGCTCAGGTGGCAATCTTTAAGCAAAAAAAATAAAATAAAAAAATACAATGGCGAGGAGACCCGGTCAAAAAGCAACCCTGAAAAAGGTACCCTCTGAAACTGAGGAAGATGGGCAAGAGAGGCTGGCTTCAGGTGGCATACCTTAAGCAAAAGAAACACACAAGTGCGTGGAGACCTGGGGAAAAAGCAACACGGAGAAATCCACCCTCTGAAACTGAGGAAGATGGGCAACAGAGGCTACCTCAGGTGGCAATCGTTAAAGAAAAACAAAGCACAAAGGCAGGGAGACCTGGGGAAAAAGCAACCCTGAAATATCTACCCTCTGAAACTGAGGAAGATGGGCAAGAGAGGCTGGCTTCAGGTGGCAAACTTTAAGCAAAAGAAACACACAAGGGCGTGGAGACCTGGGGAAAAAGCAGCACTGAGAAATCCACCCTCTGAAACGGACGAAGATGGGCAACAGAGGCTAGCTCAGGTGGCAATCTTTAAGCAAAAGAAACACACAAGGGCGAGGAGACCTGGGGAAAAAGCAACACTGAGAAATCCACCCTCTGAAACTGAGGAAGATGGGCAAGAGTGGCTACCTCAGGTGGCAATCGTTAAGCAAAAACAAAACACAAAGTCGTGGAGACATGGGGAAAAAGCAACCCTGAAATATCTACCCTCCGAAACTGAGGAAGATGGGCAAGAGAGGCTGGCTTCAGGTGGCAAACCTTAAGCAAAAGAAACACACAAGGGCTTGGAGACCTGGGGAAAAAGCAACACGGAGAAATCCACCCTCTGAAACTGAGGAAGATGGGCAACAAAGGCTAGCTCAGGTGGCAATCGTTAAGCAAAAACAAAGCACAAAGGCGTGCAGACCGGGGAAAAAGCAACCCTGAAATATCTACCCTCTGAAACTGAGGAAGATGGGCAAGAGAGGCTGGTTTCAGGTGGCAAACTTTAAGCAAAAGAAATACACAAGGGCGTGGAGACCTGAGTAAAAAGCAGCACTGAGAAATCTACCCTCTGAAACTGACGAGGATGGGCAACAGAGGCTACCTCAGGTGGCAATCGTTAAGCAAAAGAAACACACAAGTGCGTGGAGACCTGCGGAAAAAGCAACACTGAGTAATCCACCCTCTGAAACTGAGGAAGATGGGCAAGAGTGGCTACCTCAGGTGGCAATCGTTAAGCAAAAACAAAACACAAAGGCGTGGAGACCTGGGGAAAAAGCAACCCTGAAATATCTACCCTCTGAAACTGAGGAAGATGGGCAAGAGAGGGTGGCTTCAGGTGGCAAACTATAAGCAAAAGAAACACACAAGGGCTTGGAGACCTGGGGAAAAAGCAACACAGAGAAATCCACCCTCAGAAACTGACGAACATGGGCAACAGAGGCTATCTCAGGTGGCAATCGTTAAGCAAAGGAAACACACAAGGGCGTGGAGACCTGGGGAAAAAGCAACACGGAGAAATCCACCCTCTGAAACTGAGGAAGATGGGCAACAGAGGCTAGCTCAGGTGGCAATTCTCAAGCAAAAACAAAACCCAAAGGCGTGGAGACCTGGGGAAAAAGCAACCATGAAATATCTACCCTCTGAAACTGTGGAAGATGGGCAAGAGAGGCTGGCTTCAGGTGGCAAACTTTAAGCAAAAGAAACACACAAGGGCGTGGAGACCTGGGGAAAAAGCAGCACTGAGAAATCTACCCTTTGAAACTGACGAGGATGGGCAACAGAGGCTAACTCAGGTGGCAATCGTTAAGCAAAAGAAACACACAAGGGCGTGGAGACCTGGCGAAAAAGCAACACGGAGAAATCCACCCTCTGAAACTGACGAACATGGGCAAAAGAAGCTAGCTCAGGTTGCAACCTTTAAGCAAAAAAAAAAAAAAAGACGCAAGGGCGTGGAGAGCTGGCGAAAAAGCAACACTGAGAAATCTACCCTCTGAAACCGAAGAAGATGGGCAACAGAGGCTAGCTCAGGTGGCAATTCTTAAGCAAAAACAAAACACAAAGGCGTGGAGACCTGGGGAAAAAGCAACACTGAGAAATCTACCCTCTGAAACCGAAGAAGATGGGCAACAGAGGCTAGCTCAGGTGGCAATCTTTAAGCAAAAACAATAAAATAAAAAAATACAATGACGAGGAGACCCGGTCAAAAAGCAACCCTGAAAAAGGTACCCTCTGAAACTGAGGAAGCAGGGCAACAGTGCCTAGCTCAGGTGACAATCTTTAAGCAAAAGAAACACACAAGGGCGTGGGGAGCTGGCGAAAAGTCAACACTGAGAAATCCACCCTCTGAAACGGACGAAGATGGGCAACAGAGGCTAGCTCAGGTGGCAATCGTTAAGCAAAAACAAAGCACAAAAGCGTGGAGACCTGGGGAAAAAGCAACCCTGAAATATCTACCCTCTGAAACTGAGGAAGATGGGCAAGAGAGGCTGGTTTCAGGTGGCAAACTTTAAGCAAAAGAAACACACAAGGGCGTGGAGACCTGAGGAAAAAGCAGCACTGAGAAATCTACCCTCTGAAACTGACGAGGATGGGCAACAGAGGCTACCTCAGGTGGCAATCGTTAAGCAAAAGAAACACACAAGGGCGTGGAGACCCGGGGAAAAAGCAACACTGAGAAATCCACCCTCTGAAACTGAGGAAGATGGGCAAGAGTGGCTACCTCAGGTGGCAATCGTCAAGCAAAAACAAAACCCAAAGGCCTGGAGACCTGGGGAAAAAGCAACCCTGAAATATCTACCCTCTGAAACTGAGGAAGATGGGCAAGAGAGGCTGGCTTCAGGTGGCAAACTTTAAGCAAAAGAAACACACAAGGGGGTGGAGACCTGGGGAAAAAGCAGCACTGAGAATCTACCCTCTGAAACTGATGAGGATGGGCAACAGAGGCTACCTCAGGTGGCAATCGTTAAGCAAAAGAAACACACAAGGGCGTGGAGACCAGGGGAAAAAGCAACACGGAGAAATCCACCCTCTGAAACTGAGGAAGATGGGCAACAGAGGCTAGCTCAGGTGGCAATTCTTAAGCAAAAACAAAACCCAAAGGCGTGGAGACCTGGGGAAAAAGCAACCCTGAAATATCTACCCTCTGAAACTGAGGAAGATGGGCAAGAGAGGCTGGCTTCAGGTGGCAAACTTTAAGCAAAAGAAACACACAAGGGCTTGGAGACCTGAGGAAAAAGCAGCACTGAGAAATCTACCCTCTGAAACTGACGAGGATGGGCAACAGAGGCTACCTCAGGTGGCAATCGTTAAGCAAAAGAAACACACAAGGGCGTGGAGACCTGGGGAAAAAGCAACACGGAGAAATCCACCCTCTGAAACAGAGGAAGATGGGCAAGAGTGGCTACCTCAGGTGGCAATCGTTAAGCAAAAACAAAACACAAAGGCGTGGAGACATGGGGAAAAAGCAACCCTGAAATATCTACCCTCCGAAACTGAGGAAGATGGGGAAGAGAGGCTGGCTTCCGGTGGCAAACGTTAAGCAAAAGAAACACACAAGGGCGTGGAGACCTGGGGAAAAAGCAGCACTGAGAATCTACCCTCTGAAACTGACGAGGATGGGCAACAGAGGCTACCTCAGGTGGCAATCGTTAAGCAAAAGAAACACACAAGGGCGTGGAGACCTGGGGAAAAAGCAACACGGAGAAATCCACCCTCTGAAACTGAGGAAGATGGGCAAGAGTGGCTACCTCAGGTGGCAATCGTTAAGCAAAAACAAAACACAAAGGCGTGGAGACATGGGGAAAAAGCAACCCTGAAATATCTAACCTCCGAAACTGAGGAAGATGGGGAAGAGAGGCTGGCTTCCGGTGGCAAACGTTAAGCGAAAGAAACACACAAGGGCGTGGAGACCTGGGGAAAAAGCAGCACTGAGAATCTACCCTCTGAAACTGACGAGGATGGGCAACAGAGGCTACCTCAGGTGGCAATCGTTAAGCAAAAGAAACACACAAGGGCGTGGAGACCTGGGGAAAAAGCAACACGGAGAAATCCACCCTCTGAAACTGAGGAAGATGGGCAACAGAGGCTAGCTCAGGTGGCAATTCTTAAGCAAAAACAAAACACAAAGGCGTGGAGACCTGGGGAAAAAGCAACACTGAGAAATCTACCCTCTGAAACCGAAGAAGATGGGCAACAGAGGCTAGCTGAGGTGGCAATCTTTAAGCAAAAACAATAAAATAAAAAAATACAATGACGAGGAGACCCGGTCAAAAAGCAACCCTGAAAAAGGTACCCTCTGAAACTGAGGAAGCAGGGCAACAGTGCCTAGCTCAGGTGACAATCTTTAAGCAAAAGAAACACACAAGGGCGTGGGGAGCTGGCGAAAAGTCAACACTGAGAAATCCACCCTCTGAAACGGACGAAGATGGGCAACAGAGGCTAGCTCAGGTGGCAATCGTTAAGCAAAAACAAAACCCAAAGGAGTGGAGACCTGGGGAAAAAGCAACCCTGAAATATCTACCCTCTGAAACTGAGGAAGATGGGCAAGAGAGGCTGGCTTCAGGTGGCAAACTTTAAGCAAAAGAAACACACAAGGGCTTGGAGACCTGGGGAAAAAGCAACACTGAGAAATCCACCCTCTGAAACTGACGAACATGGGCAACAGAGGCTATCTCAGGTGGCAATGGTTAAGCAAAAGAAACACACAAGGTTGTGGAGACCTGGGGAAAAAGCAACACGGAGAAATCCATCCTCTGAAACTGACGAAGATGGGAAACAGAGGCTAGTTCAGGTGGCAATCGTTAAGCAAAAACAAAACCCAAAGGCGTGGAGACCTGGGGAAAAAGCAACCCTGAAATATCTACCCTCTGAAACTGAGGAAGATGGGCAAGAGAGGCTGGCTTCAGGTGGCAAACTTTAAGCAAAAGAAACACACAAGGGCGTGGAGACCCGGGGAAAAAGCAACACTGAGAAATCCACCCTCTGAAACTGAGGAAGATGGGCAAGAGTGGCTACCTCATGTGGCAATCGTCAAGCAAAAACAAAACCCAAAGGCCTGGAGACCTGGGGAAAAAGCAACCCTGAAATATCTACCCTCTGAAACTGAGGAAGATGGGCAAGAGAGGCTGGCTTCAGGTGGCAAACTTTAAGCAAAAGAAACACACAAGGGCGTGGAGACCTGAGGAAAAAGCAGCACTGAGAAATCTACCCTCTGAAACTGATGAGGATGGGCAACAGAGGCTACCTCAGGTGGCAATCGTTAAGCAAAAGAAACACACAAGGGCGTGGAGACCCGGGGAAAAAGCAACACTGAGAAATCCACCCTCTGAAACTGAGGAAGATGGGAAAGAGTGGCTACCTCAGGTGGCAATCGTCAAGCAAAAACAAAACCCAAAGGCCTGGAGACCTGGGGAAAAAGCAACCCTGAAATATCTACCCTCTGAAACTGAGGAAGATGGGCAAGAGAGGCTGGCTTCAGGTGGCAAACTTTAAGCAAAAGAAACACACAAGGGGGTGGAGACCTGGGGAAAAAGCAGCACTGAGAATCTACCCTCTGAAACTGACGAGGATGGGCAACAGAGGCTACCTCAGGTGGCAATCGTTAAGCAAAAGAAACACACAAAAGCGTGGAGACCAGGGGAAAAAGCAACACGGAGAAATCCACCCTCTGAAACTGAGGAAGATGGGCAACAGAGGCTAGCTCAGGTGGCAATTCTTAAGCAAAAACAAAACCCAAAGGCGTGGAGACCTGGGGAAAAAGCAACCCTGAAATATCTACCCTCTGAAACTGAGGAAGATGGGCAAGAGAGGCTGGCTTCAGGTGGCAAACTTTAAGCAAAAGAAACACACAAGGGCTTGGAGACCTGGGGAAAAAGCAACACTGAGAAATCCACCCTCTGAAACTGACGAACATGGGCAACAGAGGCTAGCTCAGGTGGCAATCGTTAAGCAAAAGAAACACACAAGGTTGTGGAGACCTGGGGAAAAAGCAACACGGAGAAATCCATCCTCTGAAACTGACGAAGATGGGAAACAGAGGCTAGTTCAGGTGGCAATCGTTAAGCAAAAACAAAACACAAAGGCGTGGAGACCTGGGGAAAAAGCAACCCTGAAATATCTACCCTCCGAAACTGAGGAAGATGGGGAAGAGAGGCTGGCTTCCGGTGGCAAACGATAAGCAAAAGAAACACACAAGGGCGTGGAGACCTGGGGAAAAAGCAGCACTGAGAATCTACCCTCTGAAACTGACGAGGATGGGCAACAGAGGCTACCTCAGGTGGCAATCGTTAAGCAAAAGAAACACACAAGGGCGTGGAGACCTGGGGAAAAAGCAACACGGAGAAATCCACCCTCTGAAACAGAGGAAGATGGGCAAGAGTGGCTACCTCAGGTGGCAATCGTTAAGCAAAAACAAAACACAAAGGCGTGGAGACATGGGGAAAAAGCAACCCTGAAATATCTACCCTCCGAAACTGAGGAAGATGGGGAAGAGAGGCTGGCTTCCGGTGGCAAACGTTAAGCAAAAGAAACACACAAGGGCGTGGAGACCTGGGGAAAAAGCAGCACTGAGAATCTACCCTCTGAAACTGACGAGGATGGGCAACAGAGGCTACCTCAGGTGGCAATCGTTAAGCAAAAGAAACACACAAGGGCGTGGAGACCTGGGGAAAAAGCAACACGGAGAAATCCACCCTCTGAAACTGAGGAAGATGGGCAAGAGTGGCTACCTCAGGTGGCAATCGTTAAGCAAAAACAAAACACAAAGGCGTGGAGACATGGGGAAAAAGCAACCCTGAAATATCTAACCTCCGAAACTGAGGAAGATGGGGAAGAGAGGCTGGCTTCCGGTGGCAAACGTTAAGCGAAAGAAACACACAAGGGCGTGGAGACCTGGGGAAAAAGCAGCACTGAGAATCTACCCTCTGAAACTGACGAGGATGGGCAACAGAGGCTACCTCAGGTGGCAATCGTTAAGCAAAAGAAACACACAAGGGCGTGGAGACCTGGGGAAAAAGCAACACGGAGAAATCCACCCTCTGAAACTGAGGAAGATGGGCAACAGAGGCTAGCTCAGGTGGCAATTCTTAAGCAAAAACAAAACACAAAGGCGTGGAGACCTGGGGAAAAAGCAACACTGAGAAATCTACCCTCTGAAACCGAAGAAGATGGGCAACAGAGGCTAGCTGAGGTGGCAATCTTTAAGCAAAAACAATAAAATAAAAAAATACAATGACGAGGAGACCCGGTCAAAAAGCAACCCTGAAAAAGGTACCCTCTGAAACTGAGGAAGCAGGGCAACAGTGCCTAGCTCAGGTGACAATCTTTAAGCAAAAGAAACACACAAGGGCGTGGGGAGCTGGCGAAAAGTCAACACTGAGAAATCCACCCTCTGAAACGGACGAAGATGGGCAACAGAGGCTAGCTCAGGTGGCAATCGTTAAGCAAAAACAAAACCCAAAGGAGTGGAGACCTGGGGAAAAAGCAACCCTGAAATATCTACCCTCTGAAACTGAGGAAGATGGGCAAGAGAGGCTGGCTTCAGGTGGCAAACTTTAAGCAAAAGAAACACACAAGGGCTTGGAGACCTGGGGAAAAAGCAACACTGAGAAATCCACCCTCTGAAACTGACGAACATGGGCAACAGAGGCTATCTCAGGTGGCAATGGTTAAGCAAAAGAAACACACAAGGTTGTGGAGACCTGGGGAAAAAGCAACACGGAGAAATCCATCCTCTGAAACTGACGAAGATGGGAAACAGAGGCTAGTTCAGGTGGCAATCGTTAAGCAAAAACAAAACCCAAAGGCGTGGAGACCTGGGGAAAAAGCAACCCTGAAATATCTACCCTCTGAAACTGAGGAAGATGGGCAAGAGAGGCTGGCTTCAGGTGGCAAACTTTAAGCAAAAGAAACACACAAGGGCGTGGAGACCCGGGGAAAAAGCAACACTGAGAAATCCACCCTCTGAAACTGAGGAAGATGGGCAAGAGTGGCTACCTCAGGTGGCAATCGTCAAGCAAAAACAAAACCCAAAGGCCTGGAGACCTGGGGAAAAAGCAACCCTGAAATATCTACCCTCTGAAACTGAGGAAGATGGGCAAGAGAGGCTGGCTTCAGGTGGCAAACTTTAAGCAAAAGAAACACACAAGGGCGTGGAGATCTGAGGAAAAAGCAGCACTGAGAAATCTACCCTCTGAAACTGATGAGGATGGGCAACAGAGGCTACCTCAGGTGGCAATCGTTAAGCAAAAGAAACACACAAGGGCGTGGAGACCCGGGGAAAAAGCAACACTGAGAAATCCACCCTCTGAAACTGAGGAAGATGGGAAAGAGTGGCTACCTCAGGTGGCAATCGTCAAGCAAAAACAAAACCCAAAGGCCTGGAGACCTGGGGAAAAAGCAACCCTGAAATATCTACCCTCTGAAACTGAGGAAGATGGGCAAGAGAGGCTGGCTTCAGGTGGCAAACTTTAAGCAAAAGAAACACACAAGGGGGTGGAGACCTGGGGAAAAAGCAGCACTGAGAATCTACCCTCTGAAACTGACGAGGATGGGCAACAGAGGCTACCTCAGGTGGCAATCGTTAAGCAAAAGAAACACACAAGGGCGTGGAGACCAGGGGAAAAAGCAACACGGAGAAATCCACCCTCTGAAACTGAGGAAGATGGGCAACAGAGGCTAGCTCAGGTGGCAATTCTTAAGCAAAAACAAAACCCAAAGGCGTGGAGACCTGGGGAAAAAGCAACCCTGAAATATCTACCCTCTGAAACTGAGGAAGATGGGCAAGAGAGGCTGGCTTCAGGTGGCAAACTTTAAGCAAAAGAAACACACAAGGGCTTGGAGACCTGGGGAAAAAGCAACACTGAGAAATCCACCCTCTGAAACTGACGAACATGGGCAACAGAGGCTAGCTCAGGTGGCAATCGTTAAGCAAAAGAAACACACAAGGTTGTGGAGACCTGGGGAAAAAGCAACACGGAGAAATCCATCCTCTGAAACTGACGAAGATGGGAAACAGAGGCTAGTTCAGGTGGCAATCGTTAAGCAAAAACAAAACACAAAGGCGTGGAGACCTGGGGAAAAAGCAACCCTGAAATATCTACCCTCCGAAACTGAGGAAGATGGGGAAGAGAGGCTGGCTTCCGGTGGCAAACGATAAGCAAAAGAAACACACAAGGGCGTGGAGACCTGGGGAAAAAGCAGCACTGAGAATCTACCCTCTGAAACTGACGAGGATGGGCAACAGAGGCTACCTCAGGTGGCAATCGTTAAGCAAAAGAAACACACAAGGGCGTGGAGACCTGGGGAAAAAGCAACACGGAGAAATCCACCCTCTGAAACTGAGGAAGATGGGCAACAGAGGCTAGCTCAGGTGGCAATTCTTAAGCAAAAACAAAACACAAAGGCGTGGAGACCTGGGGAAAAAGCAACACTGAGAAATCTACCCTCTGAAACCGAAGAAGATGGGCAACAGAGGCTAGCTCAGGTGGCAATCTTTAAGCAAAAACAATAAAAGAAAAAAATACAATGACGAGGAGACCCGGTCAAAAAGCAACCCTGAAAAAGGTACCCTCTGAAACTGAGGAAGCAGGGCAACAGTGCCTAGCTCAGGTGACAATCTTTAAGCAAAAGAAACACACAAGGGCGTGGGGAGCTGGCGAAAAGTCAACACTGAGAAATCCACCCTCTGAAACGGACGAAGATGGGCAACAGAGGCTAGCTCAGGTGGCAATCGTTAAGCAAAAACAAAGCACAAAAGCGTGGAGACCTGGGGAAAAAGCAACCCTGAAATATCTACCCTCTGAAACTGAGGAAGATGGGCAAGAGAGGCTGGCTTCAGGTGGCAAACTTTAAGCAAAAGAAACACACAAGGGCGTGGAGACCTGAGGAAAAAGCAGCACTGAGAAATCTACCCTCTGAAACTGATGAGGATGGGCAACAGAGGCTACCTCAGGTGGCAATCGTTAAGCAAAAGAAACACACAAGGGCGTGGAGACCAGGGGAAAAAGCAACACTGAGAAATCCACCCTCTGAAACTGAGGAAGATGGGCAAGAGTGGCTACCTCAGGTGGCAATCGTTAAGCAAAAACAAAACCCAAAGGAGTGGAGACCTGGGGAAAAAGCAACCCTGAAATATCTACCCTCTGAAACTGAGGAAGATGGGCAAGAGAGGCTGGCTTCAGGTGGCAAACTTTAAGCAAAAGAAACACACAAGGGCTTGGAGACCTGGGGAAAAAGCAACACTGAGAAATCCACCCTCTGAAACTGACGAACATGGGCAACAGAGGCTATCTCAGGTGGCAATGGTTAAGCAAAAGAAACACACAAGGTTGTGGAGACCTGGGGAAAAAGCAACACGGAGAAATCCATCCTCTGAAACTGACGAAGATGGGAAACAGAGGCTAGTTCAGGTGGCAATCGTTAAGCAAAAACAAAACCCAAAGGCGTGGAGACCTGGGGAAAAAGCAACCCTGAAATATCTACCCTCTGAAACTGAGGAAGATGGGCAAGAGAGGCTGGCTTCAGGTGGCAAACTTTAAGCAAAAGAAACACACAAGGGCGTGGAGACCTGAGGAAAAAGCAGCACTGAGAAATCTACCCTCTGAAACTGATGAGGATGGGCAACAGAGGCTACCTCAGGTGGCAATCGTTAAGCAAAAGAAACACACAAGGGCGTGGAGACCCGGGGAAAAAGCAACACTGAGAAATCCACCCTCTGAAACTGAGGAAGATGGGCAAGAGTGGCTACCTCAGGTGGCAATCGTCAAGCAAAAACAAAACCCAAAGGCGTGGAGACCTGGGGTAAAAGCAACCCGGAAATATCTACCCTCTGAAACTGAGGAAGATGGGCAAGAGAGGCTGGCTTCAGGTGGCAAACTTTAAGCAAAAGAAACACACAAGGGCGTGGAGACCTGGGGAAAAAGCAGCACTGAGAATCTACCCTCTGAAACTGACGAGGATGGGCAACAGAGGCTACCTCAGGTGGCAATCGTTAAGCAAAAGAAACACACAAGGGCGTGGAGACCAGGGGAAAAAGCAACACGGAGAAATCCACCCTCTCAAACTGAGGAAGATGGGCAACAGAGGCTAGCTCAGGTGGCAATTCTTAAGCAAAAACAAAACCCAAAGGCGTGGAGACCTGGGGAAAAAGCAACCCTGAAATATCTACCCTCTGAAACTGAGGAAGATGGGCAAGAGAGGCTGGCTTCAGGTGGCAAACATTAAGCAAAAGAAACACACAAGAGCTTGGAGACCTGGGGAAAAAGCAACACTGAGAAATTCACCCTCTGAAACTGACGAACATGGGCAACAGAGGCTAGCTCAGGTGGCAATCGTTAAGCAAAAGAAACACACAAGGTTGTGGAGACCTGAGGAAAAAGCAACACGGAGAAATCCATCCTCTGAAACTGACGAAGATGGGAAACAGAGGCTAGTTCAGGTGGCAATCGTTAAGCAAAAACAAAACACAAAGGCGTGGAGACCTGGGGAAAAAGCAACCCTGAAATATCTACCCTCTGAAACTGAGGAAGATGGGCAAGAGAGGCTGGCTTCAGGTGGCAAATTTTAAGCAAAAGAAACACACAAGGGCGTGGAGACCTGAGGAAAAAGCAGCACTGAGAAATCTACCCTCTGAAACTGACGAGGATGGGCAACAGAGGCTACCTCAGGTGGCAATCGTTAAGCAAAAGAAACACACAAGGGCGTGGAGACCTGGGGAAAAAGCAACACGGAGAAATCCACCCTCTGAAACTGAGGAAGATGGGCAAGAGTGGCTACCTCAGGTGGCAATCGTTAAGCAAAAACAAAACACAAAGGCGTGGAGACATGGGGAAAAAGCAACCCTGAAATATCTACCCTCCGAAACTGAGGAAGATGGGGAAGAGAGGCTGGCTTCCGGTGGCAAACTTTAAGCAAAAGAAACACACAAGGGCGTGGAGACCTGGGGAAAAAGCAGCACTGAGAATCTACCCTCTGAAACTGACGAGGATGGGCAACAGAGGCTACCTCAGGTGGCAATCGTTAAGCAAAAGAAACACACAAGGGCGTGGAGACCTGGGGAAAAAGCAACACGGAGAAATCCACCCTCTGAAACTGAGGAAGATGGGCAACAGAGGCTAGCTCAGGTGGCAATTCTTAAGCAAAAACAAAACACAAAGGCGTGGAGACCTGGGGAAAAAGCAACACTGAGAAATCTACCCTCTGAAACCGAAGAAGATGGGCAACAGAGGCTAGCTCAGGTGGCAATCTTTAAGCAAAAACCATAAAATAAAAAAATACAATGACGAGGAGACCCGGTAAAAAGCAACCCTGAAAAAGGTACCCTCTGAAACTGAGGAAGCAGGGCAACAGTGCCTAGCTCAGGTGACAATCTTTAAGCAAAAGAAACACACAAGGGCGTGGGGAGCTGGCGAAAAGTCAACACTGAGAAATCCACCCTCTGAAACGGACGAAGATGGGCAACAGAGGCTAGCTCAGGTGGCAATCGTTAATCAAAAACAAAGCACAAAGGCGTGGAGACCTGGGGAAAAAGCAACCCTGAAATATCTACCCTCTGAAACTGAGGAAGATGGGCAAGAGAGGCTGGTTTCAGGTGGCAAACTTTAAGCAAAAGAAACACACAATGGCGTGGAGAGCTGAGGAAAAAGCAGCACTGAGAAATCTACCCTCTGAAACTGACGAGGATGGGCAACAGAGGCTACCTCAGGTGGCAATCGTTAAGCAAAAGAAACACACAAGGGCGTGGAGACCTGGGGAAAAAGCAACACTGAGAAATCCACCCTCTGAAACTGAGGAAGATGGGCAAGAGTGGCTACCTCAGGTGGCAATCGTTAAGCAAAAACAAAACCCAAAGGAGTGGAGACCTGGGGAAAAAGCAACCCTGAAATATCTACCCTCTGAAACTGAGGAAGATGGGCAAGAGAGGCTGGCTTCAGGTGGCACACTTTAAGCAAAAGAAACACACAAGGGCTTGGAGACCTGGGGAAAAAGCAACACTGAGATATCCACCCTCTGAAACTGACGAACATGGGCAACAGACGCTATCTCAGGTGGCAATCGTTAAGCAAAAGAAACACACAAGGTTGTGGAGACATGGGGAAAAAGCAACACGGAGAAATCCATCCTCTGAAACTGACGAAGATGGGAAACAGAGGCTAGTTCAGGTGGCAATCGTTAAGCAAAAACAAAACCCAAAGGCGTGGAGACCTGGGGAAAAAGCAACCCTGAAATATCTACCCTCTGAAACTGAGGAAGATGGGTAAGAGAGGCTGGCTTCAGGTGGCAAACTTTAAGCAAAAGAAACACACAAGGGCGTGGAGACCTGGGGAAAAAGCAGCACTGAGAAATCTACCCTTTGAAACTGACGAGGATGGGCAACAGAGGCTAACTCAGGTGGCAATCGTTAAGCAAAAGAAACACACAAGGGCGTGGAGACCTGGCGAAAAAGCAACACGGAGAAATCCACCCTCTGAAACTGACGAACATGGGCAAAAGAAGCTAGCTCAGGTTGCAACCTTTAAGCAAAAAAAAAAAAAAAGACGCAAGGGCGTGGAGAGCTGGCGAAAAAGCAACACTGAGAAATCTACCCTCTGAAACCGAAGAAGATGGGCAACAGAGGCTAGCTCAGGTGGCAATTCTTAAGCAAAAACAAAACACAAAGGCGTGGAGACCTGGGGAAAAAGCAACACTGAGAAATCTACCCTCTGAAACCGAAGAAGATGGGCAACAGAGGCTAGCTCAGGTGGCAATCTTTAAGCAAAAACAATAAAATAAAAAAATACAATGACGAGGAGACCCGGTCAAAAAGCAACCCTGAAAAAGGTACCCTCTGAAACTGAGGAAGCAGGGCAACAGTGCCTAGCTCAGGTGACAATCTTTAAGCAAAAGAAACACACAAGGGCGTGGGGAGCTGGCGAAAAGTCAACACTGAGAAATCCACCCTCTGAAACGGACGAAGATGGGCAACAGAGGCTAGCTCAGGTGGCAATCGTTAAGCAAAAACAAAGCACAAAAGCGTGGAGACCTGGGGAAAAAGCAACCCTGAAATATCTACCCTCTGAAACTGAGGAAGATGGGCAAGAGAGGCTGGTTTCAGGTGGCAAACTTTAAGCAAAAGAAACACACAAGGGCGTGGAGACCTGAGGAAAAAGCAGCACTGAGAAATCTACCCTCTGAAACTGACGAGGATGGGCAACAGAGGCTACCTCAGGTGGCAATCGTTAAGCAAAAGAAACACACAAGGGCGTGGAGACCCGGGGAAAAAGCAACACTGAGAAATCCACCCTCTGAAACTGAGGAAGATGGGCAAGAGTGGCTACCTCAGGTGGCAATCGTCAAGCAAAAACAAAACCCAAAGGCCTGGAGACCTGGGGAAAAAGCAACCCTGAAATATCTACCCTCTGAAACTGAGGAAGATGGGCAAGAGAGGCTGGCTTCAGGTGGCAAACTTTAAGCAAAAGAAACACACAAGGGGGTGGAGACCTGGGGAAAAAGCAGCACTGAGAATCTACCCTCTGAAACTGATGAGGATGGGCAACAGAGGCTACCTCAGGTGGCAATCGTTAAGCAAAAGAAACACACAAGGGCGTGGAGACCAGGGGAAAAAGCAACACGGAGAAATCCACCCTCTGAAACTGAGGAAGATGGGCAACAGAGGCTAGCTCAGGTGGCAATTCTTAAGCAAAAACAAAACCCAAAGGCGTGGAGACCTGGGGAAAAAGCAACCCTGAAATATCTACCCTCTGAAACTGAGGAAGATGGGCAAGAGAGGCTGGCTTCAGGTGGCAAACTTTAAGCAAAAGAAACACACAAGGGCTTGGAGACCTGAGGAAAAAGCAGCACTGAGAAATCTACCCTCTGAAACTGACGAGGATGGGCAACAGAGGCTACCTCAGGTGGCAATCGTTAAGCAAAAGAAACACACAAGGGCGTGGAGACCTGGGGAAAAAGCAACACGGAGAAATCCACCCTCTGAAACAGAGGAAGATGGGCAAGAGTGGCTACCTCAGGTGGCAATCGTTAAGCAAAAACAAAACACAAAGGCGTGGAGACATGGGGAAAAAGCAACCCTGAAATATCTACCCTCCGAAACTGAGGAAGATGGGGAAGAGAGGCTGGCTTCCGGTGGCAAACGTTAAGCAAAAGAAACACACAAGGGCGTGGAGACCTGGGGAAAAAGCAGCACTGAGAATCTACCCTCTGAAACTGACGAGGATGGGCAACAGAGGCTACCTCAGGTGGCAATCGTTAAGCAAATGAAACACACAAGGGCGTGGAGACCTGGGGAAAAAGCAACACGGAGAAATCCACCCTCTGAAACTGAGGAAGATGGGCAAGAGTGGCTACCTCAGGTGGCAATCGTTAAGCAAAAACAAAACACAAAGGCGTGGAGACATGGGGAAAAAGCAACCCTGAAATATCTAACCTCCGAAACTGAGGAAGATGGGGAAGAGAGGCTGGCTTCCGGTGGCAAACGTTAAGCGAAAGAAACACACAAGGGCGTGGAGACCTGGGGAAAAAGCAGCACTGAGAATCTACCCTCTGAAACTGACGAGGATGGGCAACAGAGGCTACCTCAGGTGGCAATCGTTAAGCAAAAGAAACACACAAGGGCGTGGAGACCTGGGGAAAAAGCAACACGGAGAAATCCACCCTCTGAAACTGAGGAAGATGGGCAACAGAGGCTAGCTCAGGTGGCAATTCTTAAGCAAAAACAAAACACAAAGGCGTGGAGACCTGGGGAAAAAGCAACACTGAGAAATCTACCCTCTGAAACCGAAGAAGATGGGCAACAGAGGCTAGCTGAGGTGGCAATCTTTAAGCAAAAACAATAAAATAAAAAAATACAATGACGAGGAGACCCGGTCAAAAAGCAACCCTGAAAAAGGTACCCTCTGAAACTGAGGAAGCAGGGCAACAGTGCCTAGCTCAGGTGACAATCTTTAAGCAAAAGAAACACACAAGGGCGTGGGGAGCTGGCGAAAAGTCAACACTGAGAAATCCACCCTCTGAAACGGACGAAGATGGGCAACAGAGGCTAGCTCAGGTGGCAATCGTTAAGCAAAAACAAAACCCAAAGGAGTGGAGACCTGGGGAAAAAGCAACCCTGAAATATCTACCCTCTGAAACTGAGGAAGATGGGCAAGAGAGGCTGGCTTCAGGTGGCAAACTTTAAGCAAAAGAAACACACAAGGGCTTGGAGACCTGGGGAAAAAGCAACACTGAGAAATCCACCCTCTGAAACTGACGAACATGGGCAACAGAGGCTATCTCAGGTGGCAATGGTTAAGCAAAAGAAACACACAAGGTTGTGGAGACCTGGGGAAAAAGCAACACGGAGAAATCCATCCTCTGAAACTGACGAAGATGGGAAACAGAGGCTAGTTCAGGTGGCAATCGTTAAGCAAAAACAAAACCCAAAGGCGTGGAGACCTGGGGAAAAAGCAACCCTGAAATATCTACCCTCTGAAACTGAGGAAGATGGGCAAGAGAGGCTGGCTTCAGGTGGCAAACTTTAAGCAAAAGAAACACACAAGGGCGTGGAGACCCGGGGAAAAAGCAACACTGAGAAATCCACCCTCTGAAACTGAGGAAGATGGGCAAGAGTGGCTACCTCAGGTGGCAATCGTCAAGCAAAAACAAAACCCAAAGGCCTGGAGACCTGGGGAAAAAGCAACCCTGAAATATCTACCCTCTGAAACTGAGGAAGATGGGCAAGAGAGGCTGGCTTCAGGTGGCAAACTTTAAGCAAAAGAAACACACAAGGGCGTGGAGACCTGAGGAAAAAGCAGCACTGAGAAATCTACCCTCTGAAACTGATGAGGATGGGCAACAGAGGCTACCTCAGGTGGCAATCGTTAAGCAAAAGAAACACACAAGGGCGTGGAGACCCGGGGAAAAAGCAACACTGAGAAATCCACCCTCTGAAACTGAGGAAGATGGGAAAGAGTGGCTACCTCAGGTGGCAATCGTCAAGCAAAAACAAAACCCAAAGGCCTGGAGACCTGGGGAAAAAGCAACCCTGAAATATCTACCCTCTGAAACTGAGGAAGATGGGCAAGAGAGGCTGGCTTCAGGTGGCAAACTTTAAGCAAAAGAAACACACAAGGGGGTGGAGACCTGGGGAAAAAGCAGCACTGAGAATCTACCCTCTGAAACTGACGAGGATGGGCAACAGAGGCTACCTCAGGTGGCAATCGTTAAGCAAAAGAAACACACAAGGGCGTGGAGACCAGGGGAAAAAGCAACACGGAGAAATCCACCCTCTGAAACTGAGGAAGATGGGCAACAGAGGCTAGCTCAGGTGGCAATTCTTAAGCAAAAACAAAACCCAAAGGCGTGGAGACCTGGGGAAAAAGCAACCCTGAAATATCTACCCTCTGAAACTGAGGAAGATGGGCAAGAGAGGCTGGCTTCAGGTGGCAAACTTTAAGCAAAAGAAACACACAAGGGCTTGGAGACCTGGGGAAAAAGCAACACTGAGAAATCCACCCTCTGAAACTGACGAACATGGGCAACAGAGGCTAGCTCAGGTGGCAATCGTTAAGCAAAAGAAACACACAAGGTTGTGGAGACCTGGGGAAAAAGCAACACGGAGAAATCCATCCTCTGAAACTGACGAAGATGGGAAACAGAGGCTAGTTCAGGTGGCAATCGTTAAGCAAAAACAAAACACAAAGGCGTGGAGACCTGGGGAAAAAGCAACCCTGAAATATCTACCCTCCGAAACTGAGGAAGATGGGGAAGAGAGGCTGGCTTCCGGTGGCAAACGATAAGCAAAAGAAACACACAAGGGCGTGGAGACCTGGGGAAAAAGCAGCACTGAGAATCTACCCTCTGAAACTGACGAGGATGGGCAACAGAGGCTACCTCAGGTGGCAATCGTTAAGCAAAAGAAACACACAAGGGCGTGGAGACCTGGGGAAAAAGCAACACGGAGAAATCCACCCTCTGAAACAGAGGAAGATGGGCAAGAGTGGCTACCTCAGGTGGCAATCGTTAAGCAAAAACAAAACACAAAGGCGTGGAGACATGGGGAAAAAGCAACCCTGAAATATCTACCCTCCGAAACTGAGGAAGATGGGGAAGAGAGGCTGGCTTCCGGTGGCAAACGTTAAGCAAAAGAAACACACAAGGGCGTGGAGACCTGGGGAAAAAGCAGCACTGAGAATCTACCCTCTGAAACTGACGAGGATGGGCAACAGAGGCTACCTCAGGTGGCAATCGTTAAGCAAAAGAAACACACAAGGGCGTGGAGACCTGGGGAAAAAGCAACACGGAGAAATCCACCCTCTGAAACTGAGGAAGATGGGCAAGAGTGGCTACCTCAGGTGGCAATCGTTAAGCAAAAACAAAACACAAAGGCGTGGAGACATGGGGAAAAAGCAACCCTGAAATATCTAACCTCCGAAACTGAGGAAGATGGGGAAGAGAGGCTGGCTTCCGGTGGCAAACGTTAAGCGAAAGAAACACACAAGGGCGTGGAGACCTGGGGAAAAAGCAGCACTGAGAATCTACCCTCTGAAACTGACGAGGATGGGCAACAGAGGCTACCTCAGGTGGCAATCGTTAAGCAAAAGAAACACACAAGGGCGTGGAGACCTGGGGAAAAAGCAACACGGAGAAATCCACCCTCTGAAACTGAGGAAGATGGGCAACAGAGGCTAGCTCAGGTGGCAATTCTTAAGCAAAAACAAAACACAAAGGCGTGGAGACCTGGGGAAAAAGCAACACTGAGAAATCTACCCTCTGAAACCGAAGAAGATGGGCAACAGAGGCTAGCTGAGGTGGCAATCTTTAAGCAAAAACAATAAAATAAAAAAATACAATGACGAGGAGACCCGGTCAAAAAGCAACCCTGAAAAAGGTACCCTCTGAAACTGAGGAAGCAGGGCAACAGTGCCTAGCTCAGGTGACAATCTTTAAGCAAAAGAAACACACAAGGGCGTGGGGAGCTGGCGAAAAGTCAACACTGAGAAATCCACCCTCTGAAACGGACGAAGATGGGCAACAGAGGCTAGCTCAGGTGGCAATCGTTAAGCAAAAACAAAACCCAAAGGAGTGGAGACCTGGGGAAAAAGCAACCCTGAAATATCTACCCTCTGAAACTGAGGAAGATGGGCAAGAGAGGCTGGCTTCAGGTGGCAAACTTTAAGCAAAAGAAACACACAAGGGCTTGGAGACCTGGGGAAAAAGCAACACTGAGAAATCCACCCTCTGAAACTGACGAACATGGGCAACAGAGGCTATCTCAGGTGGCAATGGTTAAGCAAAAGAAACACACAAGGTTGTGGAGACCTGGGGAAAAAGCAACACGGAGAAATCCATCCTCTGAAACTGACGAAGATGGGAAACAGAGGCTAGTTCAGGTGGCAATCGTTAAGCAAAAACAAAACCCAAAGGCGTGGAGACCTGGGGAAAAAGCAACCCTGAAATATCTACCCTCTGAAACTGAGGAAGATGGGCAAGAGAGGCTGGCTTCAGGTGGCAAACTTTAAGCAAAAGAAACACACAAGGGCGTGGAGACCCGGGGAAAAAGCAACACTGAGAAATCCACCCTCTGAAACTGAGGAAGATGGGCAAGAGTGGCTACCTCAGGTGGCAATCGTCAAGCAAAAACAAAACCCAAAGGCCTGGAGACCTGGGGAAAAAGCAACCCTGAAATATCTACCCTCTGAAACTGAGGAAGATGGGCAAGAGAGGCTGGCTTCAGGTGGCAAACTTTAAGCAAAAGAAACACACAAGGGCGTGGAGATCTGAGGAAAAAGCAGCACTGAGAAATCTACCCTCTGAAACTGATGAGGATGGGCAACAGAGGCTACCTCAGGTGGCAATCGTTAAGCAAAAGAAACACACAAGGGCGTGGAGACCCGGGGAAAAAGCAACACTGAGAAATCCACCCTCTGAAACTGAGGAAGATGGGAAAGAGTGGCTACCTCAGGTGGCAATCGTCAAGCAAAAACAAAACCCAAAGGCCTGGAGACCTGGGGAAAAAGCAACCCTGAAATATCTACCCTCTGAAACTGAGGAAGATGGGCAAGAGAGGCTGGCTTCAGGTGGCAAACTTTAAGCAAAAGAAACACACAAGGGGGTGGAGACCTGGGGAAAAAGCAGCACTGAGAATCTACCCTCTGAAACTGACGAGGATGGGCAACAGAGGCTACCTCAGGTGGCAATCGTTAAGCAAAAGAAACACACAAGGGCGTGGAGACCAGGGGAAAAAGCAACACGGAGAAATCCACCCTCTGAAACTGAGGAAGATGGGCAACAGAGGCTAGCTCAGGTGGCAATTCTTAAGCAAAAACAAAACCCAAAGGCGTGGAGACCTGGGGAAAAAGCAACCCTGAAATATCTACCCTCTGAAACTGAGGAAGATGGGCAAGAGAGGCTGGCTTCAGGTGGCAAACTTTAAGCAAAAGAAACACACAAGGGCTTGGAGACCTGGGGAAAAAGCAACACTGAGAAATCCACCCTCTGAAACTGACGAACATGGGCAACAGAGGCTAGCTCAGGTGGCAATCGTTAAGCAAAAGAAACACACAAGGTTGTGGAGACCTGGGGAAAAAGCAACACGGAGAAATCCATCCTCTGAAACTGACGAAGATGGGAAACAGAGGCTAGTTCAGGTGGCAATCGTTAAGCAAAAACAAAACACAAAGGCGTGGAGACCTGGGGAAAAAGCAACCCTGAAATATCTACCCTCCGAAACTGAGGAAGATGGGGAAGAGAGGCTGGCTTCCGGTGGCAAACGATAAGCAAAAGAAACACACAAGGGCGTGGAGACCTGGGGAAAAAGCAGCACTGAGAATCTACCCTCTGAAACTGACGAGGATGGGCAACAGAGGCTACCTCAGGTGGCAATCGTTAAGCAAAAGAAACACACAAGGGCGTGGAGACCTGGGGAAAAAGCAACACGGAGAAATCCACCCTCTGAAACTGAGGAAGATGGGCAACAGAGGCTAGCTCAGGTGGCAATTCTTAAGCAAAAACAAAACACAAAGGCGTGGAGACCTGGGGAAAAAGCAACACTGAGAAATCTACCCTCTGAAACCGAAGAAGATGGGCAACAGAGGCTAGCTCAGGTGGCAATCTTTAAGCAAAAACAATAAAAGAAAAAAATACAATGACGAGGAGACCCGGTCAAAAAGCAACCCTGAAAAAGGTACCCTCTGAAACTGAGGAAGCAGGGCAACAGTGCCTAGCTCAGGTGACAATCTTTAAGCAAAAGAAACACACAAGGGCGTGGGGAGCTGGCGAAAAGTCAACACTGAGAAATCCACCCTCTGAAACGGACGAAGATGGGCAACAGAGGCTAGCTCAGGTGGCAATCGTTAAGCAAAAACAAAGCACAAAAGCGTGGAGACCTGGGGAAAAAGCAACCCTGAAATATCTACCCTCTGAAACTGAGGAAGATGGGCAAGAGAGGCTGGCTTCAGGTGGCAAACTTTAAGCAAAAGAAACACACAAGGGCGTGGAGACCTGAGGAAAAAGCAGCACTGAGAAATCTACCCTCTGAAACTGATGAGGATGGGCAACAGAGGCTACCTCAGGTGGCAATCGTTAAGCAAAAGAAACACACAAGGGCGTGGAGACCAGGGGAAAAAGCAACACTGAGAAATCCACCCTCTGAAACTGAGGAAGATGGGCAAGAGTGGCTA
Organism: Equus asinus; assembly: GCF_041296235.1. Taxonomy (NCBI): domain Eukaryota; kingdom Metazoa; phylum Chordata; class Mammalia; order Perissodactyla; family Equidae; genus Equus; species Equus asinus. The sequence goes on from NW_027225523.1 coordinate 10,751,577, forward strand.
CCTCAGGTGGCAATCGTTAAGCAAAAACAAAACCCAAAGGAGTGGAGACCTGGGGAAAAAGCAACCCTGAAATATCTACCCTCTGAAACTGAGGAAGATGGGCAAGAGAGGCTGGCTTCAGGTGGCAAACTTTAAGCAAAAGAAACACACAAGGGCTTGGAGACCTGGGGAAAAAGCAACACTGAGAAATCCACCCTCTGAAACTGACGAACATGGGCAACAGAGGCTATCTCAGGTGGCAATGGTTAAGCAAAAGAAACACACAAGGTTGTGGAGACCTGGGGAAAAAGCAACACGGAGAAATCCATCCTCTGAAACTGACGAAGATGGGAAACAGAGGCTAGTTCAGGTGGCAATCGTTAAGCAAAAACAAAACCCAAAGGCGTGGAGACCTGGGGAAAAAGCAACCCTGAAATATCTACCCTCTGAAACTGAGGAAGATGGGCAAGAGAGGCTGGCTTCAGGTGGCAAACTTTAAGCAAAAGAAACACACAAGGGCGTGGAGACCTGAGGAAAAAGCAGCACTGAGAAATCTACCCTCTGAAACTGATGAGGATGGGCAACAGAGGCTACCTCAGGTGGCAATCGTTAAGCAAAAGAAACACACAAGGGCGTGGAGACCCGGGGAAAAAGCAACACTGAGAAATCCACCCTCTGAAACTGAGGAAGATGGGCAAGAGTGGCTACCTCAGGTGGCAATCGTCAAGCAAAAACAAAACCCAAAGGCGTGGAGACCTGGGGTAAAAGCAACCCGGAAATATCTACCCTCTGAAACTGAGGAAGATGGGCAAGAGAGGCTGGCTTCAGGTGGCAAACTTTAAGCAAAAGAAACACACAAGGGCGTGGAGACCTGGGGAAAAAGCAGCACTGAGAATCTACCCTCTGAAACTGACGAGGATGGGCAACAGAGGCTACCTCAGGTGGCAATCGTTAAGCAAAAGAAACACACAAGGGCGTGGAGACCAGGGGAAAAAGCAACACGGAGAAATCCACCCTCTCAAACTGAGGAAGATGGGCAACAGAGGCTAGCTCAGGTGGCAATTCTTAAGCAAAAACAAAACCCAAAGGCGTGGAGACCTGGGGAAAAAGCAACCCTGAAATATCTACCCTCTGAAACTGAGGAAGATGGGCAAGAGAGGCTGGCTTCAGGTGGCAAACATTAAGCAAAAGAAACACACAAGAGCTTGGAGACCTGGGGAAAAAGCAACACTGAGAAATTCACCCTCTGAAACTGACGAACATGGGCAACAGAGGCTAGCTCAGGTGGCAATCGTTAAGCAAAAGAAACACACAAGGTTGTGGAGACCTGAGGAAAAAGCAACACGGAGAAATCCATCCTCTGAAACTGACGAAGATGGGAAACAGAGGCTAGTTCAGGTGGCAATCGTTAAGCAAAAACAAAACACAAAGGCGTGGAGACCTGGGGAAAAAGCAACCCTGAAATATCTACCCTCTGAAACTGAGGAAGATGGGCAAGAGAGGCTGGCTTCAGGTGGCAAATTTTAAGCAAAAGAAACACACAAGGGCGTGGAGACCTGAGGAAAAAGCAGCACTGAGAAATCTACCCTCTGAAACTGACGAGGATGGGCAACAGAGGCTACCTCAGGTGGCAATCGTTAAGCAAAAGAAACACACAAGGGCGTGGAGACCTGGGGAAAAAGCAACACGGAGAAATCCACCCTCTGAAACTGAGGAAGATGGGCAAGAGTGGCTACCTCAGGTGGCAATCGTTAAGCAAAAACAAAACACAAAGGCGTGGAGACATGGGGAAAAAGCAACCCTGAAATATCTACCCTCCGAAACTGAGGAAGATGGGGAAGAGAGGCTGGCTTCCGGTGGCAAACTTTAAGCAAAAGAAACACACAAGGGCGTGGAGACCTGGGGAAAAAGCAGCACTGAGAATCTACCCTCTGAAACTGACGAGGATGGGCAACAGAGGCTACCTCAGGTGGCAATCGTTAAGCAAAAGAAACACACAAGGGCGTGGAGACCTGGGGAAAAAGCAACACGGAGAAATCCACCCTCTGAAACTGAGGAAGATGGGCAACAGAGGCTAGCTCAGGTGGCAATTCTTAAGCAAAAACAAAACACAAAGGCGTGGAGACCTGGGGAAAAAGCAACACTGAGAAATCTACCCTCTGAAACCGAAGAAGATGGGCAACAGAGGCTAGCTCAGGTGGCAATCTTTAAGCAAAAACCATAAAATAAAAAAATACAATGACGAGGAGACCCGGTAAAAAGCAACCCTGAAAAAGGTACCCTCTGAAACTGAGGAAGCAGGGCAACAGTGCCTAGCTCAGGTGACAATCTTTAAGCAAAAGAAACACACAAGGGCGTGGGGAGCTGGCGAAAAGTCAACACTGAGAAATCCACCCTCTGAAACGGACGAAGATGGGCAACAGAGGCTAGCTCAGGTGGCAATCGTTAATCAAAAACAAAGCACAAAGGCGTGGAGACCTGGGGAAAAAGCAACCCTGAAATATCTACCCTCTGAAACTGAGGAAGATGGGCAAGAGAGGCTGGTTTCAGGTGGCAAACTTTAAGCAAAAGAAACACACAATGGCGTGGAGAGCTGAGGAAAAAGCAGCACTGAGAAATCTACCCTCTGAAACTGACGAGGATGGGCAACAGAGGCTACCTCAGGTGGCAATCGTTAAGCAAAAGAAACACACAAGGGCGTGGAGACCTGGGGAAAAAGCAACACTGAGAAATCCACCCTCTGAAACTGAGGAAGATGGGCAAGAGTGGCTACCTCAGGTGGCAATCGTTAAGCAAAAACAAAACCCAAAGGAGTGGAGACCTGGGGAAAAAGCAACCCTGAAATATCTACCCTCTGAAACTGAGGAAGATGGGCAAGAGAGGCTGGCTTCAGGTGGCACACTTTAAGCAAAAGAAACACACAAGGGCTTGGAGACCTGGGGAAAAAGCAACACTGAGATATCCACCCTCTGAAACTGACGAACATGGGCAACAGACGCTATCTCAGGTGGCAATCGTTAAGCAAAAGAAACACACAAGGTTGTGGAGACATGGGGAAAAAGCAACACGGAGAAATCCATCCTCTGAAACTGACGAAGATGGGAAACAGAGGCTAGTTCAGGTGGCAATCGTTAAGCAAAAACAAAACCCAAAGGCGTGGAGACCTGGGGAAAAAGCAACCCTGAAATATCTACCCTCTGAAACTGAGGAATATGGGCAAGAGAGGCTGGCTTCAGGTGGCAAACTTTAAGCAAAAGAAACACACAAGGGCGTGGAGACCTGAGGAAAAAGCAGCACTGAGAAATCTACCCTCTGAAACTGATGAGGATGGGCAACAGAGGCTACCTCAGGTGGCAATCGTTAAGCAAAAGAAACACACAAGGGCGTGGAGACCCGGGGAAAAAGCAACACTGAGAAATCCACCCTCTGAAACTGAGGAAGATGGGCAAGAGTGGCTAACTCAGGTTGCAATCGTCAAGCAAAAACAAAACCCAAAGGCGTGGAGACCTGGGGAAAAAGCAACCCTGAAATATCTACCCTCTGACACTGAGGAAGATGGGCAAGAGAGGCTGGCTTCAGGTGGCAAACTTTAAGCAAAAGAAACACACAAGGGCGTGGAGACCTGGGGAAAAAGCAGCACTGAGAATCTACCCTCTGAAACTGACGAGGATGGGCAACAGAGGCTACCTCAGGTGGCAATCGTTAAGCAAAAGAAACACACAAGGGCGTGGAGACCAGGGGAAAAAGCAACACGGAGAAATCCACCCTCTCAAACTGAGGAAGATGGGCAACAGAGGCTAGCTCAGGTGGCAATCGTTAAGCAAAAACAAAACACAAAGGCGTGGAGACCTGGGGAAAAAGCAACCATGAAATATCTACCCTCTGAAACTGAGGAAGATGGGCAAGAGAGGCTGGCTTCAGGTGGCAAACTTTAAGCAAAAGAAACACACAAGGGCGTGGAGACCTGGGGAAAAAGCAGCACTGAGAAATCTACCCTCTGAAACTGACGAGGATGGGCAACAGAGGCTACCTCAGGTGGCAATCGTTAAGCAAAAGAAACACACAAGGGCGTGGAGACCTGGGGAAAAAGCAACACGGAGAAATCCACCCTCTGAAACTGACGAACATGGGCAAAAGAAGCTAGCTCAGGTTGCAACCATTAAGCAAAAAAAAAAAAAAAGACGCAAGGGCGTGGAGAGCTGGCGAAAAAGCAACACTGAGAAATCTACCCTCTGAGACCGAAGAAGATGGGCAACAGAGGCTAGCTCAGGTGGCAATCTTTAAGCAAAAAAAATAAAATAAAAAAATACAATGACGAGGAGACCCGGTCAAAACCAACCCTGAAAAAGGTACCCTCTGAAACTGAGGAAGCAGGGCAACAGTGCCTAGCTCAGGTGACAATCTTTAAGCAAAAGAAACACACAAGGGCGTGGGGAGCTGGCGAAAAGTCAACACTGAGAAATCCACCCTCTGAAACGGACGAAGATGGGCAACAGAGGCTAGCTCAGGTGGCAATCGTTAAGCAAAAGCAAAGCACAAAGGCGTGGAGACCTGGGGAAAAAGCAACCCTGAAATATCTACCCTCTGAAACTGAGGAAGATGGGCAAGAGAGGCTGGTTTCAGGTGGCAAACTTTAAGCAAAAGAAACACACAAGGGCGTGGAGACCTGAGGAAAAAGCAGCACTGAGAAATCTACCCTCTGAAACTGACGAGGATGGGCAACAGAGGCTACCTCAGGTGGCAATCCTTAAGCAAAAGAAACACACAAGGGCGTGGAGACCTGGGGAAAAAGCAACACTGAGAAATCCACCCTCTGAAACTGAGGAAGATGGGCAAGAGTGGCTACCTCAGGTGGCAATCGTTAAGCAAAAACAAAACACAAAGGCGTGGAGACCTTGGGAAAAAGCAACCCTGAAATATCTACCCTCTGAAACTGAGGAAGATGGGCAAGAGAGGCTGGCTTCAGGTGGCAAACTTTAAGCAAAAGAAACACACAAGGGCTTGGAGACCTGGGGAAAAAGCAACACTGAGAAATCCACCCTCTGAAACTGACGAATATGGGCAACAGAGGCTATCTCAGGTGGCAATCGTTAAGCATAAGAAACACACAAGGTTGTGGAGACCTGGGGAAAAAGCAACACGGAGAAATCCATCCTCTGAAACTGACGAAGATGGGAAACAGAGGCTAGTTCAGGTGGCAATCGTTAAGCAAAAACAAAACCCAAAGGCGTGGAGACCTGAGGAAAAAGAAACCCTGAAATATCTACCCTCTGAAACTGAGGAAGATGGGCAAGAGAGGCTGGCTTCAGGTGGCAAACTTTATGCAAAAGAAACACACAGGGGCGTGGAGACCTGAGGAAAAAGCAGCACTGAGAAATCTACCCTCTGAAACTGACGAGGATGGGCAACAGAGGATACCTCAGGTGGCAATCGTTAAGCAAAAGAAACACACAAGGGCGTGGAGACCCGGGGAAAAAGCAACACTGAGAAATCCACCGTCTGAAACTGAGGAAGATGGGCAAGAGTGGCTACCTCAGGTGGCAATCGTTAAGCAAAAACAAAACACAAAGGCGTGGAGACATGGGGAAAAAGCAACCCTGAAATATCTACCCTCCGAAACTGAGGAAGATGGGCAAGAGAGGCTGGCTTCAGGTGGCAAACCTTAAGCAAAAGAAACACACAAGGGCGTGGAGACCTGGGGAAAAAGCAACACGGAGAAATCCACCCTCTGAAACTGAGGATGATGGGCAACAGAGGCTACCTCAGGTGGCAATCGTTAAGCAAAAACAAAACCCAAAGGCGTGGAGACCTGGGGTAAAAGCAACCCGGAAATATCTACCCTCTGAAACTGAGGAAGATGGGCAAGAGAGGCTGGCTTCAGGTGGCAAACTTTAAGCAAAAGAAACACACAAGGGCGTGGAGACCTGAGGAAAAAGCAGCACTGAGAATCTACCCTCTGAAACTGACGAGGATGGGCAACAGAGGCTACCTCAGGTGGCAATCGTTAAGCAAAAGAAACACACAAGGGCGTGGAGACCTGGGGAAAAAGCAACACGGAGAAATCCACCCTCTGAAACTGAGGAAGATGGGCAACAGAGGCTAGCTCAGGTGGCAATTCTTAAGCAAAAACAAAACACAAAGGCGTGGAGACCTGGGGAAAAAGCAACCATGAAATATCTACCCTCTGAAACTGAGGAAGATGGGCAAGAGAGGCTGGCTTCAGGTGGCAAACTTTAAGCAAAAGAAACACACATGGGCGTGGAGACCTGGGGAAAAAGCAACACGGAGAAATCCACCCTCTGAAACTGACGAACATGGGCAAAAGAAGCTAGCTCAGGTTGCAACCTTTAAGCAAAAAAAAAAAAAAAAAGACGCAAGGGCGTGGAGAGCTGGCGAAAAAGCAACACTGAGAAATCTACCCTCTGAGACCGAAGAAGATGGGCAACAGAGGCTAGCTCAGGTGGCAATCTTTAAGCAAAAAAAATAAAATAAAAAATACAATGACGAGGAGACCCGGTCAAAAAGCAACCCTGAAAAAGGTACCCTCTGAAACTGAGGAAGCAGGGCAACAGTGCCTAGCTCAGGTGACAATCTTTAAGCAAAAGAAACACACAAGGGCGTGGGGAGCTGGCGGAAGGCAACACTGAGAAATCCGTCCTCTGAAACGGACGAAGATGGGCAACAGAGGCTAGCTCAGGTGGCAATCGTTAAGCAAAAGCAAAGCACAAAGGCGTGGAGACCTGGGGAAAAAGCAACCCTGAAATATCTACCCTCTGAAACTGAGGAAGATGGGCAAGAGAGGCTGGCTTCAGGTGGCAAATTTTAAGCAAAAGAAACACACAAGGGCGTGGAGACCTGAGGAAAAAGCAGCACTGAGAAATCTACCCTCTGAAACTGACGAGGATGGGCAACAGAGGCTACCTCAGCTGGCAATCGTTAAGCAAAAGAAACACACAAGTGCGTGGAGACCTGGGGAAAAAGCAACACTGAGAAATCCACCCTCTGAAACTGAGGAAGATGGGCAAGAGTGGCTACCTCAGGTGGCAATCGTTAAGCAAAAACAAAACACAAAGGCGTGGAGACCTGGGGAAAAAGCAACCCTGAAATATCTACCCTCTGAAACTGAGGAAGATGGGCAAGAGAGGCTGGCTTCAGGTGGCAAACTTTAAGCAAAAGAAACACACAAGGGCTTGGAGACCGGGGGAAAAAGCAACACTGAGAAATCCACCCTCTGAAACTGACGAACATGGGCAACAGAGGCTATCTCAGGTGGCAATCGTTAAGCAAAAGAAACACACAAGGTTGTGGAGACCTGGGGAAAAAGCAACACGGAGAAATCCATCCTCTGAAACGGACGAAGATGGGAAACAGAGGCTAGTTCAGGTGGCAATCGTTAAGCAAAAACAAAACCCAAAGGCGTGGAGACCTGAGGAAAAAGCAACCCTGAAATATCTACCCTCTGAAACTGAGGAAGATGGGCAAGAGAGGCTGGCTTCAGGTGGCAAACTTTAAGCAAAAGAAACACACAAGGGCGTGGAGACCTGAGGAAAAAGCAGCACTGAGAAATCTACCCTCTGAAACTGACGAGGATGGGCAACAGAGGATACCTCAGGTGGCAATCGTTAAGCAAAAGAAACACACAAGGGCAAGGAGACCTGGGGAAAAAGCAACACTGAGAAATCCACCGTCTGAAACTGAGGAAGATGGGCAAGAGTTGCTACCTCAGGTGGCAATCGTTAAGCAAAAACAAAACACAAAGGCGTGGAGACATGGGGAAAAAGCAACCCTGAAATATCTACCCTCCGAAACTGAGGAAGATGGGCAAGAGAGGCTGGCTTCAGGTGGCAAACCTTAAGCAAAAGAAACACACAAGGGCGTGGAGACCTGGGGAAAAAGCAGCACTGAGAATCTACCCTCTGAAACTGACGAGGATGGGCAACAGAGGCTACCTCAGGTGGCAATCGTTAAGCAAAAGAAAAACACAAGGGCGTGGAGACCAGGGGAAAAAGCAACACGGAGAAATCCACCCTCTCAAACTGAGGAAGATGGGCAACAGAGGCTAGCTCAGGTGGCAATTCTTAAGCAAAAACAAAACCCAAAGGCGTGGAGACCTGGGGAAAAAGCAACCCGGAAATATCTACCCTCTGAAACTGAGGAAGATGGGCAAGAGAGGCTGGCTTCAGGTGGCAAACTTTAAGCAAAAGAAACACACAAGGGCTTGGAGACCTGGGGAAAAAGCAACACTGAGAAATCCACCCTCTGAAACTGACGAACGTGGGCAACAGAGGCTAGCTCAGGTGGCAATCGTTAAGCAAAAGAAACACACAAGGTTGTGGAGACCTGGGGAAAAAGCAACACGGAGAAATCCACCCTCTGAAACTGACGAACATGGGCAAAAGAAGCTAGCTCAGGTTGCAACCATTAAGCAAAAAAAAAAAAAAAAGACGCAAGGGCGTGGAGAGCTGGCGAAAAAGCAACACTGAGAAATCTACCCTCTGAGACCGAAGAAGATGGGCAACAGAGGCTAGCTCAGGTGGCAATCTTTAAGCAAAAAAAATAAAATAAAAAAATACAATGACGAGGAGACCCGGTCAAAACCAACCCTGAAAAAGGTACCCTCTGAAACTGAGGAAGCAGGGCAACAGTGCCTAGCTCAGGTGACAATCTTTAAGCAAAAGAAACACACAAGGGCGTGGGGAGCTGGCGAAAAGTCAACACTGAGAAATCCACCCTCTGAAACGGACGAAGATGGGCAACAGAGGCTAGCTCAGGTGGCAATCGTTAAGCAAAAGCAAAGCACAAAGGCGTGGAGACCTGGGGAAAAAGCAACCCTGAAATATCTACCCTCTGAAACTGAGGAAGATGGGCAAGAGAGGCTGGTTTCAGGTGGCAAACTTTAAGCAAAAGAAACACACAAGGGCGTGGAGACCTGAGGAAAAAGCAGCACTGAGAAATCTACCCTCTGAAACTGACGAGGATGGGCAACAGAGGCTACCTCAGGTGGCAATCGTTAAGCAAAAGAAACACACAAGGGCGTGGAGACCTGGGGAAAAAGCAACACGGAGAAATCCACCCTCTGAAACTGAGGAAGATGGGCAACAGAGGCTAGCTCAGGTGGCAATTCTTAAGCAAAAACAAAACACAAAGGCGTGGAGACCTGGGGAAAAAGCAACCATGAAATATCTACCCTCTGAAACTGAGGAAGATGGGCAAGAGAGGCTGGCTTCAGGTGGCAAACTTTAAGCAAAAGAAACACACATGGGCGTGGAGACCTGGGGAAAAAGCAACACGGAGAAATCCACCCTCTGAAACTGACGAACATGGGCAAAAGAAGCTAGCTCAGGTTGCAACCTTTAAGCAAAAAAAAAAAAAAAAAGACGCAAGGGCGTGGAGAGCTGGCGAAAAAGCAACACTGAGAAATCTACCCTCTGAGACCGAAGAAGATGGGCAACAGAGGCTAGCTCAGGTGGCAATCTTTAAGCAAAAAAAATAAAATAAAAAATACAATGACGAGGAGACCCGGTCAAAAAGCAACCCTGAAAAAGGTACCCTCTGAAACTGAGGAAGCAGGGCAACAGTGCCTAGCTCAGGTGACAATCTTTAAGCAAAAGAAACACACAAGGGCGTGGGGAGCTGGCGGAAGGCAACACTGAGAAATCCGTCCTCTGAAACGGACGAAGATGGGCAACAGAGGCTAGCTCAGGTGGCAATCGTTAAGCAAAAGCAAAGCACAAAGGCGTGGAGACCTGGGGAAAAAGCAACCCTGAAATATCTACCCTCTGAAACTGAGGAAGATGGGCAAGAGAGGCTGGCTTCAGGTGGCAAATTTTAAGCAAAAGAAACACACAAGGGCGTGGAGACCTGAGGAAAAAGCAGCACTGAGAAATCTACCCTCTGAAACTGACGAGGATGGGCAACAGAGGCTACCTCAGCTGGCAATCGTTAAGCAAAAGAAACACACAAGTGCGTGGAGACCTGGGGAAAAAGCAACACTGAGAAATCCACCCTCTGAAACTGAGGAAGATGGGCAAGAGTGGCTACCTCAGGTGGCAATCGTTAAGCAAAAACAAAACACAAAGGCGTGGAGACCTGGGGAAAAAGCAACCCTGAAATATCTACCCTCTGAAACTGAGGAAGATGGGCAAGAGAGGCTGGCTTCAGGTGGCAAACTTTAAGCAAAAGAAACACACAAGGGCTTGGAGACCGGGGGAAAAAGCAACACTGAGAAATCCACCCTCTGAAACTGACGAACATGGGCAACAGAGGCTATCTCAGGTGGCAATCGTTAAGCAAAAGAAACACACAAGGTTGTGGAGACCTGGGGAAAAAGCAACACGGAGAAATCCATCCTCTGAAACGGACGAAGATGGGAAACAGAGGCTAGTTCAGGTGGCAATCGTTAAGCAAAAACAAAACCCAAAGGCGTGGAGACCTGAGGAAAAAGCAACCCTGAAATATCTACCCTCTGAAACTGAGGAAGATGGGCAAGAGAGGCTGGCTTCAGGTGGCAAACTTTAAGCAAAAGAAACACACAAGGGCGTGGAGACCTGAGGAAAAAGCAGCACTGAGAAATCTACCCTCTGAAACTGACGAGGATGGGCAACAGAGGATACCTCAGGTGGCAATCGTTAAGCAAAAGAAACACACAAGGGCAAGGAGACCTGGGGAAAAAGCAACACTGAGAAATCCACCGTCTGAAACTGAGGAAGATGGGCAAGAGTTGCTACCTCAGGTGGCAATCGTTAAGCAAAAACAAAACACAAAGGCGTGGAGACATGGGGAAAAAGCAACCCTGAAATATCTACCCTCCGAAACTGAGGAAGATGGGCAAGAGAGGCTGGCTTCAGGTGGCAAACCTTAAGCAAAAGAAACACACAAGGGCGTGGAGACCTGGGGAAAAAGCAGCACTGAGAATCTACCCTCTGAAACTGACGAGGATGGGCAACAGAGGCTACCTCAGGTGGCAATCGTTAAGCAAAAGAAAAACACAAGGGCGTGGAGACCAGGGGAAAAAGCAACACGGAGAAATCCACCCTCTCAAACTGAGGAAGATGGGCAACAGAGGCTAGCTCAGGTGGCAATTCTTAAGCAAAAACAAAACCGAAAGGCGTGGAGACCTGGGGAAAAAGCAACCCGGAAATATCTACCCTCTGAAACTGAGGAAGATGGGCAAGAGAGGCTGGCTTCAGGTGGCAAACTTTAAGCAAAAGAAACACACAAGGGCTTGGAGACCTGGGGAAAAAGCAACACTGAGAAATCCACCCTCTGAAACTGACGAACGTGGGCAACAGAGGCTAGCTCAGGTGGCAATCGTTAAGCAAAAGAAACACACAAGGTTGTGGAGACCTGGGGAAAAAGCAACACGGAGAAATCCACCCTCTGAAACTGACGAACATGGGCAAAAGAAGCTAGCTCAGGTTGCAACCATTAAGCAAAAAAAAAAAAAAAAGACGCAAGGGCGTGGAGAGCTGGCGAAAAAGCAACACTGAGAAATCTACCCTCTGAGACCGAAGAAGATGGGCAACAGAGGCTAGCTCAGGTGGCAATCTTTAAGCAAAAAAAATAAAATAAAAAAATACAATGACGAGGAGACCCGGTCAAAACCAACCCTGAAAAAGGTACCCTCTGAAACTGAGGAAGCAGGGCAACAGTGCCTAGCTCAGGTGACAATCTTTAAGCAAAAGAAACACACAAGGGCGTGGGGAGCTGGCGAAAAGTCAACACTGAGAAATCCACCCTCTGAAACGGACGAAGATGGGCAACAGAGGCTAGCTCAGGTGGCAATCGTTAAGCAAAAGCAAAGCACAAAGGCGTGGAGACCTGGGGAAAAAGCAACCCTGAAATATCTACCCTCTGAAACTGAGGAAGATGGGCAAGAGAGGCTGGTTTCAGGTGGCAAACTTTAAGCAAAAGAAACACACAAGGGCGTGGAGACCTGAGGAAAAAGCAGCACTGAGAAATCTACCCTCTGAAACTGACGAGGATGGGCAACAGAGGCTACCTCAGGTGGCAATCGTTAAGCAAAAGAAACACACAAGGGCGTGGAGACCTGGGGAAAAAGCAACACGGAGAAATCCACCCTCTGAAACTGAGGAAGATGGGCAACAGAGGCTAGCTCAGGTGGAAATTCTTAAGCAAAAACAAAACACAAAGGCGTGGAGACCTGGGGAAAAAGCAACCATGAAATATCTACCCTCTGAAACTGAGGAAGATGGGCAAGAGAGGCTGGCTTCAGGTGGCAAACTTTAAGCAAAAGAAACACACATGGGCGTGGAGACCTGGGGAAAAAGCAACACGGAGAAATCCACCCTCTGAAACTGACGAACATGGGCAAAAGAAGCTAGCTCAGGTTGCAACCTTTAAGCAAAAAAAAAAAAAAAAAGACGCAAGGGCGTGGAGAGCTGGCGAAAAAGCAACACTGAGAAATCTACCCTCTGAGACTGAAGAAGATGGGCAACAGAGGCTAGCTCAGGTGGCAATCTTTAAGCAAAAAAAATAAAATAAAAAATACAATGACGAGGAGACCCGGTCAAAAAGCAACCCTGAAAAAGGTACCCTCTGAAACTGAGGAAGCAGGGCAACAGTGCCTAGCTCAGGTGACAATCTTTAAGCAAAAGAAACACACAAGGGCGTGGGGAGCTGGCGGAAGGCAACACTGAGAAATCCGTCCTCTGAAACGGACGAAGATGGGCAACAGAGGCTAGCTCAGGTGGCAATCGTTAAGCAAAAGCAAAGCACAAAGGTGTGGAGACCTGGGGAAAAAGCAACCCTGAAATATCTACCCTCTGAAACTGAGGAAGATGGGCAAGAGAGGCTGGCTTCAGGTGGCAAATTTTAAGCAAAAGAAACACACAAGGGCGTGGAGACCTGAGGAAAAAGCAGCACTGAGAAATCTACCCTCTGAAACTGACGAGGATGGGCAACAGAGGCTACCTCAGCTGGCAATCGTTAAGCAAAAGAAACACACAAGTGCGTGGAGACCTGGGGAAAAAGCAACACTGAGAAATCCACCCTCTGAAACTGAGGAAGATGGGCAAGAGTGGCTACCTCAGGTGGCAATCGTTAAGCAAAAACAAAACACAAAGGCGTGGAGACCTGGGGAAAAAGCAACCCTGAAATATCTACCCTCTGAAACTGAGGAAGATGGGCAAGAGAGGCTGGCTTCAGGTGGCAAACTTTAAGCAAAAGAAACACACAAGGGCTTGGAGACCGGGGGGAAAAAGCAACACTGAGAAATCCACCCTCTGAAACTGACGAACATGGGCAACAGAGGCTATCTCAGGTGGCAATCGTTAAGCAAAAGAAACACACAAGGTTGTGGAGACCTGGGGAAAAAGCAACACGGAGAAATCCATCCTCTGAAACTGACGAAGATGGGAAACAGAGGCTAGTTCAGGTGGCAATCGTTAAGCAAAAACAAAACCCAAAGGCGTGGAGACCTGAGGAAAAAGCAACCCTGAAATATCTACCCTCTGAAACTGAGGAAGATGGGCAAGAGAGGCTGGCTTCAGGTGGCAAACTTTAAGCAAAAGAAACACACAAGGGCGTGGAGACCTGAGGAAAAAGCAGCACTGAGAAATCTACCCTCTGAAACTGACGAGGATGGGCAACAGAGGATACCTCAGGTGGCAATCGTTAAGCAAAAGAAACACAGAAGGGCAAGGAGACCTGGGGAAAAAGCAACACTGAGAAATCCGCCGTCTGAAACTGAGGAAGATGGGCAAGAGTTGCTACCTCAGGTGGCAATCGTTAAGCAAAAACAAAACACAAAGGCGTGGAGACATGGGGAAAAAGCAACCCTGAAATATCTACCCTCCGAAACTGAGGAAGATGGGCAAGAGAGGCTGGCTTCAGGTGGCAAACCTTAAGCAAAAGAAACACACAAGGGCGTGGAGACCTGGGGAAAAAGCAGCACTGAGAATCTACCCTCTGAAACTGACGAGGATGGGCAACAGAGGCTACCTCAGGTGGCAATCGTTAAGCAAAAGAAAAACACAGGGGCGTGGAGACCAGGGGAAAAAGCAACACGGAGAAATCCACCCTCTCAAACTGAGGAAGATGGGCAACAGAGGCTAGCTCAGGTGCCAATTCTTAAGCAAAAACAAAACCCAAAGGCGTGGAGACCTGGGGAAAAAGCAACTCGGAAATATCTACCCTCTGAAACTGAGGAAGATGGGCAAGAGAGGCTGGCTTCAGGTGGCAAACTTTAAGCAAAAGAAACACACAAGGGCTTGGAGACCTGGGGAAAAAGCAACACTGAGAAATCCACCCTCTGAAACTGACGAACATGGGCAACAGAGGCTAGCTCAGGTGGCAATCGTTAAGCAAAAGAAACACACAAGGTTGTGGAGACCTGGGGAAAAAGCAACACGGAGAAATCCATCCTCTGAAACTGACGAAGATGGGAAACAGAGGCTAGTTCAGGTGGCAATCGTTAAGCAAAAACAAAACACAAAGGCGTGGAGACCTGGGGAAAAAGCAACCCTGAAATATCTACCCTCTGAAACTGAGGAAGATGGGCAAGAGAGGCTGGCTTCAGGTGGCAAATTTTAAGCAAAAGAAACACACAAGGGCGTGGAGACCTGAGGAAAAAGCAGCACTGAGAAATCTACCCTCTGAAACTGACGAGGATGGGCAACAGAGGCTACCTCAGGTGGCAATCGTTAAGCAAAAGAAACACACAAGGGCGTGGAGACCTGGGGAAAAAGCAACACGGAGAAATCCACCCTCTGAAACTGAGGAAGATGGGCAAGAGTGGCTACCTCAGGTGGCAATCGTTAAGCAAAAACAAAACACAAAGGCGTGGAGACATGGGGAAAAAGCAACCCTGAAATATCTACCCTCCGAAACTGAGGAAGATGGGGAAGAGAGGCTGGCTTCCGGTGGCAAACGTTAAGCAAAAGAAACACACAAGGGCGTGGAGACCTGGGGAAAAAGCAGCACTGAGAATCTACCCTCTGAAACTGACGAGGATGGGCAACAGAGGCTACCTCAGGTGGCAATCGTTAAGCAAAAGAAACACACAAGGGCGTGGAGACCTGGGGAAAAAGCAACACGGAGAAATCCACCCTCTGAAACTGAGGAAGATGGGCAACAGAGGCTAGCTCAGATGGCAATTCTTAAGCAAAAACAAAACACAAAGGCGTGCAGACCTGGGGAAAAAGCAACACTGAGAAATCTACCCTCTGAAACCGAAGAAGATGGGCAACAGAGGCTAGCTCAGGTGGCAATCTTTAAGCAAAAACAATAAAATAAAAAAATACAATGACGAGGAGACCCGGTCAAAAAGCAACCCTGAAAAAGGTACCCTCTGAAACTGAGGAAGCAGGGCAACAGTGCCTAGCTCAGGTGACAATCTTTAAGCAAAAGAAACACACAAGGGCGTGGGGAGCTGGCGAAAAGTCAACACTGAGAAATCCACCCTCTGAAACGGACGAAGATGGGCAACAGAGGCTAGCTCAGGTGGCAATCGTTAAGCAAAAACAAAGCACAAAAGCGTGGAGACCTGGGGAAAAAGCAACCCTGAAATATCTACCCTCTGAAACTGAGGAAGATGGGCAAGAGAGGCTGGTTTCAGGTGGCAAACTTTAAGCAAAAGAAACACACAAGGGCGTGGAGACCTGAGGAAAAAGCAGCACTGAGAAATCTACCCTCTGATACTGACGAGGATGGGCAACAGAGGCTACCTCAGGTGGCAATCGTTAAGCAAAAGAAACACACAAGGGCGTGGAGACCAGGGGAAAAAGCAACACGGAGAAATCCACCCTCTCAAACTGAGGAAGATGGGCAACAGAGGCTAGCTCAGGTGGCAATTCTTAAGCAAAAACAAAACCCAAAGGCGTGGAGACCTGGGGAAAAAGCAACCCTGAAATATCTACCCTCTGAAACTGAGGAAGATGGGCAAGAGAGGCTGGCTTCAGGTGGCAAACTTTAAGCAAAAGAAACACACAAGAGCTTGGAGACCTGGGGAAAAAGCAACACTGAGAAATGAACCCTCTGAAACTGACGAACATGGGCAACAGAGGCTAGCTCAGGTGGCAATCGTTAAGCAAAAGAAACACACAAGGTTGTGGAGACCTGGGGAAAAAGCAACACGGAGAAATCCATCCTCTGAAACTGACGAAGATGGGAAACAGAGGCTAGTTCAGGTGGCAATCGTTAAGCAAAAACAAAACACAAAGGCGTGGAGACCTGGGGAAAAAGCAACCCTGAAATATCTACCCTCTGAAACTGAGGAAGATGGGCAAGAGAGGCTGGCTTCAGGTGGCAAATTTTAAGCAAAAGAAACACACAAGGGCGTGGAGACCTGAGGAAAAAGCAGCACTGAGAAATCTACCCTCTGAAACTGACGAGGATGGGCAACAGAGGCTACCTCAGGTGGCAATCGTTAAGCAAAAGAAACACACAAGGGCGTGGAGACCTGGGGAAAAAGCAACACGGAGAAATCCACCCTCTGAAACTGAGGAAGATGGGCAAGAGTGGCTACCTCAGGTGGCAATCGTTAAGCAAAAACAAAACACAAAGGCGTGGAGACATGGGGAAAAAGCAACCCTGAAATATCTACCCTCCGAAACTGAGGAAGATGGGGAAGAGAGGCTGGCTTCCGGTGGCAAACGTTAAGCAAAAGAAACACACAAGGGCGTGGAGACCTGGGGAAAAAGCAGCACTGAGAATCTACCCTCTGAAACTGACGAGGATGGGCAACAGAGGCTATCTCAGGTGGCAATCGTTAAGCAAAAGAAACACACAAGGGCGTGGAGACCTGGGGAAAAAGCAACACGGAGAAATCCACCCTCTGAAACTGAGGAAGATGGGCAACAGAGGCTAGCTCAGGTGGCAATTCTTAAGCAAAAACAAAACACAAAGGCGTGGAGACCTGGGGAAAAAACAACACTGAGAAATCTACCCTCTGAAACCGAAGAAGATGGGCAACAGAGGCTAGCTCAGGTGGCAATCTTTAAGCAAAAACAATAAAATAAAAAAATACAATGACGAGGAGACCCGGTCAAAAAGCAACCCTGAAAAAGGTACCCTCTGAAACTGAGGAAGCAGGGCAACAGTGCCTAGCTCAGGTGACAATCTTTAAGCAAAAGAAACACACAAGGGCGTGGGGAGCTGGCGAAAAGTCAACACTGAGAAATCCACCCTCTGAAACTGAGGAAGATGGGCAAGAGTGGCTACCTCAGGTGGCAATCGTTAAGCAAAAACAAAACCCAAAGGAGTGGAGACCTGGGGAAAAAGCAACCCTGAAATATCTACACTCTGAAACTGAGGAAGATGGGCAAGAGAGGCTGGCTTCAGGTGGCACACTTTAAGCAAAAGAAACACACAAGGGCTTGGAGACCTGGGGAAAAAGCAACACTGAGAAATCCACCCTCTGAAAGTGACGAACATGTGCAACAGAGGCTATCTCAGGTGGCAATCGTTAAGCAAAAGAAACACACAAGGTTGTGGAGACCTGGGGAAAAAGCAACACGGAGAAATCCATCCTCTGAAACTGACGAAGATGGGAAACAGAGGCTAGTTCAGGTGGCAATCGTTAAGCAAAAACAAAACCCAAAGGCGTGGAGACCTGGGGAAAAAGCAACCCTGAAATATCTACCCTCTGAAACTGAGGAAGATGGGTAAGAGAGGCTGGCTTCAGGTGGCAAACTTTAAGCAAAAGAAACACACAAGGGCGTGGAGACCTGAGGAAAAAGCAGCACTGAGAAATCTACCCTCTGAAACTGATGAGGATGGGCAACAGAGGCTACCTCAGGTGGCAATCGCTAAGCAAAAGAAACACACAAGGGCGTGGAGACCTGGGGAAAAAGCAACCCTGAAATATCTACCCTCTGACACTGAGGAAGATGGGCAAGAGAGGCTGGCTTCAGGTGGCAAACTTTAAGCAAAAGAAACACACAAGGGCGTGGAGACCTGGGGAAAAAGCAGCACTGAGAATCTACCCTCTGAAACTGACGAGGATGGGCAACAGAGGCTACCTCAGGTGGCAATCGTTAAGCAAAAGAAACACACAAGGGCGTGGAGACCAGGGGAAAAAGCAACACGGAGAAATCCACCCTCTCAAACTGAGGAAGATGGGCAACAGAGGCTAGCTCAGGTGGCAATCGTTAAGCAAAAACAAAACACAAAGGCGTGGAGACCTGGGGAAAAAGCAACCATGAAATATCTACCCTCTGAAACTGAAGAAGATGGGCAAGAGAGGCTGGCTTCAGGTGGCAAACTTTAAGCAAAAGAAACACACAAGGGCGTGGAGACCTGGGGAAAAAGCAGCACTGAGAAATCTACCCTCTGAAACTGATGAGGATGGGCAACAGAGGCTACCTCAGGTGGCAATCGTTAAGCAAAAGAAACACACAAGGGCGTGGAGACCTGGGGAAAAAGCAACACGGAGAAATCCACCCTCTGAAACTGACGAACATGGGCAAAAGAAGCTAGCTCAGGTTGCAACGATTAAGCAAAAAAAAAAAAAAAAGACGCAAGGGCGTGGAGAGCTGGCGAAAAAGCAACACTGAGAAATCTACCCTCTGAGACCGAAGAAGATGGGCAACAGAGGCTAGCTCAGGTGGCAATCTTTAAGCAAAAAAAATAAAATAAAAAAATACAATGACGAGGAGACCCGGTCAAAACCAACCCTGAAAAAGGTACCCTCTGAAACTGAGGAAGCAGGGCAACAGTGCCTAGCTCAGGTGACAATCTTTAAGCAAAAGAAACACACAAGGGCGTGGGGAGCTGGCGAAAAGTCAACACTGAGAAATCCACCCTCTGAAACGGACGAAGATGGGCAACAGAGGCTAGCTCAGGTGGCAATCGTTAAGCAAAAGCAAAGCACAAAGGCGTGGAGACCTGAGGAAAAAGCAACCCTGAAATATCTACCCTCTGAAACTGAGGAAGATGGGCAAGAGAGGCTGGTTTCAGGTGGCAAACTTTAAGCAAAAGAAACACACAAGGGCGTGGAGACCTGAGGAAAAAGCAGCACTGAGAAATCTACCCTCTGAAACTGACGAGGATGGGCAACAGAGGCTACCTCAGGTGGCAATCCTTAAGCAAAAGAAACACACAAGGGCGTGGAGACCTGGGGAAAAAGCAACACTGAGAAATCCACCCTCTGAAACTGAGGAAGATGGGCAAGAGTGGCTACCTCAGGTGGCAATCGTTAAGCAAAAACAAAACACAAAGGCGTGGAGACCTTGGGAAAAAGCAACCCTGAAATATCTACCCTCTGAAACTGAGGAAGATGGGCAAGAGAGGCTGGCTTCAGGTGGCAAACTTTAAGCAAAAGAAACACACAAGGGCGTGGAGACCTGAGGAAAAAGCAGCACTGAGAAATCTACCCTCTGAAACTGACGAGGATGGGCAACAGAGGCTACCTCAGCTGGCAATCGTTAAGCAAAAGAAACACACAAGGTTGTGGAGACCTGGGGAAAAAGCAACACGGAGAAATCCATCCTCTGAAACTGACGAAGATGGGAAACAGAGGCTAGTTCAGGTGGCAATCGTTAAGCAAAAACAAAACCCAAAGGCGTGGAGACCTGAGGAAAAAGCAACCCTGAAATATCTACCCTCTGAAACTGAGGAAGATGGGCAAGAGAGGCTGGCTTCAGGTGGCAAACTTTAAGCAAAAGAAACACACAAGGGCGTGGAGACCTGAGGAAAAAGCAGCACTGAGAAATCTACCCTCTGAAACTGACGAGGATGGGCAACAGAGGCTACCTCAGGTGGCAATCGGTAAGCAAAAGAAACACACAAGGGCGTGGAGACCTGGGGAAAAAGCAACACTGAGAAATCCACCGTCTGAAACTGAGGAAGATGGGCAAGAGTTGCTACCTCAGGTGGCAATCGTTAAGCAAAAACAAAACACAAAGGCGTGGAGACATGGGGAAAAAGCAACCCTGAAATATCTACCCTCCGAAACTCAGGAAGATGGGCAAGAGAGGCTGGCTTCAGGTGGCAAACCTTAAGCAAAAGAAACACACAAGGGCGTGGAGACCTGGGGAAAAAGCAACACGGAGAAATCCACCCTCTGAAACTGAGGAAGATGGGCAACAGAGGCTACCTCAGGTGGCAATCGTTAAGCAAAAACAAAACCCAAAGGCGTGGAGACCTGGGGAAAAAGCAACCCTGAAATATCTACCCTCTGAAACTGAGGAAGATGGGCAAGAGAGGCTGGCTTCAGGTGGCAAACTTTAAGCAAAAGAAACACACAAGGGCGTGGAGACCTGGGGAAAAAGCAGCACTGAGAATCTACCCTCTGAAACTGACGAGGATGGGCAACAGAGGCTACCTCAGGTGGCAATCGTTAAGCAAAAGAAACACACAAGGGCGTGGAGACCTGGGGAAAAAGCAACACGGAGAAATCCACCCTCTGAAACTGAGGAAGATGGGCAACAGAGGCTAGCTCAGGTGGCAATTCTTAAGCAAAAACAAAACACAAAGGCGTGGAGACCTGGGGAAAAAGCAACCATGAAATATCTACCCTCTGAAACTGAGGAAGATGGGCAAGAGAGGCTGGCTTCAGGTGGCAAACTTTAAGCAAAAGAAACACACAAGGGCGTGGAGACCTGGGGAAAAAGCAACACGGAGAAATCCACCCTCTGAAACTGACGAACATGGGCAAAAGAAGCTAGCTCAGGTTGCAACCTTTAAGCAAAAAAAAAAAAAAAAAGACGCAAGGGCGTGGAGAGCTGGCGAAAAAGCAACACTGAGAAATCTACCCTCTGAGACTGAAGAAGATGGGCAACAGAGGCTAGCTCAGGTGGCAATCTTTAAGCAAAAAAAATAAAATAAAAAAATACAATGACGAGGAGACCCGGTCAAAAAGCAACCCTGAAAAAGGTACCCTCTGAAACTGAGGAAGCAGGGCAACAGTGCCTAGCTCAGGTGACAATCTTTAAGCAAAAGAAACACACAAGGGCGTGGGGAGCTGGCGGAAGGCAACACTGAGAAATCCATCCTCTGAAACGGACGAAGATGGGCAACAGAGGCTAGCTCAGGTGGCAATCTTTAAGCAAAAGAAACACACAAGGGCGTGGAGACTCGGGGAAAAAGCAGCACTGAGAAATCTACCCTCTGAAACTGACGAACATGGGCAACAGAGGCTACCTCAGGTGGCAATCGTTAAGCAAAAACAAAGCACAAAGGCGTGGAGACCTGGGGAAAAAGCAACCCTGAAATATCTACCCTCTGAAACTGAGGAAGATGGGCAAGAGAGGCTGGCTTCAGGTGGCAAACTTTAAGCAAAAGAAACACACAAGGGCGTGGAGACCTGGGGAAAAAGCAGCACTGAGAATCTACCCTCTGAACCTGACGAGGATGGGCAACAGAGGCTACCTCAGGTGACAATCGTTAAGCAAAAGAAACACACAAGGGCGTGGAGACCTGGGGAAAAAGCAACACCGAGAAATCCACCCTCTGAAACTGAGTCACATGGGCAACAGAGGCTAGCTCAGGTGGCAATTCTTAAGCAAAAACAAAACCCAAAGGCGTGGAGACCTTGGGAAAAAGCAACCCTGAAATATCTACCCTCTGAAACTGAGGAAGATGGGCAAGAGAGGCTGGCTTCAGGTGGCAAACTTTATGCAAAACAAACACACAAGGGCGTGGAGACCTGGGGAAAAAGCAGCACTGAGAATCTACCCTCTGAAACTGACGAGGATGGGCAACAGAGGCTACCTCAGGTGGCAATCGTTAAGCAAAAGAAACACACAAGGGCGTGGAGACCTGGGGAAAAAGCAACACGGAGAAATCCACCCTCTGAAACTGAGGAAGATGGGCAACAGAGGCTAGCTCAGGTGGCAATTCTTAAGCAAAAAAAACACCCAAAGGCGTGGAGACCTGGGGAAAAAGCAACCATGAAATATCTTCCCTCTGAAACTGACGAAGATGGGCAAGAGAGGCTGGCTTCAGGTGGCAAACTTTAAGCAAAAGAAACACACAAGGGCGTGGAGACCTGGGGAAAAAGCAACACGGAGAAATCCACCCTCTGAAACTGACGAACATGGGCAAAAGAAGCTAGCTCAGGTTGCAACCTTTAAGCAAAAAAAAAAAAAAAGACGCAAGGGCGTGGAGAGCTGGCGAAAAAGCAGCACTGAGAAATCTACCCTCTGAGACTGAAGAAGATGGGCAACAGAGGCTAGCTCAGGTGGCAATCTTTAAGCAAAAAAAATAAAATAAAAAAATACAATGACGAGGAGACCCGGTCAAAAAGCAACCCTGAAAAAGGTACCCTCTGAAACTGAGGAAGCAGGGCAACAGTGCCTAGCTCAGGTGACAATCTTTAAGCAAAAGAAACACACAAGGGCGTGGGGAGCTGGCGGAAGGCAACACTGAGAAATCCATCCTCTGAAACGGACGAAGATGGGCAACAGAGGCTATCTCAGGTGGCAATCGTTAAGCAAAAGAAACACACAAGGTTGTGGAGACCTGGGGAAAAGCAACACGGAGAAATCCACCCTCTGAAACTGAGGAAGATGGGCAACAGAGGCTACCTCAGGTGGCAATCGTTAAGCAAAAACAAAACCCAAAGGCGTGGAGACCTGGGGAAAAAGCAACCCGGAAATATCTACCCTCTGAAACTGAGGAAGATGGGCAAGAGAGGCTGGCATCAGGTGGCAAACTTTAAGCAAAAGAAACACACAAGGGCGTGGAGACCTGAGGAAAAAGCAGCACTGAGAAATCTACCCTCTGAAACTGACGAGGATGGGCAACAGAGGCTACCTCAGGTGGCAATCGTTAAGCAAGAGAAACACACAAGGGCGTGGAGACCCGGGGAAAAAGCAACACTGAGAAATCCACCGTCTGAAACTGAGGAAGATGGGCAAGAGTGGCTACCTCAGGTGGCAATCGTTAAGCAAAAACAAAACACAAAGGCATGGAGACATGGGGAAAAAGCAACCCTGAAATATCTACCCTCCGAAACTGAGGAATATGGGCAAGAGAGGCTGGTTTCAGGTGGCAAACCATAAGCAAAAGTAACACACAAGGGCGTGGAGACCTGGGGAAAAAGCAACACGGAGAAATCCACCCTCTGAAACTGACGAACATGGGCAACAGAGGCTATCTCAGGTGGCAATCGTTAAGCAAAAGAAACACACAAGGTTGTGGAGACCTGGGGAAAAGCAACACGGAGAAATCCACCCTCTGAAACTGAGGAAGATGGGCAACAGAGGCTACCTCAGGTGGCAATCGTTAAGCAAAAACAAAACCCAAAGGCGTGGAGACCTGGGGAAAAAGCAACCCGGAAATATCTACCCTCTGAAACTGAGGAAGATGGGCAAGAGAGGCTGGCTTCAGGTGGCAAACTTTAAGCAAAAGAAACACACAAGGGCGTGGAGACCTGGGGAAAAAGCAGCACTGAGAATCTACCCTCTGAAACTGACGAGGATGGGCAACAGAGGCTACCTCAGGTGGCAATCGTTAAGCAAAAGAAACACACAAGGTTGTGGAGACCTGGGGAAAAAGCAACACGGAGAAATCCATCCTCTGAAACTGACGAAGATGGGAAACAGAGGCTAGTTCAGGTGGCAATCGTTAAGCAAAAACAAAACCCAAAGGCGTGGAGACCTGAGGAAAAAGCAACCCTGAAATATCTACCCTCTGAAACTGAGGAAGATGGGCACGAGAGGCTGGCTTCAGGTGGCAAACTTTATGCAAAACAAACACACAAGGGCGTGGAGACCTGGGGAAAAAGCAGCACTGAGAATCTACCCTCTGAAACTGACGAGGATGGGCAACAGAGGCTACCTCAGGTGGCAATCGTTAAGCAAAAGAAACACACAAGGGCGTGGAGACCTGGGGAAAAAGCAACACGGAGAAATCCACCCTCTGAAACTGAGGAAGATGGGCAACAGAGGCTAGCTCAGGTGGCAATTCTTAAGCAAAAACAAAACCCAAAGGCGTGGAGACCTGGGGAAAAAGCAACCATGAAATATCTTCCCTCTGAAACTGAGGAAGATGGGCAAGAGAGGCTGGCTTCAGGTGGCAAACTTTAAGCAAAAGAAACACACAAGGGCGTGGAGACCTGGGGAAAAAGCAACACTGAGAAATCCACCCTCTGAAACTGACGAACATGGGCAAAAGAAGCTAGCTCAGGTTGCAACCTTTAAGCAAAAAAAAAAAAAAAAGACGCAAGGGCGTGGAGAGCTGGCGAAAAAGCAGCACTGAGAAATCTACCCTCTGAGACTGAAGAAGATGGGCAACAGAGGCTAGCTCAGGTGGCAATCTTTAAGCAAAAAAAATAAAATAAAAAAATACAATGACGAGGAGACCCGGTCAAAAAGCAACCCTGAAAAAGGTACCCTCTGAAACTGAGGAAGCAGGGCAACAGTGCCTAGCTCAGGTGACAATCTTTAAGCAAAAGAAACACACAAGGGCGTGGGGAGCTGGCGGAAGGCAACACTGAGAAATCCATCCTCTGAAACGGACGAATATGGGCAACAGAGGCTATCTCAGGTGGCAATCGTTAAGCAAAAGAAACACACAAGGTTGTGGAGACCTGGGGAAAAGCAACACGGAGAAATCCACCCTCTGAAACTGAGGAAGATGGGCAACAGAGGCTACCTCAGGTGGCAATCGTTAAGCAAAAACAAAACCCAAAGGCGTGGAGACCTGGGGAAAAAGCAACCCGGAAATATCTACCCTCTGAAACTGAGGAAGATGGGCAAGAGAGGCTGGCATCAGGTGGCAAACTTTAAGCAAAAGAAACACACAAGGGCGTGGAGACCTGAGGAAAAAGCAGCACTGAGAAATCTACCCTCTGAAACTGACGAGGATGGGCAACAGAGGCTACCTCAGGTGGCAATCGTTAAGCAAGAGAAACACACAAGGGCGTGGAGACCCGGGGAAAAAGCAACACTGAGAAATCCACCGTCTGAAACTGAGGAAGATGGGCAAGAGTGGCTACCTCAGGTGGCAATCGTTAAGCAAAAACAAAACACAAAGGCATGGAGACATGGGGAAAAAGCAACCCTGAAATATCTACCCTCCGAAACTGAGGAATATGGGCAAGAGAGGCTGGTTTCAGGTGGCAAACCATAAGCAAAAGTAACACACAAGGGCGTGGAGACCTGGGGAAAAAGCAACACGGAGAAATCCACCCTCTGAAACTGACGAACATGGGCAACAGAGGCTATCTCAGGTGGCAATCGTTAAGCAAAAGAAACACACAAGGTTGTGGAGACCTGGGGAAAAGCAACACGGAGAAATCCACCCTCTGAAACTGAGGAAGATGGGCAACAGAGGCTACCTCAGGTGGCAATCGTTAAGCAAAAACAAAACCCAAAGGCGTGGAGACCTGGGGAAAAAGCAACCCGGAAATATCTACCCTCTGAAACTGAGGAAGATGGGCAAGAGAGGCTGGCTTCAGGTGGCAAACTTTAAGCAAAAGAAACACACAAGGGCGTGGAGACCTGGGGAAAAAGCAGCACTGAGAATCTACCCTCTGAAACTGACGAGGATGGGCAACAGAGGCTACCTCAGGTGGCAATCGTTAAGCAAAAGAAACACACAAGGTTGTGGAGACCTGGGGAAAAAGCAACACGGAGAAATCCATCCTCTGAAACTGACGAAGATGGGAAACAGAGGCTAGTTCAGGTGGCAATCGTTAAGCAAAAACAAAACCCAAAGGCGTGGAGACCTGAGGAAAAAGCAACCCTGAAATATCTACCCTCTGAAACTGAGGAAGATGGGCACGAGAGGCTGGCTTCAGGTGGCAAACTTTATGCAAAACAAACACACAAGGGCGTGGAGACCTGGGGAAAAAGCAGCACTGAGAATCTACCCTCTGAAACTGACGAGGATGGGCAACAGAGGCTACCTCAGGTGGCAATCGTTAAGCAAAAGAAACACACAAGGGCGTGGAGACCTGGGGAAAAAGCAACACGGAGAAATCCACCCTCTGAAACTGAGGAAGATGGGCAACAGAGGCTAGCTCAGGTGGCAATTCTTAAGCAAAAACAAAACCCAAAGGCGTGGAGACCTGGGGAAAAAGCAACCATGAAATATCTTCCCTCTGAAACTGAGGAAGATGGGCAAGAGAGGCTGGCTTCAGGTGGCAAACTTTAAGCAAAAGAAACACACAAGGGCGTGGAGACCTGGGGAAAAAGCAACACGGAGAAATCCACCCTCTGAAACTGACGAACATGGGCAAAAGAAGCTAGCTCAGGTTGCAACCTTTAAGCAAAAAAAAAAAAAAAAGACGCAAGGGCGTGGAGAGCTGGCGAAAAAGCAGCACTGAGAAATCTACCCTCTGAGACTGAAGAAGATGGGCAACAGAGGCTAGCTCAGGTGGCAATCTTTAAGCAAAAAAAATAAAATAAAAAAATACAATGACGAGGAGACCCGGTCAAAAAGCAACCCTGAAAAAGGTACCCTCTGAAACTGAGGAAGCAGGGCAACAGTGCCTAGCTCAGGTGACAATCTTTAAGCAAAAGAAACACACAAGGGCGTGGGGAGCTGGCGGAAGGCAACACTGAGAAATCCATCCTCTGAAACGGACGAAGATGGGCAACAGAGGCTAGCTCAGGTGGCAATCTTTAAGCAAAAGAAACACACAAGGGCGTGGAGACTCGGGGAAAAAGCAGCACTGAGAAATCTACCCTCTGAAACTGACGAACATGGGCAACAGAGGCTACCTCAGGTGGCAATCGTTAAGCAAAAACAAAGCACAAAGGCGTGGAGACCTGGGGAAAAAGCAACCCTGAAATATCTACCCTCTGAAACTGAGGAAGATGGGCAAGAGAGGCTGGCTTCAGGTGGCAAACTTTAAGCAAAAGAAACACACAAGGGCGTGGAGACCTGAGGAAAAAGCAGCACTGAGAAATCTACCCTCTGAAACTGACGAGGATGGGCAACAGAGGCTACCTCAGGTGGCAATCGTTAAGCAAGAGAAACACACAAGGGCGTGGAGACCCGGGGAAAAAGCAACACTGAGAAATCCACCGTCTGAAACTGAGGAAGATGGGCAAGAGTGGCTACCTCAGGTGGCAATCGTTAAGCAAAAACAAAACACAAAGGCATGGAGACATGGGGAAAAAGCAACCCTGAAATATCTACCCTCCGAAACTGAGGAAGATGGGCAAGAGAGGCTGGTTTCAGGTGGCAAACCATAAGCAAAAGTAACACACAAGGGCGTGGAGACCTGGGGAAAAAGCAGCACTGAGAATCTACCCTCTGAACCTGACGAGGATGGGCAACAGAGGCTACCTCAGGTGACAATCGTTAAGCAAAAGAAACACACAAGGGCGTGGAGACCTGGGGAAAAAGCAACACCGAGAAATCCACCCTCTGAAACTGAGTCACATGGGCAACAGAGGCTAGCTCAGGTGGCAATTCTTAAGCAAAAACAAAACCCAAAGGCGTGGAGACCTTGGGAAAAAGCAACCCTGAAATATCTACCCTCTGAAACTGAGGAAGATGGGCAAGAGAGGCTGGCTTCAGGTGGCAAACTTTATGCAAAACAAACACACAAGGGCGTGGAGACCTGGGGAAAAAGCAGCACTGAGAATCTACCCTCTGAAACTGACGAGGATGGGCAACAGAGGCTACCTCAGGTGGCAATCGTTAAGCAAAAGAAACACACAAGGGCGTGGAGACCTGGGGAAAAAGCAACACGGAGAAATCCACCCTCTGAAACTGAGGAAGATGGGCAACAGAGGCTAGCTCAGGTGGCAATTCTTAAGCAAAAACAACACCCAAAGGCGTGGAGACCTGGGGAAAAAGCAACCATGAAATATCTTCCCTCTGAAACTGAGGAAGATGGGCAAGAGAGGCTGGCTTCAGGTGGCAAACTTTAAGCAAAAGAAACACACAAGGGCGTGGAGACCTGGGGAAAAAGCAACACGGAGAAATCCACCCTCTGAAACTGACGAACATGGGCAAAAGAAGCTAGCTCAGGTTGCAACCTTTAAGCAAAAAAAAAAAAAAAGACGCAAGGGCGTGGAGAGCTGGCGAAAAAGCAGCACTGAGAAATCTACCCTCTGAGACTGAAGAAGATGGGCAACAGAGGCTAGCTCAGGTGGCAATCTTTAAGCAAAAAAAATAAAATAAAAAAATACAATGACGAGGAGACCCGGTCAAAAAGCAACCCTGAAAAAGGTACCCTCTGAAACTGAGGAAGCAGGGCAACAGTGCCTAGCTCAGGTGACAATCTTTAAGCAAAAGAAACACACAAGGGCGTGGGGAGCTGGCGGAAGGCAACACTGAGAAATCCATCCTCTGAAACGGACGAAGATGGGCAACAGAGGCTATCTCAGGTGGCAATCGTTAAGCAAAAGAAACACACAAGGTTGTGGAGACCTGGGGAAAAGCAACACGGAGAAATCCACCCTCTGAAACTGAGGAAGATGGGCAACAGAGGCTACCTCAGGTGGCAATCGTTAAGCAAAAACAAAACCCAAAGGCGTGGAGACCTGGGGAAAAAGCAACCCGGAAATATCTACCCTCTGAAACTGAGGAAGATGGGCAAGAGAGGCTGGCATCAGGTGGCAAACTTTAAGCAAAAGAAACACACAAGGGCGTGGAGACCTGAGGAAAAAGCAGCACTGAGAAATCTACCCTCTGAAACTGACGAGGATGGGCAACAGAGGCTACCTCAGGTGGCAATCGTTAAGCAAGAGAAACACACAAGGGCGTGGAGACCCGGGGAAAAAGCAACACTGAGAAATCCACCGTCTGAAACTGAGGAAGATGGGCAAGAGTGGCTACCTCAGGTGGCAATCGTTAAGCAAAAACAAAACACAAAGGCATGGAGACATGGGGAAAAAGCAACCCTGAAATATCTACCCTCCGAAACTGAGGAAGATGGGCAAGAGAGGCTGGTTTCAGGTGGCAAACCTTAAGCAAAAGTAACACACAAGGGCGTGGAGACCTGGGGAAAAAGCAGCACTGAGAATCTACCCTCTGAAACTGACGAGGATGGGCAACAGAGGCTATCTCAGGTGGCAATCGTTAAGCAAAAGAAACACACAAGGTTGTGGAGACCTGGGGAAAAGCAACACGGAGAAATCCACCCTCTGAAACTGAGGAAGATGGGCAACAGAGGCTAGCTCAGGTGGCAATTCTTAAGCAAAAACAAAACCCAAAGGCGTGGAGACCTGGGGAAAAAGCAACCATGAAATATCTACCCTCTGAAACTGAGGAAGATGGGCAAGAGAGGCTGGCTTCAGGTGGCAAACTTTAAGCAAAAGAAACACACAAGGGCGTGGAGACCTGGGGAAAAAGCAACACGGAGTAATCCACCCTCTGAAACTGACGAACATGGGCAAAAGAAGCTAGCTCAGGTTGCAACCTTTAAGCAAAAAAAAAAAAAAAAGACGCAAGGGCGTGGAGAGCTGGCGAAAAAGCAGCACTGAGAAATCTACCCTCTGAGACCGAAGAAGATGGGCAACAGAGGCTAGCTCAGGTGGCAATCTTTAAGCAAAAAAAATAAAATAAAAAAATACAATGACGAGGAGACCCGGTCAAAAAGCAACCCTGAAAAAGGTACCCTCTGAAACTGAGGAAGCAGGGCAACAGTGCCTAGTTCAGGTGACAATCTTTAAGCAAAAGAAACACACAAGGGCGTGGGGAGCTGGCGGAAGGCAACACTGAGAAATCCATTCTCTGAAACGGACGAAAATGGGCAACAGAGGCTAGCTCAGGTGGCAATCTTTAAGCAAAAGAAACACACAAGGGAGTGGAGACCCGGGGAAAAAGCAACACGGAGAAATCCACCCTCTGAAACTGACGAACATGGGCAAGAGAGGCTACCTCAGGTGGCAATCGTTAAGCAAAAACAAAGCACAAAGGCATGGAGACATGGGGAAAAAGCAACCCTGAAATATCTACCCTCCGAAACTGAGGAATATGGGCAAGAGAGGCTGGTTTCAGGTGGCAAACCATAAGCAAAAGTAACACACAAGGGCATGGAGACCTGGGGAAAAAGCAACACGGAGAAATCCACCCTCTGAAACTGAGTCACATGGGCAACAGAGGCTAGCTCAGGTGGCAATCGTTAAGCAAAAACAAAGCACAAAGGCGTGGAGACCTGGGGAAAAAGCAACCCTGAAATATCTACCCTCTGAAACTGAGGAAGATGGGCAAGAGAGGCTGGCTTCAGGTGGCAAACTTTAAGCAAAAGAAACACACAAGGGCGTGGAGACCTGGGGAAAAAGCAACACGGAGAAATCCACCCTCTGAAACTGACGAACATGGGCAAAAGAAGCTAGCTCAGGTTGCAACCTTTAAGCAAAAAAAAAAAAAAAAGACGCAAGGGCGTGGAGAGCTGGCGAAAAAGCAGCACTGAGAAATCTACCCTCTGAGACCGAAGAAGATGGGCAACAGAGGCTAGCTCAGGTGGCAATCTTTAAGCAAAAAAAATAAACTACAAAAATACAATGACGAGGAGACCCGGTCAAAAAGCAACCCTGAAAAAGGTACCCTCTGAAACTGAGGAAGCAGGGCAACAGTGCCTAGCTCAGGTGACAATCTTTAAGCAAAAGAAACACACAAGGGCGTGGGGAGCTGTCGGAAGGCAACACTGAGAAATCCATCCTCTGAACCGGACGAAGAGGGGCAACAGAGGCTAGCTCAGGTGGCAATCTTTAAGCAAAAGAAACACACAAGGGAGTGGAGACCCGGGGAAAAAGCAACACGGAGAAATCCACCCTCTGAAACTGACGAACATGGGCAAGAGAGGCTACCTCAGGTGGCAATGTTAAGCAAAAACAAAGCACAAAGGCGTGGAGACCTGGGGAAAAAGCAACCCTGAAATATCTACCCTCTGAAACTGAGGAAGATGGGCAAGAGAGTCTGGCTTCAGGTGGCAAACTTTAAGCAAAAGAAACACACAAGGGCGTGGAGACCTGAGGAAAAAGCAGCACTGAGAAATCTACCCTCTGAAACTGACGAGGATGGGCAACAGAGGCTACCTCAGGTGGCAATCGTTAAGCAAGAGAAACACACAAGGGCGTGGAGACCCGGGGAAAAAGCAACACTGAGAAATCCACCGTCTGAAACTGAGGAAGATGGGCAAGAGTGGCTACCTCAGGTGGCAATCGTTAAGCAAAAACAAAACACAAAGGCATGGAGACCTGGGGAAAAAGCAACCCTGAAATATCTACCCTCCAAAACTCAGGAATATGGGCAAGAGAGGCTGGTTTCAGGTGGCAAACCATAAGCAAAAGTAACACACAAGGGCGTGGAGACCTGGGGAAAAAGCAACACGGAGAAATCCACCCTCTGAAACTGAGGAAGATGGGCAACAGAGGCTACCTCAGGTGGCAATCGTTAAGCAAAAACAAAACACAAAGGCGTGGAGACCTGGGGAAAAAGCAACCCTGAAATATCTACCCTCCGAAACTGAGGAAGATGGGCAAGAGAGGCTGGTTTCAGGTGGCAAACCTTAAGCAAAAGTAACACACAAGGGCGTGGAGACCTGGGGAAAAAGCAGCACTGAGAATCTACCCTCTGAAACTGACGAGGATGGGCAACAGAGGCTACCTCAGGTGACAATCGTTAAGCAAAAGAAACACACAAGGGCGTGGAGACCTGGGGAAAAAGCAACACGGAGAAATCCACCCTCTGAAACTGAGTCACATGGGCAACAGAGGCTAGCTCAGGTGGCAATTCTTAAGCAAAAACAAAACACAAAGGCGTGGAGACCTGGGGAAAAAGCAACCCTGAAATATCTACCCTCTGAAACTGAGGAAGATGGGCAAGAGAGGCTGGCTTCAGGTGGCAAACTTTAAGCAAAAGAAACACACAAGGGCGTGGAGACCTGGGGAAAAAGCAACACGGAGAAATCCACCCTCTGAAACTGACGAACATGGGCAAAAGAAGCTAGCTCAGGTTGCAACCTTTAAGCAAAAAAAAAAAAAAAAACACGTAAGGGCGTGGAGAGCTGGCGAAAAAGCAACACTGAGAAATCTACCCTCTGAAACCGAAGAAGATGGGCAACAGAGGCTAGCTCAGGTGGCAATCTTTAAGCAATAAAAATAAAATAAAAAAATACAATGACGAGGAGATCCGGTCAAAAAGCAACCCTGAAAAAGGTACCCTCTGAAACTGAGGAAGCAGGGCAACAGTGCCTAGCTCAGGTGACAATCTTTAAGCAAAAGAAACACACAAGGGCGTGGGGAGCTGTTGGAAGGCAACACTGAGAAATCCATCCTCTGAACCGGACGAAGAGGGGCAACAGAGGCTAGCTCAGGTGGCAATCTTTAAGCAAAAGAAACACACAAGGGCGTGGAGACCCGGGGAAAAAGCAACACGGAGAAATCCACCCTCTGAAACTGACGAACATGGGCAAGAGAGGCTACCTCAGGTGGCAATCGTTAAGCAAAAACAAAGCACAAAGGCGTGGAGACCTGGGGAAAAAGCAACCCTGAAATATCTACCCTCTGAAACTGAGGAAGATGGGCAAGAGAGTCTGGCTTCAGGTGGCAAACTTTAAGCAAAAGAAACACACAAGGGCGTGGAGACCTGAGGAAAAAGCAGCACGGAGAAATCCACCCTCTGAAACTGAGGAAGATGGGCAAGAGTGGCTACGTCGGGTGGCAATCGTTAAGCAAAAACAAAACACAAAGGCGTGGAGACCTGGGGAAAAAGCAACCCTGAAATATCTACCCTCTGAAACTGAGGAAGATGGGCAAGAGAGGCTGGCTTCAGGTGGCAAACTTTAAGCAAAAGAAACACACAAGGGCTTGGAGACCTGGGGAAAAAGCAACACTGAGAAATCCACCCTCTGAAACTGACGAACATGGGCAACAGAGGCTATCTCAGGTGGCAATCGTTAAGCAAAAGAAACACACAAGGTTGTGGAGACCTGGGGAAAAGCAACACGGAGAAATCCACCCTCTGAAACTGAGGAAGATGGGCAACAGAGGCTACCTCAGGTGGCAATCGTTAAGCAAAAACAAAACCCAAAGGCGTGGAGACCTGGGGAAAAAGCAACCCGGAAATATCTACCCTCTGAAACTGAGGAAGATGGGCAAGAGAGG
Organism: Equus asinus; assembly: GCF_041296235.1. Taxonomy (NCBI): domain Eukaryota; kingdom Metazoa; phylum Chordata; class Mammalia; order Perissodactyla; family Equidae; genus Equus; species Equus asinus. Next base: position 10,784,531 of record NW_027225523.1, read on the forward strand.
CTGGTTTCAGGTGGCAAACTTTAAGCAAAAGAAACACACAAGGGCGTGGAGACCTGGGGAAAAAGCAGCACTGAGAATCTACCCTCTGAAACTCACGAGGATGGGCAACAGAGGCTACCTCAGGTGGCAATCGTTAAGCAAAAGAAACACACAAGGGCGTGGAGACCTGGGGAAAAGCAACACGGAGAAATCCACCCTCTGAAACTGAGGAAGATGGGCAACAGAGGCTAGCTCAGGTGGCAATCGTTAAGCAAAAACAAAACCCAAAGGCGTGGAGACCTGGGGAAAAAGCAACCCGGAAATATCTACCCTCTGAAACTGAGGAAGATGGGCAAGAGAGGCTGGCTTCAGGTGGCAAACTTTAAGCAAAAGAAACACACAAGGGCGTGGAGACCTGGGGAAAAAGCAGCACTGAGAATCTACCCTCTGAAACTGACGAGGATGGGCAACAGAGGCTACCTCAGGTGGCAATCGTTAAGCAAAAGAAACACACAAGGGCGTGGAGACCTGGGGAAAAAGCAACACGGAGAAATCCACCCTCTGAAACTGAGGGAGATGGGCAACAGAGGCTAGCTCAGGTGGCAATTCTTAAGCAAAAACAAAACACAAAGGCGTGGAGACCTGGGGAAAAAGCAACCATGAAATATCTACCCTCTGAAACTGAGGAAGATGGGCAAGAGAGGCTGGCTTCAGGTGGCAAACTTTAAGCAAAAGAAACACACAAGGGCGTGGAGACCTGGGGAAAAAGCAACACGGAGAAATCCACCCTCTGAAACTGACGAACATGGGCAAAAGAAGCTAGCTCAGGTTGCAACCTTTAACCAAAAAAAAAAAAAAGACGCAAGGGCGTGGAGAGCTGGCGAAAAAGCAGCACTGAGAAATCTACCCTCTGAGACCGAAGAAGATGGGCAACAGAGGCTAGCTCAAGTGGCAATCTTTAAGCAAAAAAAATAAAATAAAAAAATACAATGACGAGGAGACCCGGTCAAAAAGCAACCCTGAAAAAGGTACCCTCTGAAACTGAGGAAGCAGGGCAACAGTGCCTAGCTCAGGTGACAATCTTTAAGCAAAAGAAACACACAAGGGCGTGGGGAGCTGTCGGAAGGCAACACTGAGAAATCCATTCTCTGAAACGGACGAAAATGGGCAACAGAGGCTAGCTCAGGTGGCAATCTTTAAGCAAAAGAAACACACAAGGGAGTGGAGACCCGGGGAAAAAGCAACACGGAGAAATCCACCCTCTGAAACTGACGAACATGGGCAAGAGAGGCTACCTCAGGTGGCAATCGTTAAGCAAAAACAAAGCACAAAGGCGTGGAGACCTGGGGAAAAAGCAACCCTGAAATATCTACCCTCTGAAACTGAGGAAGATGGGCAAGAGAGTCTGGCTTCAGGTGGCAAACTTTAAGCAAAAGAAACACACAAGGGCGTGGAGACCTGAGGAAAAAGCAGCACTGAGAAATCTACCCTCTGAAACTGACGAGGATGGGCAACAGAGGCTACCTCAGGTGGCAATCGTTAAGCAAGAGAAACACACAAGGGTGTGGAGACCTGGGGAAAAAGCAACACTGAGAAATCCACCCTCTGAAACTGAGGAAGATGGGCAACAGAGGCTAGCTCAGGTGGCAATTCTTAAGCAAAAACAAAACACAAAGGCGTGGAGACCTGGGGAAAAAGCAACCATGAAATATCTACCCTCTGAAACTGAGGAAGATGGGCAAGAGAGGCTGGCTTCAGGTGGCAAACTTTAAGCAAAAGAAACACACAAGGGCGTGGAGACCTGGGGAAAAAGCAACACGGAGAAATCCACCCTCTGAAACTGACGAACATGGGCAAAAGAAGCTAGCTCAGGTTGCAACCTTTAAGCAAAAAAAAAAAAAAAAGACGCAAGGGCGTGGAGAGCTGGCGAAAAAGCAGCACTGAGAAGTCTACCCTCTGAGACCGAAGAAGATGGGCAACAGAGGCTAGCTCAGGTGGCAATCTTTAAGCAAAAAAAATAAAATAAAAAAATACAATGACGAGGAGACCCGGTCAAAAAGCAACCCTGAAAAAGGTACCCTCTGAAACTGAGGAAGCAGGGCAACAGTGCCTAGCTCAGGTGACAATCTTTAAGCAAAAGAAACACACAAGGGCGTGGGGAGCTGGCGGAAGGCAACACTGAGAAATCCATTCTCTGAAACGGACGAAGATGGGCAACAGAGGCTAGCTCAGGTGGCAATCTTTAAGCAAAAGAAACACACAAGGGAGTGGAGACCCGGGGAAAAAGCAACACGGAGAAATCCACCCTCTGAAACTGACGAACATGGGCAAGAGAGGCTACCTCAGGTGGCAATCGTTAAGCAAAAACAAAGCACAAAGGCGTGGAGACCTGGGGAAAAAGCAACCCTGAAATATCTACCCTCTGAAACTGAGGAAGATGGGCAAGAGAGTCTGGCTTCAGGTGGCAAGCTTTAAGCAAAAGAAACACACAAGGGCGTGGAGACCTGAGGAAAAAGCAGCACTGAGAAATCTACCATCTGAAACTGACGAGGATGGGCAACAGAGGCTACCTCAGGTGGCAATCGTTAAGCAAGAGAAACACACAAGGGCGTGGAGACCCACGGAAAAAGCAACACTGAGAAATCCACCCTCTGAAACTGAGGAAGATGGGCAAGAGTGGCTATCTCAGGTGGCAATCGTTAAGCAAAAACAAAACACAAAGGCGTGGAGACCTGGGGAAAAAGCAACCATGAAATTTCTACCCTCAGAAACTGAGGAAGATGGGCAAGAGAGGCTGGCTTCAGGTGGCAAACTTTAAGGAAAAGAAACACACAAGGGCGTGGAGACCTGGGGAAAAAGCAGCACTGAGAATCTACCATCTGAAACTGACAAGGATGGGCAACAGAGGCTACCTCAGGTGGCAATCGTTAAGCAAAAGAAACACACAAGGGCGTGGAGACCTGGGGAAAAAGCAACACGGAGAAATCCACCCTCTGAAACTGAGTCAGATGGGCAACAGAGGCTAGCTCAGGTGGCAATTATTAAGCAAAAACAAAACACAAAGGCGTGGAGACCTGGGGAAAAAGCAACCATGAAATATCTACCCTCTGAAACTGAGGAAGATGGGCAAGAGAGGCTGGCTTCAGGTGGCAAACTTTAAGCAAAAGAAACACACAAGGGCGTGGAGACCTGGGGAAAAAGCAACACGGAGAAATCCACCCTCTGAAACTGAGGAACATCGGCAACAGAAGCTAGCTCAGGTTGCAACCTTTAAGCAAAAAAAAAAAAAAAAGACGCAAGGGCGTGGAGAGCTGGCGAAAAAGCAACACTGACAAATCTACCCTCTGAAACCGAAGAAGATGGGCAACAGAGGCTAGCTCAGTTGGCAATCTTTAAGCAAAAAAAATAAAATAAAAAAATACAATGACGAGGAGACCCGGTCAAAAAGCAACCCTGAAAAAGGTACCCTCTGAAACTGAGGAAGCAGGGCAACAGTGCCTAGCTCAGGTGACAATCTTTAAGCAAAAGAAACACACAAGGGCGTGGGGAGCTGTCGGAAGGCAACACTGAGAAATCCATCCTCTGAACCGGACGAAGATGGGCAACAGAGGCTAGCTCAGGTGGCAATCTTTAAGCAAAAGAAACACACAAGGGCGTGGAGACCCGGGGAAAAGGCAACACGGAGAAATCCACCCTCTGAAACTGACGAACATGGGCAAGAGAGGCTACCTCAGGTGGCAATCGTTAAGCAAAAACAAAGCACAAAGGCGTGGAGACCTGGGGAAAAAGCAACCCTGAAATATCTACCCTCTGAAACTGAGGAAGATGGGCAAGAGAGTCTGGCTTCAGGTGGCAAACTTCAAGCAAAAGAAACACACAAGGGCGTGGAGACCTGAGGAAAAAGCAGCACTGAGAAATCCACCCTCTGAAACTGCGGAAGATGGGCAAGAGTGGCTACCTCAGGTGGCAATCGTTAAGCAAAAACAAAACCCAAAGGCGTGGAGACCTGGGGAAAAAGCAACCCTGAAATATCTACCCTCTGAAACTGAGGAAGATGGGCAAGAGAGGCTGGCTTCAGGTGGCAAACTTTAAGCAAAAGAAACACACAAGGGCTTGGAGACCTGGGGAAAAAGCAACACTGAGAAATCCACCCTCGGAAACTGACGAACATGGGCAACAGAGGTTATCTCAGGTGGCAATCGTTAAGCAAAAGGAACACACAAGGTTGTGGAGACCTGGGGAAAAGCAACACGGAGAAATCCACCCTCTGAAACTGAGGAAGATGGGCAACAGAGGCTACCTCAGGTGGCAATCGTTAAGCAAAAACAAAACCCAAAGGCGTGGAGACCTGGGGAAAAAGCAACCCGGAAATATCTACCCTCTGAAACTGAGGAAGATGGGCAAGAGAGGCTGGCTTCAGGTGGCAAACTTTAAGCAAAATAAACACACAAGGGCGTGGAGACCTGGGGAAAAAGCAGCACTGAGAATCTACCCTCTGAAACTGACGAGGATGGGCAACAGAGGCTACCTCAGGTGGCAATCGTTAAGCAAAAGAAACACACAAGGGCGTGGAGACCTGGGGAAAAAGCAACACGGAGAAATCCACCCTCTGAAACTGAGGAAGATGGGCAACAGAGGCTAGCTCAGGTGGCAACTCTTAAGCAAAAACAAAACACAAAGGCGTGGAGACCTGGGGAAAAAGCAACCATGAAATATCTACCCTCTGAAACTGAGGAAGATGGGCAAGAGAGGCTGGCTTCAGGTGGCAAACTTTAAGCAAAAGAAACACACAAGGGCGTGGAGACCTGGGGAAAAAGCAACACGGAGAAATCCACCCTCTGAAACTGACGAACATGGGCAAAAGAAGCTAGCTCAGGTTGCAACCTTTAAGCAAAAAAAAAAAAAAAAAGACGCAAGGGCGTGGAGAGCTGGCGAAAAAGCAACACTGAGAAATCTACCCTCTGAGACCGAAGAAGATGGGCAACAGAGGCTAGCTCAGGTGGCAATCTTTAAGCAAAAAAAATAAAATAAAAAAATACAATGACGAGGAGACCCGGTCAAAAAGCAACCCTGAAAAAGGTACCCTCTGAAACTGAGGAAGCAGGGCAACAGTGCCTAGCTCAGGTGACAATCTTTAAGCAAAAGAAACACACAAGGGCGTGGGGAGCTGGCGGAAGGCAACACTGAGAAATCCATCCTCTGAAACGGACGAAGATGGGCAACAGAGGCTAGCTCAGGTGGCAATCTTTAAGCAAAAGAAACACACAAGGGCGTGGAGACTCGGGGAAAAAGCAACACGGAGAAATCCACCCTATGAAACTGACGAACATGGGCAAGAGAGGCTACCTAAGGTGGCAATCGTTAAGCAAAAACAAAGCACAAAGGCGTGGAGACCTGGGGAAAAAGCAACCCTGAAATATCTACCCTCTGAAACTGAGGAAGATGGGCAAGAGAGTCTGGCTTCAGGTGGCAAACTTTAAGCAAAAGAAACACACAAGGGCGTGGAGACCTGCGGAAAAAGCAGCACTGAGAAATCTACCCTCTGAAACTGACGAGGATGGACAACAGAGGCTACCTCAGGTGGCAATCGTTAAGCAAGAGAAACACACAAGGGCGTGGAGACCCGGGGAAAAAGCAACACTGAGAAATCCACCGTCTGAAACTGAGGAAGATGGGCAAGAGTGGCTACCTCAGGTGGCAATCGTTAAGCAAAAACAAAACACAAAGGCGTGGAGACATGGGGAAAAAGCAACCCTGAAATATCTACCCTCCGAAACTGAGGAAGATGGGCAAGAGAGGCTGGTTTCAGGTGGCAAACCTTAAGCAAAAGTAACACACAAGGGCGTGGAGACCTGGGGAAAAAGCAACACGGAGAAATCCACCCTCTGAAACTGAGGAAGATGGGCAACAGAGGCTACCTCAGGTGGCAATCGTTAAGCAAAAACAAAACACAAAGGCGTGGAGACATGGGGAAAAAGCAACCCTGAAATATCTACCCTCCGAAACTGAGGAAGATGGGCATGAGAGGCTGGTTTCAGGTGGCAAACCTTAAGCAAAAGTAACACACAAGGGCGTGGAGACCTGGGGAAAAAGCAACACGGAGAAATCCACCCTCTGAAACTGAGGAAGATGGGCAACAGAGGCTACCTCAGGTGGCAATCGTTAAGCAAAAACAAAACCCAAAGGCGTGGAGACCTGGGGAAAAAGCAACTCGGAAATATCTACCCTCTGAAACTGAGGAAGATGGGCAAGAGAGGCTGGTTTCAGGTGGCAAACTTTAAGCAAAAGAAACACACAAGGGCGTGGAGACCTGGGGAAAAAGCAGCACTGAGAATCTACCCTCTGAAACTGACGAGGATGGGCAACAGAGGCTACCTCAGGTGGCAATCGTTAAGCAAAAGAAACACACAAGGGCGTGGAGACCTGGGGAAAAAGCAACACGGAGAAATCCACCCTCTGAAACTGACGAACATGGGCAAAAGAAGCTAGCTCAGGTTGCAACCTTTAAGCAAAAAAAAAAAAAAAAAGACGCAAGGGCGTGGAGAGCTGGCGAAAAAGCAACACTGAGAAATCTACCCTCTGAAACCGAAGAAGATGGGCAACAGAGGCTAGCTCAGGTGGCAATCTTTAAGCAAAAAAAATAAAATAAAAAAATACAATGAAGAGGAGACCCGGTCAAAAAGCAACCCTGAAAAAGGTACCCTCTGAAACTGAGGAAGCAGGACAACAGTGCCTAGCTCAGGTGACAATCTTTAAGCAAAAGAAACACACAAGGGCGTGGAGACCCGGGGAAAAAGCAACACGGAGAAATCCACCCTCTGAAACTGACGAACATGGGCAAGAGAGGCTACCTCAGGTGGCAATCGTTAAGCAAAAACAAAGCACAAAGGCGTGGAGACCTGGGGAAAAAGCAACCCTGAAATATCTACCCTGTGAAACTGAGGAAGATGGGCAAGAGAGTCTGGCTTCAGATGGCAAACTTTAAGCAAAAGAAACACACAAGGGCGTGGAGACCTGAGGAAAAAGCAGCACTGAGAAATCCACCCTCTGAAACTGAGGAAGATGGGCAAGAGTGGCTACCTCAGGTGGCAATCGTTAAGCAAAAACAAAAGACAAAGGCGTGGAGACCTGGGGAAAAAGCAACCCTGAAATATCTACCCTCTGAAACTGAGGAAGATGGGCAAGTGAGGCTGGCTTCAGGTGGCAAACTTTAAGCAAAAGAAACACACAATGGCTTGGAGACCTGGGGAAAAAGCAACACTGAGAAATCCACCCTCTGAAACTGACGAACATGGGCAACAGAGGCTATCTCAGGTGGCAATCGTTAAGCAAAAGAAACACACAAGGTTGTGGAGACCTGGGGAAAAGCAACACGGAGAAATCCACCCTCTGAAACTGAGGAAGATGGGCAACAGAGGCTACCTCAGGTGGCAATCGTTAAGCAAGAGAAACACACAAGGGCGTGGAGACCTGAGGAAAAAGCAGCACTGAGAAATCTACCATCTGAAACTGACGAGGATGGGCAACATAGGCTACCTCAGGTGGCAATCGTTAAGCAAGAGAAACACACAAGGGCGTGGAGACCCGGGGAAAAAGCAACACTGAGAAATCCACCGTCTGAAACTGAGGAAGATGGGCAAGAGTGGCTACCTCAGGTGGCAATCGTTAAGCAAAAACAAAACACAAAGGCGTGGAGACATGGGGCAAAAGCAACCCTGAAATATCTACCCTCCGAAACTGAGGAAGATGGGCAAGAGAGGCTGGATTCAGGTGGCAAACCTTAAGCAAAAGTAACACACAAGGGCCTGGAGACCTGGGGAAAAAGCAACACGGAGAAATCCATCCTCTGAAACTGAGGAAGATGGGCAACAGAGGCTAGCTCAGGTGGCAATCGTTAAGCAAAAACAAAACCCAAAGGCGTGGAGACCTGGGGAAAAAGCAACCCGGAAATATCTACCCTCTGAAACTGAGGAAGATGGGCAAGAGAGGCTGGCTTCAGGTGGCAAACTTTAAGCAAAAGAAACACACAAGGGCGTGGAGACCTGGGGAAAAAGCAGCACTGAGAATCTACCCACTGAAACTGACGAGGATGGGCAACAGAGGCTACCTCAGGTGGCAATCGTTAAGCAAAAGAAACACACAAGGGCGTGGAGACCTGGGGAAAAAGCAACACGGAGAAATCCACCCTCTGAAACTGAGTCAGATGGGCAACAGAGGCTAGCTCAGGTCGCAATTCTTAAGCAAAAACAAAACACAAAGGCGTGGAGACCTGGGGAAAAAGCAACCGTGAAATATCTACCCTCTGAAACTTAGGAAGATGGGCAAGAGAGGCTGGCTTCAGGTGGCAAACGATAAGCAAAAGAAACACACAAGGGCGTGGAGACCTGGGGAAAAAGCAACACGGAGAAATCCACCCTCTGAAACTGAGGAAGATGGGCAACAGAGGCTACCTCAGGTTGCAATCGTTAAGCAAAAACAAAACATAAAGGCGTGGAGACCTTGGGAAAAAGCAACCCTGAAATACCTACCCTCTGAAACTGAGGAAAATGGGCAACAGAGGCTACCTCAGGTGGCAATCGTTAAGGAAAACAAAACACAAGGGCGTGGAGACCTGGGGAAAAACAACCCTGAAATATCTACCCTCTGAAACTGACGAGGATGGGCAACAGAGGCTACCTCAGGTGGCAATCGTTAAGCAAAAGTAACACACAAGGGCGTGGAGACCTGGGGAAAAAGCAACACGGAGAAATCCACCCTCTGAAACTGACGAACATGGGCAAAAGAAGCTAGCTCAGGTTGCAACCTTTAAGCAGAAAAAAAAAAGATGCAAGGGCGTCGAGAGCTGGCGAAAAAGCAAAACTGAGAAATCTACCCTCTGAAACCGAAGAAGATGGGCAACAGAGGCTGGCTTCAGGTGGCAATCTTTAAGCAAAAAAAATAAAATAAGAAAATACAATGGCGAGGAGACCCAGTCAAAAAGCAACCCTGAAAAAGGTACCCTCTGAAACTGAGGAAGGTAGGAAACAGTGCCTAACTCAGGTGACAATCTTTAAGCCAAAGAAACACACAAGGGCGTGGCTAGCTGGTGAAAAGGCAACACTGAGAAATCCACCCTCTGAAACGGACGAAGATGGGCAACAGAGGCTAGCTCAGGTGGCAATCTTTAAGCAAAAGAAACACACAAGGGCGTGGGTAGCTGGCGAAAAAGCAACCCTGAAATATCTACCCTCTGAAACTGAGGAAGATGGGCAAGAGAGGCTGGCTTCAGGTGGCAAACGTTAAGCAAAAGAAACAAACAAGGGCGCGGAGACCTGGGGAAAAACCAACACGGAGAAATCCACCCTCTGAAACTGAGGAAGATGGGCAACAGAGGCTACCTCAGGTGGCAATCGTTAAGCAAAAACAAAACACAAAGGCGTGCAGACCTGGGGAAAAAGAAACCCTGAAATATCTACCCTCTGAAACTGAGGAAGATGGGTAAGAGAGGCTGGCTTCAGGTGGCAAACTTTGAGGAAAAGAAACACACAAGGACGTGGAGACCTGGGGAAAAAGCAGCACTGAGAAATCTACCCTCTGAAACTGACGAGGATGGGCAACAGAGGCTACCTCAGATGGCAATCGTTAAGCAAAAGAAACACACAAGGGCGTGGAGAGCTGGCCAAAAAGCAACACGTAGAAATCTACCCTCTGAAACCGAAGAAGATGGGCAACAGAGGCTAGCTCAGGTGGCAATCTTTAAGCAAAAAAAATAAAATAGAAAAATACAATGGCGAGGAGACCCGGTCAAAAAGCAACCATGAAAAAGGTACCCTCTGAAACTGAGGAAGCAGGGCAACAGTGCCTACCTCAGGTGACAATCTTTAAGCAAAAGAAACACACAAGGGCGTGGAGACCTGGGGAAAAAGCAGCACTGGGAAATCTACCCTTGAAACTGACAAGGATGGGCAACTGAGGCTACCTCAGGTGGCAATCGTTAAGCAAAAGAAACACACGGGCGTGGAGACCTGGGGAAAAAGCAACACGGAGAAATCCACCCTCTGAAACTGACGACCATGGGCAAAAGAAGCTAGCTCAGGTTGCAACCTTTAAGCAGGAAAAAAAAAAGACGCAAGGGCGTGGAGACCTGAGGAATAAGCAGCACTGAGAAATCAACCCTCAGAAACTGACGAGGATGGGTAACAGAGGCTACCTCAGGTGGCAATCGTTAAGCAAAAGAAACACACAAGGGCGTGGAGACCTGGGGAAAAAGCAACAGTGAGAACTCCACCCTCTGAAACTGAGGAAGATGGGCAACAGAGGCTACCTCAGGTGGCAATCGTTAAGCAAAAACAAAACCCAAAGGCGTGGAGACCTGGGGAAAAAGCAACCCTGAAATATCTACCCTCTGAAACTGAGGAAGATGGGCAAGAGAGGCTGGCTTCAGGTGGCAAACGTTAAGCAAAAGAAACACACAAGGGCGTGGAGACCTGGGGAAAAAGCAACACGGAGAAATCCACCCTCTGAAACTGAGGAAGATGGGCAACAGAGGCTAACTCACTTGGCAATCGTTAAGCAAAAACAAAACACAAAGGCGTGCAGACCTGGGGAAAAAGCAACCCTGAAATATCTATCCTCTGAAACTGAGGAAGATGGGCAAGAGAGGCTGGCTTCAGGTGGCAAACTTTAAGCAAAAGAAACACTCAAGGGCGTGGAGACCTGGGGAAAAAGCAGCACTGAGAAATCTACCCTCTGAAACTGACGAGGATGGGCAACAGAGGCTACCTCAGGTGGCAATCGTTAAGCAAAAGAAACACACGGGTGTGGAGACCTGGGGAAAAAGCAACACGGAGAAATCCACCCTCTGAAACTGACGAACATGGGCAAAAGAAGCTAGCTCTGGTTGCAACCTTTAAGCAGAAAACAAAAAAAAGACGCAAGGGCGTGGAGAGCTGGCGAAAAAGCAACACTGAGAAATCTACCCTCTGAAACCGAAGAAGATGGGCAACAGAGGCTAGATCAGGTGGCAATCATTAAGCAAAAACAAAACCCAAAGGCGTGGAGACCTGGGGAAAAAGCAACCCTGAAATATCTACCCTCTGAAACTGAGGAAGATGGGCAAGAGAGGCTGGCTTCAGGTGGCAAACTTTAAGCAAAAGAAACACACAAGAGCGTGGAGACCTGGGGAAATAGCAGCACTGGGAAATCTACCCTCTGAAACTGACGAGGATGGGCAACAGAGGCTACCTCAGGTGGCAATCGTTAAGCAAAAGAAACACACAAGGGCGTGGAGACCTGGGGAAAAAGCAACACGGAGAAATCCACCCTCTGAAACTGAAGAACATGTGCAAAAGAAGCTAGCTAATGTTGCAACCTTTAAGCAGAAAAAAAAAAAAAGACGCAAGGGCGTGGAGAGCTGACGAAAAAGCAAAACTGAGAAATCTACCCTCTGAAACCGAAGAAGATGGGCAACAGAGGCTAGCTCAGGTGGCAATCTTTAAGCAAAAAAAATAAAATAAAAAAATACAATGGCGAGGAGACCCAGTCAGAAAGCAACCCTGAAAAAGGTACCCTCTGAAACTGAGGAAGCAGGGCAACAGTGCCTAACTCAGGTGACAATCTTTAAGCCAAAGAAACACACAAGGGCGTGGGTAGCTAGCGAAAAGGCAACACTGAGAAATCAACCCTCTGAAACGGACGAAGATGGGCAACAGAGGCTAGCTCAGGTGGCAATCTTTAAGCAAAAGAAACACACAAGGGCGTGGAGACCTGGGGAAAAAGCAACACGGAGAAATCCACCCTCTGAAACTGAGGAAGACGGGCAAGAGAGGCTACCTCAGGTGGCATTCGTTAAGCAAAAGAAACACACAAGGGCGTCGAGACCTGGGGAAAAAGCAACACGGAGAAATCAACCCTCCGAAACTGACGAACATGGGCAAAAGAAGCTAGCTCAGGATGCAACCTTTAAGCAGAAAAAAAAAAAAAGACGCAAGGGCGTGGAGAGCTGGCGAAAAAGCAACACTGAGAAATCTACCATCTGAAACCGAAGAAGATGGGCAACAGAGGCTAGCTCAGGTGGCAATCTTTAAGCAAAAAAAATAAAATAAAAAAATACAATGGCGAGGAGACCCAGTCAGAAAGCAACCCTGAAAAAGGTACCCTCTGAAACTGAGGAAGCAGGGCAACAGTGCCTAACTCAGGTGACAATCTTTAAGCCAAAGAAACACACAAGGGCGTGGAGACCTGGGGAAAAAGCAACACTGAGAAATCCACCCTCTGACACGGACGAAGATGGGCAACAGAGGCTAGCTCAGGTGGCAATCTTTAAGCAAAAGAAACACACAAGGGCGTGGAGACGTGGGGAAAAAGCAACACGGAGAAATCCACCCTCTGAAACTGAGGAAGACGGGCAAGAGAGGCTACCTCAGGTGGCAAACTTTAAGGAAAAGAAACACACAAGGGCGTGGAGACCTGGGGAAAAAGCAACACGGAGAAATCCACCCTCTGAAACTGAGGAAGATGGGCAACAGAGGCTACCTCAGGTGGAAATCGTTAAGCAAAAACAAAACCCAAAGGTGTGGAGACCTGGGGAAAAAGCAACTCTGAAATATCTACCCTCTGAAACGGAGGAAGATGGGCAAGAGAGGCTGGCTTCTGGTGGCAAACGTTAAGCAAAAGAAACACACAAGGGCGTGGAGCCCTGGGGAAAAAGCAACACGGAGAAATCCACCCTCTGAAACTGAGGAAGATTGGCAACAGAGTCTACCTCAGGTGGCAATCGTTAAGCAAAAACAAAACACAAAGGCGTGCAGACCTGGGGAAAAAGCAACCCTGAAATATCTACCCTCTGAAACTGAGGAAGATGGGCAAAAGAGGCTGGCTTCAGGTGGCAAACTTTAAGCAAAAGAAACACACAAGGGCGTGGAGACGTGGGGAAAAAGCAGCACTGGGAAATCTACCCTCTGAAACTGACGAGGATGGGCAACAGAGGCTACCTCAGGTGGCAGTCGTTAAGCAAAAGAAACACACAAGGGCGTCGAGACCTGGGGAAAAAGCAACACGGAGAAATCCACCCTCTGAAACTGACGAACATGGGCAAAAGAAGCTAGCTCCGGTTGCAACATTTAAGCAGAAAAAAAAAAAAAGACGCAAGGGCGTGGAGAGCTGGCGAAAAAGCAACACTGAGAAATCTACCCTCTGAAACCGAAGAAGATGGGCAACAGAGGCTAGCTCAGGTGGCAATCTTTAAGCAAAAAAAATAAAATAAAAAAATACAATGGCGAGGAGACCCAGTCAGAAAGCAACCCTGAAAAAGGTACCCTCTGAAACTGAGGAAGCAGGGCAACAGTGCCTAACTCAGGTGACAATCTTTAAGCCAAAGACACACACAAGGGCGTGGAGACCTGGGGAAAAAGCAACACTGAGAAATACACCCTCTGAAACGGACGAAGATGGGCAACAGAGGCTAGCTCAGGTGGCAATCTTTAAGCAAAAGAAACACACAAGGGCGTGGAGACCTGGGGAAAAAGCAACATGGAGAAATCCACCCTCTGAAACTGAGGAAGACGGGCAAGAGAGGCTACCTCAGGTGGCAATCGTTAAGCAAAAGAAACACACGGGCGTGGAGACCTGGGGAAAAAGCAACCCTGAAATATCTACCCTCTGAAACTGAGGAAGATGGGCAAGAGAGGCTGGCTTCAGGTGGCAAAATTTAAGCAAAAGAAACACACAAGGGCGTGGAGACCTGGGGAGAAAGCAACACGGAGAAATCCACCGTCTGAAACTGAGGAAGATGGGCAACAGAGTCTACCTCAGGTGGCAATCGTTAAGCAAAAACAAAACCCAAAGGTGTGGAGACCTGGGGAAAAAGCAACCCTGAAATATCTACCCTCTGAAACTGAGGAAGATGGGCAAGAGAGGCTGGCTACAGGTGGCAAACGTTAAGCAAAAGAAACACACAAGGGCGTGGAGCCCTGGGGAAAAAGCAACACGGAGAAATCCACCCTCTGAAACTGAGGAAGATGGGCAACAGAGGCTACCTCAGGTGGCAATCGTTAAGCAAAAACAAAACACAAAGGCGTGCAGACAAGGGGAAAAAGCAACCCTGAAATATCTACCCTCTGAAACTGAGGAAGATGGGCAAGAGAGGCTGGCTTCAGGTGGCAAACTTTAAGGAAAAGAAACACACAAGGGCGTGGAGACCTGGGGAAAAAGCAACACGGAGAAATCCACCCTCTGAAACTGACGAACATGGGCAAAAGAAGCTAGCTCAGGTTGCAACCTTTAAGCAGAAAAAAAAATAAAGACGCAAGGGCGTGGAGAGCTGGCGAAAAAGCAAAACTGAGAAATCTACCCTCTGAAACCGAAGAAGATGGGCAACAGAGGCTAGCTCAGGTGGCAATCTTTAAGCAAAAAAAATAAAATAAAAAAATACAATGGCGAGGAGACCCAGTCAGCAAGAAACCCTGAAAAAGGAACCCTCTGAAACTGAGGAAGCAGGGCAACAGTGCCTAACTCAGGTGACAATCTTTAAGCCAAAGAAACACACAAGTGCGTGGGTAGCTAGCGAAAAGGCAACACTGAGAAATCCACCCTCTGAAACGGATGAAGATGGGCAACAGAGGCTAGCTCAGGTGGCAATCTTTAAGCAAAAGAAACACACAAGGGCGTGGAGACCTGGGGAAAAAGCAACACGGAGAAATCCACGCTCTGAAACTGAGGAAGACGGGCAAGAGAGGCTACCTCAGGAGGCAATCGTTAAGCAAAAGAAACACACGGGCCTGGAGACCTGGGGAAAAAGCAACCCTGAAATTTCTACCCTCTGAAACTGAGGAAGATGGGCAAGAGAGGCTGGCTTCAGGTGGCAAACGTTAAGCAAAAGAAACACACAAGGGCGTGGAGACCTGGGGAAAAAGCAGCACTGGGAAATCTACCCTCTGAAACTGACGAGGATGGGCAACAGAGGCTACCTCAGGTGGCAATCGTTAAGCAAAAGAAACACAAAAGGGCGTCGAGACCTGGGGAAAAAGCAACACGGAGAAATCAACCCTCTGAAACTGACGAACATGGGCAAAAGAAGCTAGCTCAGGATGCAACCTTTAAGCAGAAAAAAAAAAAAAGACGCAAGGGCGTGGAGAGCTGGCGAAAAAGCAACACTGAGAAATCTACCCTCTGAAACCGAAGAAGATGGGCAACAGAGGCTAGCTCAGGTGGCAATCTTTAAGCAAAAAAAAATAAAATAAAAAAATACAATGGCGAGGAGACCCAGTCAGAAAGCAACCCTGAAAAAGGTACCCTCTGAAACTGAGGAAGCAGGGCAACAGTGCCTAACTCAGGTGACAATCTTTAAGCCAAAGAAACACACAAGGGCGTGGAGACCTGGGGAAAAAGCAACACTGAGAAATCCACCCTCTGAAACGGACGAAGATGGGCAACAGAGGCTAGCTCAGGTGGCAATCTTTAAGCAAAAGAAACACACAAGGGCGTGGAGACCTGGGGAAAAAGCAACACGGAGAAATCCACCCTCTGAAACTGAGGAAGACGGGCAAGAGAGGCTACCTCAGGTGGCAATCGTTAAGCAAAAGAAACACACGGGCGTGGAGACCTGGGGAAAAAGCAACACTGAGAAATCTACCCTCTGAAACCGAAGAAGATGGGCAACAGAGGCTAGCTCAGGTGGCAATCTTTAACCAAAAAAAATAAAATAAAAAAATACAATGGCGAGGAGACGCGGTCAAAAAGCAACCCTGAAAAACGTACCCTCTGAAACTGAGGAAGCAGGGCAACAGTGCCTAGCTCAGGGGACAATCTTTAAGCAAAAGAAACACACAAGGGCGTGGGGAGCTGGCGAAAAGTCAACACTGAGAAATCGACCCTCTGAAACGGACGAAGATGGGCAACAGAGGCTAGCTCAGGTGGCAATCTTTAAGCAAAAGAAACACACAAGGGCGTGGAGACGTGGGGAAAAAGCAACACGGAGAAATCCACCCTCTGAAACTGAGGAAGATGGGCAAGAGAGGCTACCTCAGGTGGCAAACTTTAAGGAAAAGAAACACACAAGGGCGCGGAGACCTGGGGAAAAAGCAACACGGAGAAATCCACCCTCTGAAACTGAGGAAGATGGGCAACAGACGCTACCTCAGGTGGAAATCGTTAAGCAAAAACAAAACCCAAAGGTGTGGAGACCTGGGGAAAAAGCAACCCTGAAATATCTACCCTCTGAAACTGAGGAAGATGGGCAAGAGAGGCTGGCTTCTGGTGGCAAACGTTAAGCAAAAGAAACACACAAGGGCGGGGAGCCCTGGGGAAAAAGCAACAGGGAGAAATCCACCCTCTGAAACTGAGGAAGATGGGCAACAGAGGCTACCTCAGGTGGCAATCGTTAAGCAAAAACAAAACACAAATGCGTGCAGACCTGGGGAAAAAACAACCCAGAAATATCTACCCTCTGAAACTGAGGAAGATGGGCAAGAGAGGCTGGCTTCAGGCGGCAAACTTTAAGGAAAAGAAACACACAAGGGCGTGGAGACCTGTGGAAAAAGCAACACTCAGGAATCCACAATCTGAAACTGAGGAAGATGGGCAAGAGAGGCTGGCTTCAGGTGGCAAACTTTAAGGAAAATAAACACACAAGGGCGTGGAGACCTGGGGAAAAAGCAACACGGAGAAATCCACCCTCTGAAACTGACGAACATGGGCAAAAGAAGCTAGCTCAGGTTGCAACCTTTAAGCAGAAAAAAAAAAAAAGACGCAAGGGCGTGGAGAGCTGGCGAAAAAGCAAAACTGAGAAATCTACCCTCTGAAACCGAAGAAGATGGGCAACAGAGGCTAGCTCAGGTGGCAATCTTTAAGCAAAAAAAATAAAATAAAAAAATACAATGGCGAGGAGACCCAGTCAGAAAGAAACCCTGAAAAAGGAACCCTCTGAAAATGAGGAAGCAGGGCAACAGTGCCTAACTCAGGTGACAATCTTTAAGCCAAAGAAACACACAAGTGCGTGGGTAGCTAGCGAAAAGGCAACACTGAGAAATCCACCCTCTGAAACGGATGAAGATGGGCAACAGAGGCTAGCTCAGGTGGCAATCTTTAAGCAAAAGAAACACACAAGGGCGTGGAGACCTGGGGAAAAAGCAACACGGAGAAATCCACGCTCTGAAACTGAGGAAGACGGGCAAGAGAGGCTACCTCAGGAGGCAATCGTTAAGCAAAAGAAACACACGGGCCTGGAGACCTGGGGAAAAAGCAACCCTGAAATATCTACCCTCTGAAACTGAGGAAGATGGGCAAGAGAGGCTGGCTTCAGGTGGCAAACGTTAAGCAAAAGAAACACACAAGGGCGTGGAGCCCTGGGGAAAAAGCAACACGGAGAAATCCACCCTCTGAAACTGAGGAAGATGGGCAACAGAGTCTACCTCAGGTGGCAATCGTTAAGCAAAAACAAAACACAAAGGCGTGCAGACCTGGGGAAAAAGCAACCCTGAAATATCTACCCTCTGAAACTGAGGAAGATGGGCAAGAGAGGCTGGCTTCAGGTGGCAAACTTTAAGCAAAAGAAACACACAAGGGCGTGGAGACCTGGGGAAAAAGCAGCACTGGGAAATCTACCCTCTGAAACTGACGAGGATGGGCAACAGAGGCTACCTCAGGTGGCAATCGTTAAGCAAAAGAAACACACAAGGGCGTCGAGAACTGGGGAAAAAGCAACACGGAGAAATCAACCCTCTGAAACTGACGAACATGGGCAAAAGAAGCTAGCTCAGGATGCAACCTTTAAGCAGAAAAAAAAAAAAAGACGCAAGGGCGTGGAGAGCTGGCGAAAAAGCAACACTGAGAAATCTACCATCTGAAACCGAAGAAGATGGGCAACAGAGGCTAGCTCAGGTGGCAATCTTTAAGCAAAAAAAATAAAATAAAAAAATACAATGGCGAGGAGACCCAGTCAGAAAGCAACCCTGAAAAAGGTACCCTCTGAAACTGAGGAAGCAGGGCAACAGTGCCTAACTCAGGTGACAATGTTTAAGCCAAAGAAACACACAAGGGCGTGGAGACCTGGGGAAAAAGCAACACTGAGAAATCCACCCTCTGAAACGGACGAAGATGGGCAACAGAGGCTAGCTCAGGTGGCAATCTTTAAGCAAAAGAAACACACAAGGGCGTGGAGACCTGGGGAAAAAGCAACACGGAGAAATCCACCATCTGAAACTGAGGAAGACGGGCAAGAGAGGCTACCTCAGGTGGCAATCGTTAAGCAAAAGAAACACACGGGCGTGGAGACCTGGGGAAAAAGCAACACTGAGAAATCTACCCTCTGAAACCGAAGAAGATGGGCAACAGAGGCTAGCTCAGGTGGCAATCTTTAACCAAAAAAAATAAAATAAAAAAATACAATGGCGAGGAGACGCGGTCAAAAAGCAACCCTGAAAAAGGTACCCTCTGAAACTGAGGAAGCAGGGCAACAGTGCCTAGCTCAGGGGACAATCTTTAAGCAAAAGAAACACACAAGGGCGTGGGGAGCTGGCGAAAAGTCAACACTGAGAAATCCACCCTCTGAAACGGACGAAGATGGGCAACAGAGGCTAGCTCAGGTGGCAATCTTTAAGCAAAAGAAACACACAAGGGCGTGGAGACGTGGGGAAAAAGCAACACGGAGAAATCCACCCTCTGAAACTGAGGAAGATGGGCAACAGACGCTACCTCAGGTGGAAATCATTAAGCAAAAACAAAACCCAAAGGTGTGGAGACCTGGGGAAAAAGCAACCCTGAAATATCTACCCTCTGAAACTGAGGAAGATGGGCAAGAGAGGCTAGCTTCTGGTGGCAAACGTTAAGCAAAAGAAACACACAAGGGCGTGGAGCCCTGGGGAAAAAGCAACAGGGAGAAATCCACCCTCTGAAACTGAGGAAGATGGGCAACAGAGGCTACCTCAGGTGGCAATCGTTAAGCAAAAACAAAACACAAAGGCGTGCAGACCTGGGGAAAAAGCAACCCAGAAATATCTACCCTCTGAAACTGAGGAAGATGGGCAAGAGAGGCTGGCTTCAGGTGGCAAACTTTAAGGAAAAGAAACACACAAGGGCGTGGAAACCTGTGGAAAAAGCAACACTCAGGAATCCACCCTCTGAAACTGAGGAAGATGGGCAACAGAGGCTACCTCAGGTGGCAATCGTTAAGCAAAAACAAAACCCAAAGGCGTGGAGACCTGGGGAAAAAGCAACTCTGAAATATCTACCCTCTGAAACTGCGGAAGATGGGCAAGAGAGGCTGGCTTCAGGTGGCAAACTTTAAGCAAAAGTAACACACAAGGGCACGGAGACCTGGGGAAAAAGCAACACTGGGAAATCTACCCTCTGAAACTGACGAGGATGGGCAACAGAGGCTACCTCAGGTACCAATCGTTAAGCAAAAGAAACACACAAGGGCGTCGAGACCTGGGGAAAAAGCAACACGGAGAAATCCACCCTCTGGAACTGACGAACATGGGCAAAAGAAGCTAGCTCAGGTTGCAACCTTTAAGCAGAAAAACAAAAAAAAGACGCAAGGGCGTGGAGGGCTGGCGAAAAAGCAAAACTGAGAAATCTACCCTCTGAAACCGAAGAAGATGGGCAACAGAGGCTAGCTCAGGTGGCAATCTTTAAGCAAAAAAAATAAAATAAAAAAATACAATGGCGAGGAGACCCAGTCAGCAAGCAACCGTGAAAAAGGTACCATCTGAACTTGAGGAAGCAGGGCAACAGTGACTAACTCAGGTGACAATCTTTAAGCCAAAGAAACACACAAGTGCGTGGGTAGCTAGCGAAAAGGCAACACTGAGAAATCCACCCTCTGAAACGGATGAAGATGGGCAACAGAGGCTAGCTCAGGTGGCAATCTTTAAGCAAAAGAAACACACAAGGGCGTGGAGACCTGGGGAAAAAGCAACACGGAGAAATCCACCCTCTGAAACTGAGGAAGACAGGCAAGAGAGGCTACCTCAGGTGGCAATCGTTAAGCAAAAGAAACACACGGGCGTGGAGACCTGGGGAAAAAGCAACCCTGAAATATCTACCCTCTGAAACTGAGGAAGATGGGCAAGAGAGGCTGGCTTCAGGTGGCAAACTTTAAGGAAAAGAAACACACAAGGGCGTGGAGACCTGGGGAAAAAGCAACACTCAGGAATCCACCCACTGAAACTGAGGAAGATGGGCAACAGATCTACCTCAGGTGGCAATCGTTAAGCAAAAACAAAACCCAAAGGCGTGGAGACCTGGGGAAAAAGCAACCCTGAAATATCTACCCTCTGAAACTGAGGAAGATGGGCAAGAGAGGCTGGATTCTGGTGGCAAACGTTAAGCAAAAGAAACACACAAGAGCGTGGAGCCCTGGGGAAAAAGCAACACGGAGAAATCCACCCTCTGAAACTGAGGAAGATGGGTAACAGAGGCTACCTCAGGTGGCAATCGTTAAGCAAAAACAAAGCACAAAGGCGTGGAGCCCTGGGGAAAAAGCAACCCTGAAATATCTACCCTCTGAAACTGAGGAAGATAGGCAAGAGAGGCTGGCTTCATGTGGCAAACTTTAAGCAAAAGAAACACACAAGGGCATGGAGACCTGAGGAAAAAGCACCATGGAGAAATCCACCCTCTGAAACTGAGGAAGATGGGCAACAGAGGCTACCTCAGGTGGAAATCGTTAAGCAAAAACAAAACCCAAAGGTGTGGAGACCTGGGGAAAAAGCAACCCTGAAATATCTACCCTCTGAAACTGAGGAAGATGGGCAAGAGAGGCTGGATTCTGGTGGCAAACGTTAAGCAAAAGAAACACACAAGGGCGTGGAGCCCTGGGGAAAAAGCAACACGGAGAAATCCACCCTCTGAAACTGAGGAAGATGGGCAACAGAGGCTACCTCAGGTGGCAATCGTTAAACAAAAACAAAACACAAAGGCGTGCAGACCTGGGGAAAAAGCAACCCTGAAATATCTACCCTCTGAAACTGAGGAAGATGGGCAAGAGAGGCTGGCTTCAGGTGGCAAACTTTAAGGAAAAGAAACACACAAGGGCGTGGAGACCTGGGGAAAAAGCAACACTCAGGAATCCACCCTCTGAAACTGAGGAAGATGGGCAACAGTGGCTACCTCAGGTGGCAATCGTTAAGCAAAAACAAAACCCAAAGGCGTGGAGACCTGGGGAAAAAGCAACCCTGAAATATCTACCCTCTGAAACTGAGGAAGATGGGCAAGAGAGGCTGGCTTCAGGTGGGAAACTTTAAGCAAAAGTAACACACAAGGGCACGGAGACCTGGGGAAAAGCAGCACTGGCAAATCTACCATCTGAAACTGACGAGGATGGGCAACAGAGGCTAGCTCAGGAGGCAATCTTTAAGCAAAAAAAATAAAATAGAAAAATACAATGGCGAGGAGACCCGGTGAAAAAGCAACCATGAAAAATGTACCCTCTGAAACTGAGGAAGCAGGGCAACAGTGCCTACCTCAGGTGACAAACTTTAAGCAAAAGAAACACACAAGGGCGTGGGGAGCTGGCGAAAAGGCAACACTGACAAATCCACCCTCTGAAAAGGACGATGATGGGCAACAGAGGCTAGCTCAGGTTGCAATCTTTAAGCAAAATAAACACAGAAGGGCGTTGAGACCTGGGGAAAAAGCAACACGGAGAAATCCACCCTCTGAAACTGAGGAAGATGGGCAACAGAGGCTACACCAGGTGGCAATCGTTAAGCAAAAACAAAACCCAAAGGCGTGGAGACCTGGGGAAAAAGCAACCCTGAAATATCTACCCTCTGAAACTGAGGAAGATGGGCAAGAGAGGCTGGCTTCAGGTGGCAAACTTTAAGCAAAAGAAACACACAAGGGCGTGGAGACCTGGGGAAAAAGCAGCACTGGGAAATCTACCCTCTGAAACTGACGAGGATGGGCAAAAGAGGCTACCTCAGGTGGCAATCGTTAAGCAAAAGAAACACACGGGCGTGGAGACCTGGGGAAAAAGCAACACGGAGAAATCCACCCTCTGAAACTGAGGAACATGGGCAAAAGAAGCTAGCTCATGTTGCAACCTTTAAGCAGAAAAAAAAAAAAGACGCAAGGGCTTGGAGAGCTGGCGAAAAAGCAACACTGAGAAATCTACCCTCTGAAACCGAAGACGATGGGCAACAGAGGCTAGCTCAGGTGGCAATCTTTAAGCAAAAAAAATAAAATAAAAAAATACAATGGCGAGGAGACGCGGTCAAAAAGCAACCCTGAAATATCTACCCTCTGAAACTGAGGAAGCAGGGCAACAGTGCCTAGCTCAGGTGACAATCTTTAAGCAAAAGAAACACACAAGGGCGTGGGGAGCTGGCGAAAAGTCAACACTGAGAAATCCACCCTCTGAAACGGACGAATATGGGCAACAGAGGCTAGCTCAGGTGGCAATCTTTAAGCAAAAGAAACACACAAGGCCGTGGAGACGAGGGGAAAAAGCAACACGGAGAAATCCACCCTCTGAAACTGAGGAAGATGGGCAACAGAGGCTACCTCAGGTGGCAATCGTTAAGCAAAAACAATACCCAAAGGTGTGGAGACTTGGGGAAAAAGCAACCCTGAAATATCTACCCTCTGAAACTGAGGAAGATGGGCAAGAGAGGCTGGCTTCAGGTGGCAAACTTTAAGGAAAAGAAACACACAAGGGCGTGGAGACCTGGGGAAAAAGCAACACTCAGGAATCCACCCTCTGAAACTGAGGAAGATGGGCAACAGAGGCTACCTCAGGTGGCAATCGTTAAGCAAAAACAAAACCCAAAGGCGTGGAGACCTGGGGAAAAAGCAACCCTGAAATATCTACCCTCTGAAACTGAGGAAGATGGGCAAGAGAGGCTGGCTTCAGGTGGCAAGCTTTAAGCAAAAGAAACACACAAGGGCACGGAGACCTGGGGAAAAAGCAGCACTGGGAAATCTACCCTCTGAAACTGACGAGAATGGGCAACAGAGGCTACCTCAGGTGGCAATCGTTAAGCAAAAGAAACACACAAGGATGTGGAGACCTGGGGAAAAAGCAACACGTAGAAATCCACCCTCTGAAACTGACGAACATGGGCAAAAGAAGCTAGCTCAGGTTGCAACCTTTAAGCAGAAAAAAAAAAAAGACGCAAGGGCGTGGAGAGCTGGCGAAAAAGCAACACTGAGAAATCTACCCTCTGAATCCGAAGAAGATGGGCAACAGAGGCTAGCTCAGGTGGCAATCTTTAAGCAAAAAAAATAAAATAAAAAAATACAATGGCGAGGATACCCAGTCAGAAAGGAGCCCTGAAAAAGGTACCCTCAGAAACTGAGGAAGCAGGGCAACAGTGCCTAACTCAGGTGACAATCTTTAAGCCAAAGAAACACACAAGGGCGTGGGTAGCTGGCGAAAAGGCAACACTGAGAAATCCACCCTCTGAAACGGATGAAGATGGGCAAAAGAGGCTAGCTCAGGTGGCAATCTTTAAGCAAAAGAAACACACAAGGGCGTGGAGACCTGGGGAAAAAGCAACACGGAGAAATCCACCCTCTGAAACTGAGGAAGACGGGCAACAGAGGCTACCTCAGTTGGCAATCGTTAAGCAAAAACAAAGCACAAAGGCGTGGAGACCTGGGGAAAAAGCAACCCTGAATATCTACCCTCTGAAACTGAGGAAGATGGGCAAGAGAGGCTGGCTTCAGGTGGCAAACTTTAAGCAAAAGAAACACTCAAGGGCCTGGAGACCTGGGGAAAAAGCAGCACTGAGAAATCTACCCTCTGAAACTGACGAGGATGGGCAACAGAGGCTACCTCAGGAGGCAATCATTAAGCAAAAGAAACACACAAGGGCGTGGAGAGCTGGCGAAAAAGCAACACGTAGAAATCTACCCTCTGAAACCGAAGAAGATGGGCAACAGAGGCTAGCTCAGGAGTCAATCTTTAAGCAAAAATATAAAATAGAAAAATACAATGGCGAGGAGACCCGTTGAAAAAGCAACCATGAAAAATGTACCCTCTGAAACTGAGGAAGCAGGGCAACAGTGCCTACCTCAGGTGACAAATTTTAAGCTAAAGAAACACACAAGGGCGTGGGGAGCTGGCGAAAAGGCAACACTGACAAATCCACCCTCTGAAAAGGACGATGATGGGCAACAGAGGCTAGCTCAGGTGGCAATCTTTAAGCAAAAGAAACACACAAGGGCGTGGAGACCTGGGGAAAAAGCAACACGGAGAAATCCACCCTCTGAAACTGAGGAAGATGGGCAAGAGAGGCTAGCTCAGCTGGAAATCGTTAAGCAAAAACAAAATCCAAAGGCTGGAGACCTGGGGAAAAAGCAACCCTGAAATATCTACCGTCTGAAACTGAGGAAGATGGGCAAGAGAGGCTGGCATCAGGTGGCAAACTTTAAGCAAAAGAAACACACAAGGGCGTGGAGACCTGGGGAAAAAGCAGCACTGGGAAATCTACCCTCTGAAACTGACGAGGATGGGCAACAGAGGCTACCGCAGGTGGCAATCGTTAAGCAAAAGAAACACATGGGCGTGGAGACCTGGGGAAAAAGCAACACGGAGAAATCCACCCTCTGAAACTGACGAACATGGGCAAAAGAAGCTAGCTCATGTTGCAACCTTTAAGCAGAAAAAAAAAAAAGACGCAAGAGCGTGGAGAGCTGGCGAAAAAGCAACACTGAGAAATCTACCCTCTGAAACCGAAGAAGATGGGCAACAGAAGCTAGCTCAGGTGGCAATCTTAAAGCAAAAATAATAATATAAAAAAATACAATGGCGAGGAGACGCGGTCAAAAAGCAACCCTGAAAAATGTACCCTCTGAAACTGAGGAAGATGGGCAAGAGAGGCTGGCTTCATGTGGCAAACTTTAAGCAAAAGAAACACACAAGGTCGTGGAGACCTTGGGCAAAAGCAACACGGAGAAATCCACCCTCTGAAACTGAGGAAGATGGGCAACAGAGGCTACCTCAGGTGGCAATCGTTAAGCAAAAACCAAACCCAAAGGTGTGGAGACCTGGAGAAAAAGCAACCCTGAAATATCTACCCTCTGAAACTGAGGAAGATGGGCAAGAGAGGCTGGCTTCAGGTGGCAAACGTTAAGCAAAAGAAACACACAAGGGCGTGGAGCCCTGGGGAAAAAGCAACACGGAGAAATCCACCCTCTGAAACTGAGGAAGATGGGCAACAGAGGCTACCTCAGGTGGCAATCGTTAAGCAAAAACAAAACACAAAGGCGTGCAGACCGGGGGAAAAAGCAACCCTGAAATATCTACCCTCTGAAACTGAGGAAGATGGGCAAGAGAGGCTGGCTTCAGGTGGCAAACTTTAAGGAAAAGAAACACACAAGGGCGTGGAGACCTGGGGAAAAAGCAACACTCAGGAATCCACCCTATGAAACTGAGGAAGATGGGCAAGAGAGGCTACCTCAGGTGGCAATCGTTAAGCAAAAGAAACACACGGGCGGGGAGACCTGGGGAAAAAGCAACACGGAGATATCCACCCTCTGAAACTGACGAACATGGGCAAAAGAAGCTAGCTCATGTTGCAACCTTTAAGCAGAAAAAAAAAAAGACGCAAGGGCGTGGAGAGCTGGCGAAAAAGCAACACTGGGAAATCTACCCTATGAAACCGAAGAAGATGGGCAACAGAGGCTAGCTCACGTGGCAATCTTTAAGCAAAAAAAATAATATAAAAAAATACAATGGCGAGGAGACGCGGTCAAAAAGCAACCCTGAAAAAGGTACCCTCTGAAACTGAGGAAGCAGGGCAACAGTGCCTAACTCAGGTGACAATCTTTAAGCAAAAGAAACACACAAGGTTGTGGGGAGCTGGCGAAAAGTCAACACTGAGAAATCCACCCTCTGAAACGGACGAAGATGGGCAACAGAGGCTAGCTCAGGTGGCAATCTTTAAGCAAAAGAAACACACAAGGGCGTGGAGACGTGGGGAAAAAGCAACACGGAGAAATCCACCCTCTGAAACTGAGGAAGATGGGCAAGAGAGGCTACCTCAGGTGGCAATCGTTAAGCAAAAACAAAACCCAAAGGAGTGGAGACCTGGGGAAAAAGCAACCCTGAAATATCTACCCTCTGAAACTGAGGAAGATGGGCAAGAGAGGCTGGCTTCAGGTGGTAAACGTTAAGCAAAAGAAACACACAAGGGCGTGGAGCCCTGGGGAAAAAGCAACACGGAGAAATCCACCCTCTGAAACTGAGGAAGATGGGCAACAGAGGCTACCTCAGGTGGCAATCGTTAAGCAAAAGAAACACACAAGGGCGTGGAGACCTGGGGAAAAAGCAACACGGAGAAATCCACCCTCGGAAACTGACGAACATGGGCAAAAGAAGCTAGCTCAGGTTGCAACCTTTAAGCAGAAAAAAAATAAAAGACGCAAGGGAGTGGAGAGCTGGCGAAAAAGCAACACTGAGAAATCTACCCTCTGAAACCGAAGAAGATGGGCAACAGAGGCTAGCTCAGGTGGCAATCTTTAAGCAAAAGAAACACACAAGGGCGTGGAGACGAGGGGAAAAAGCAGCACGGAGAAATACACCCTCTGAAACTGAGGAAGATGGGCAAGAGAGGCTACCTCAGGTGGCAATCGTTAAGCAAAAACAAAGCACAAAGGCAGGGAGACCTGGGGAAAAAGAAACCCCGAAATATCTACCCTCTGAAACTGAGGAAGATGGGCAAGAGAGGCTGGCTTCAGGTGGCAAACTTTAAGCAAAAGAAACACACAAGGGCGTGGAGACCTGGGGAAAAAGCAACACGGAGAAATCCACCCTCTGAAACTGAGGAAGATGGGCAACAGAGTCTACATCAGGTGGCAATCGTTAAGCAAAAACCAAACCCAAAGGTGTGGAGACCTGAGGAAAAAGCAACCCTGAAATATCTACCCTCTGAAACTGAGGAAGATGGGCAAGAGAGGCTGGCTTCAGGTGGCAAACGTTAAGCAAAAGAAACACACAAGGGCGTGGAGCCCTGGGGAAAAAGCACCACGGAGAAATCCAGCCTCTGAAACTGAGGAAGATGGGCAACAGAGGCTAACTCAGGTGGCAATCGTTAAGCAAAAACAAAACACAAAGGCGTGCAGACCTGGGGAAAAAGCAACCCTGAAATATCTACCCTCTGAAACTGAGGAAGATGGGCAAGAGAGGCTGGCTTCAGGTGGCAAACTTTAAGGAAAAGAAACACACAAGGGCGTGGAGACCTGGGGAAAAAGAAACACTTAGGAATCCACCCTCTGAAACTGAGGAAGATGGGCAACAGAGGCTACCTCAGGTGGCAATCGTTAAGCAAAAACAAAACCCAAAGGCGTGGAGACCTGGGGAAAAAGCAACCCTGAAATATCTACCCTCTGAAACTGAGGAAGATGGGCAAGAGAGGCTGGCTTCAGGTGGCAAACTTTAAGCAAAAGAAACACACAAGGGCACGGAGACCTGGGGAAAAAGCAGCACTGGGAAATCTACCCTCTGAAACTGACGAGGATGGGCAACAGAGGCTACCTCAGGTGGCAATCGTTAAGCAAAAGAAACACACAAGGGCGTCGAAACCTGGGGAAAAAGCAACACGGAGAAATCCACCCTCTGAAACTGAGGAAGATGGGCAACAGAGGCTACCTCAGGTGGCAATCGTTAAGCAAAAACAAAACCCAAAGGCGTGCAGACCTGGGGAAAAAGCAACCCTGAAATATCTACCCTCTGAAACTGAGGAAGATGGGCAAGAGAGGCTGGCTTCAGGTGGCAAACTTTAAGGAAAAGAAACACACAAGGGCGTGGAGACCTGGGGAAAAAGAAACACTCAGGAATCCACCCTCTGAAACTGAGGAAGATGGGCAACAGAGGCTACCTCAGGTGGCAATCGTTAAGCAAAAACAAAACCCAAAGGCGTGGAGACCTGGGGAAAAAGCAACCCTGAAATATCTACCCTCTGAAACTGAGGAAGATGGGCAAGAGAGGCTGGCTTCAGGTGGCAAACTTTAAGCAAAAGAAACACACAAGGGCACGGAGACCTGGGGAAAAAGCAGCACTGGGAAATCTACCCTCTGAAACTGACGAGGATGGGCAACAGAGGCTACCTCAGGTGGCAATCGTTAAGCAAAAGAAACGCACAAGGGCGTCGAAACCTGGGGAAAAAGCAACACGGAGAAATCCAC
Source organism: Equus asinus (assembly GCF_041296235.1). Lineage (NCBI taxonomy): Eukaryota > Metazoa > Chordata > Mammalia > Perissodactyla > Equidae > Equus > Equus asinus. The sequence goes on from NW_027225523.1 coordinate 10,812,617, forward strand.
CCTCTGAAACTGAGGAACATGGGCAAAAGAAGCTAGCTCAGGTTGCAACCTTTAAGCAGAAAGAAAAAAAAGATGCAAGGGCGTGGAGAGCTGGCGAAAAAGCAAAACTGAGAAATCTACCCTCTTAAACCGAAGAAGATGGGCCACAGAGGCTAGCTCAGGTGGCAATCTTTAAGCAAAAAAAATAAAATAAAAAAATACAATGGCGAGGATACCCAGTCTGAAAGGAACCCTGAAAAAGGTACCCTCTGAAACTGAGGAAGCAGGGCAACAGTGCCTAACTCAGGTGACAATCTTTAAGCCAAAGAAACACACAAGGGCGAGGGTAGCTGGCGAAAAGGCAACACTGAGAAATCCACCCTCTGAAACGGATGAAGATTGGCAAAAGAGGCTAGCTCAGGTGGCAATCTTTAAGCAAAAGAAACACACAAGGTTGTGGGGAGCTGGCGAAAAGTCAACACTGAGAAATCCACCCTCTGAAACGGACGAAGATGGGCAACAGAGGCTAGCTAAGGTGGCAATCTTTAAGCAAAAGAAACACACAAGGGCGTGGAGACGTGGGGACAAAGCAACACGGAGAAATCCACCCTCTGAAACTGAGGAAGATGGGCAAGAGAGGCTGGCTTCAGGTGGCAAACGTTAAGCAAAAGAAACACACAAGGGCGTGGAGCCCTGGGGAAAAAGCAACACTGAGAAATCTACCCTCTGAAACCGAAGAAGATGGGCAACAGAGGCTAGCTCAGGTGGCAATCTTTAAGCAAAAGAAACACACAAGGGCGTGGAGACGAGGGGAAAAAGCAACACGGAGAAATCCACCCTCTGAAACTGAGGAAGACAGGCAAGAGAGGCTACCTCAGGTGGCAATCGTTAAGCAAAAACAAAGCACAAAGGCAGGGAGACCTGGGGAAAAAGAAACCCTGAAATATCTACCCTCTGAAACTGAGGAAGATGGGCAAGAGAGGCTGGCTTCAGGTGGCAAACTTTAAGCAAAAGAAACACACAAGGGCGTGGAGACCTGGGGAAAAAGCAACACGGAGAAATCCACCCACTGAAACTGAGGAAGATGTGCAACAGCGGCTACCTCAGGTGGCAATCGTTAAGCAAAAACCAAACCCAAAGGTGTGGAGACCTGGGGAAAAAGCAACCCTGAAATATCTACCCTCTGAAACTGAGGAAGATGGGCAAGAGAGGCTGGCTTCAGGTGGCAAACGTTAAGCAAAAGAAACACACAAGGGCGTGGAGCCCTGGGGAAAAAGCAACACTGAGAAATCCACCCTCTGAAACTGAGGAAGATGGGCAACAGAGGCTACCTCAGGTGGCAATCGTTAAGCAAAAACAAAACACAAAGGCGTGCAGACCTGGGGAAAAAGCAACCCTGAAATATCTACCCTCTGAAACTGAGGAAGATGGGCAAGAGAGGCTGGCTTCAGGTGGCAAACTTTAAGGAAAAGAAACACACAAGGGCGTGGAGACCTGGGGAAAAAGAAACACTCAGGAATCCACCCTCTGAAACTGAGGAAGATGGGCAACAGAGGCTACCTCAGGCGGCAATCGTTAAGCAAAAACAAAACCCAAAGGCGTGGAGACCTGGGGAAAAAGCAACCCTGAAATATCTACCCTCTGAAACTGAGGAAGATGGGCAAGAGAGGCTGGCTTCAGGTGGCAAACTTTAAGCAAAAGAAACACACAAGGGCACGGAGACCTGGGGAAAAAGCAGCACTGGGAAATCTACCCTCTGAAACTGACGAGGATGGGCAACAGAGGCTACCTCAGGTGGCAATCGTTAAGCAAAAGAAACACACAAGGGCGTCGAAACCTGGGGAAAAAGCAACACGGAGAAATCCACCCTCTGAAACTGAGGAACATGGGCAAAAGAAGCTAGCTCAGGTTGCAACCTTTAAGCAGAAAAAAAAAAAAAGACGCAAGGGCGTGGAGAGCTGGCGAAAAAGCAAAACTGAGAAATCTACCCTCTGAAACCGAAGAAGATGGGCAACAGAGGCTAGATCAGGTGGCAATATTTAAGCAAAAAAAATAAAATAAAAAAATACAATGGCGAGGATACCCAGTCAGAAAGGAACCCTGAAAAAGGTACCCTCTGAAACTGAGGAAGCAGGGCAACAGTGCCTAACTCAGGTGACAATCTTTAAGCCAAAGAAACACACAAGGGCGTGGGTAGCTGGCGAAAAGGCAACACTGAGAAATCCACCCTCTGAAACGGATGAAGATGGGCAAAAGAGGCTAGCTCAGGTGGCAATCTTTAAGCAAAAGAAACACACAAGGTTGTGGGGAGCTGGCGAAAAGTCAACACTGAGAAATCCACCCTCTGAAACGGACGAAGATGGGCAACAGAGGCTAGCTCAGGTGGCAATCTTTAAGCAAAAGAAACACACAAGGGCGTGGAGACGTGGGGACAAAGCAACACGGAGAAATCCACCCTCTGAAACTGAGGAAGATGGGCAAGAGAGGCTACCTCAGGTGGCAATCGTTAAGCAAAAACAAAGCACAAAGGCAGGGAGACCTGGGGAAAAAGCAACCCTGAAATATCTACCCTCTGAAACTGAGGAAGATGGGCAAGAGAGGCTGGCTTCAGGTGGCAAACTTTAAGGAAAAGAAACACACAAGTGCGTGGAGACCTGGGGAAAAAGAAACACTCAGGAATCCACCCTATGAAACTGAGGAAGATGGGCAACAGAGGCTACCTCAGGTGGCAATCGTTAAGCAAAAACAAAACCCAAAGGCGTGGAGACCTGGGGAAAAAGCAACCCTGAAATATCTACCCTCTGAAACTGAGGAAGATGGGCAAGAGAGGCTAGCTTCAGGTGGCAAACTTTAAGCAAAAGAAACACACAAGGGCACGGAGACCTGGGGAAAAAGCAGCACTGGGAAATCTACCCTCTGAAACTGACGAGGATGGGCAACAGAGGCTACCTCAGGTGGCAATCGTTAAGCAAAAGAAACACACAAGGGCGTGGAGCCCTGGGGAAAAAGCAACACGGAGAAATCCACCCTCTGAAACTGAGGAAGATGGGCAACAGAGGCTACCTCAGGTGGCAATCGTTAAGCAAAAACAAAACACAAAGGCGTGCAGACCTGGGGAAAAAGCAACCCTGAAATATCTACCCTCTGAAACTGAGGAAGATGGGCAAGAGAGGCTGGCTTCAGGTGGCAAACTTTAAGGAAAAGAAACACACAAGGGCGTGGAGACCTGGGGAAAAAGAAACACTCAGGAATCCACCCTCTGAAACTGAGGAAGATGGGCAACAGAGGCTACCTCAGGTGGCAATCGTTAAGCAAAAACAAAACCCAAAGGCGTGGAGACCTGGGGAAAAAGCAACCCTGAAATATCTACCCTCTGAAACTGAGGAACATGGGCAAAAGAAGCTAGCTCAGGTTGCAACCTTTAAGCAGAAAAAAAAAAAAGACGCAAGGGCGTGGAGAGCTGGCGAAAAAGCAAAACTGAGAAATCTACCCTCTGAAACCGAAGAAGATGGGCAACAGAGGCTAGATCAGGTGGCAATCTTTAAGCAAAAAAAATAAAATAAAAAAATACAATGGCGAGGATACCCAGTCAGAAAGGAACCCTGAAAAAGGTACCCTCTGAAACTGAGGAAGCAGGGCAACAGTGCCTAACTCAGGTGACAATCTTTAAGCCAAAGAAACACACAAGGGCGTGGGTAGCTGGCGAAAAGGCAACACTGAGAAATCCACCCTCTGAAACGGATGAAGATGGGCAAAAGAGGCTAGCTCAGGTGGCAATCTTTAAGCAAAAGAAACACACAAGGTTGTGGGGAGCTGGCGAAAAGTCAACACTGAGAAATCCACCCTCTGAAACGGACGAAGATGGGCAACAGAGGCTAGCTCAGGTGGCAATCTTTAAGCAAAAGAAACACACAAGGGCGTGGAGACGTGGGGACAAAGCAACACGGAGTAATCCACCCTCTGAAACTGAGGAAGATGGGCAAGAGAGGCTACCTCAGGTGGCAATCGTTAAGCAAAAACAAAGCACAAAGGCAGGGAGACCTGGGGAAAAAGCAACCCTGAAATATCTACCCTCTGAAACTGAGGAAGATGGGCAAGAGAGGCTGGCTTCAGGTGGCAAACTTTAAGGAAAAGAAACACACAAGGGCGTGGAGACCTGGGGAAAAAGAAACACTCAGGAATCCACCCTCTGAAACTGAGGAAGATGGGCAACAGAGGCTACCTCAGGTGGCAATCGTTAAGCAAAAACAAAACCCAAAGGCGTGGAGACCTGGGGAAAAAGCAACCCTGAAATATCTACCCTCTGAAACTGAGGAAGATGGGCAAGAGAGGCTGGCTTCAGGTGGCAAACTTTAAGCAAAAGAAACACACAAGGGCACGGAGACCTGGGGAAAAAGCAGCACTGCGAAATCTACCCTCTGAAACTGACGAGGATGGGCAACAGAGGCTACCTCAGGTGGCAATCGTTAAGCAAAAGAAACACACAAGGGCGTCGAAACCTGGGGAAAAAGCAACACGGAGAAATCCACCCTCTGAAACTGAGGAACATGGGCAAAAGAAGCTAGCTCAGGTTGCAACCTTTAAGCAGAAAAAAAAAAAGACGCAAGGGCGTGGAGAGCTGGCGAAAAAGCAAAACTGAGAAATCTACCCTCTGAAACCGAAGAAGATGGGCAACAGAGGCTAGATCAGGTGGCAATCTTTAAGCAAAAAAAATAAAATAAAAAAATACAATGGCGAGGATACCCAGTCAGAAAGGAACCCTGAAAAAGGTACCCTCTGAAACTGAGGAAGCAGGGCAACAGTGCCTAACTCAGGTGACAATCTTTAAGCCAAAGAAACACACAAGGGCGTGGGTAGCTGGCGAAAAGGCAACACTGAGAAATCCACCCTCTGAAACGGATGAAGATGGGCAAAAGAGGCTAGCTCAGGTGGCAATCTTTAAGCAAAAGAAACACACAAGGGCGTGGAGACCTGGGAAAAAGCAACACGGAGAAATCCACCCTCTGAAAGTGAGGAAGACGGGCAACAGAGGCTACCTCAGTTGGCAATCGTTAAGCAAAAACAAAGCACAAAGTCGTGGAGACGGGGGGAAAAGCAACCCTGAAATATCTACCCTCTGAAACTGAGGAAGATGGGCAAGAGAGGCTGGCTTCAGGTGGCAAACTTTAAGCAAAAGAAACACTCAAGGGCGTGGAGACCTGGGGAAAAAGCAGCACTGAGAAATCTACCCTCTGAAACTGACGAGGATGGGCAACAGAGGCTACCTCAGGAGGCAATCATTATGCAAAAGAAACACACAAGGGCGTGGAGAGCTGGCGAAAAAGCAACACGTAGAAATCTACCCTCTGAAACCGAAGATGGGCAACAGAGGCTAGCTCAGGAGGCAATCTTTAAGCAAAAAAAATAAAATAGAAAAATACAATGGCGAGGAGACCCGGTGAAAAAGCAACCATGAAAAATGTACCCTCTGAAACTGAGGAAGCAGGGCAACAGTGCCTACCTCAGGTGACAAACTTTAAGCAAAAGAAACACACAAGGGCGTGGGGAGCTGGCGAAAAGGCAACACAGACAAATCCACCCTCTTAAAAGGACGATGATGGGCAACAGAGGCTAGCTCAGGTGGCAATCTTTAAGCAAAAGAAACACACAAGGGCGTGGAGACCTGGGGAAAAAGCAACACGGAGAAATCCACCCTCTGAAACTGAGGAAGATGGGCAAGAGAGGCTAGCTCAGGTGGAAATCGTTAAGCAAAAACAAAATCCACAGGCTGGAGACCTGGGGAAAAAGCAACCCTGAAATATCTACCGTCTGAAACTGAGGAAGATGGGCAACAGAGGCTAGCTCAGGTGGCAATCTTTAAGCAAAAGAAACACACAAGGGCGTGGAGACCTGGGGAAAAAGCAGCACTGGGAAATCTACCGTCTGAAACTGACGAGGATGGGCAACAGAGGCTACCGCAGGTGGCAATCGTTAAGCAAAAGAAACACATGGGCGTGGAGACCTGGGGAAAAAGCAACACGGAGAAATCCACCCTCTGAAACTGACGAACATGGGCAAAAGAAGCTAGCTCAGGTTGCAACCTTTAAGCAGAAAAAAAAAAAAGACGCAAGGGCGTGGAGAGCTGGCGAAAAAGCAAAACTGAGAAATCTACCCTCTGAAACCGAAGAAGATGGGCAACAGAGGTTGGATCAGGTGGCAATCTTTAAGCAAAAACAATAAAATAAAAAAATACAATGGCGAGGATACCCAGTCAGAAAGGAACCCTGAAAAAGGTACCCTCTGAAACTGAGGAAGCAGGGCAGCAGTGCCTAACTCAGGTGACAATCTTTAAGCCAAAGAAACACACAAGGGCGTGGGTAGCTGGCGAAAAGGCAACACTGAGAAATCCACCCTCTGAAACGGATGAAGATGGGCAAAAGAGGCTAGCTCAGGTGGCAATCTTTAAGCAAAAGAAACACACAAGGTTGTGGGGAGCTGGCGAAAAGTCAACACTGAAAAATCCACCCTCTGAAACGGACGAAGATGGGCAACAGAGGCTAGCTCAGGTGGCAATCTTTAAGCAAAAATAATAATATAAAAAAATACCATGGCGAGGAGACGCGGTCAAAAAGCAACCCTGAAAAAGGTACCCTCTGAAACTGAGGAAGATGGGCAAGAGAGGCTGGCTTCAGGTGGCAAACTTTAAGCAAAAGAAACACACAAGGGCGTGGAGACCTTGGTAAAAAGCAACACGGAGAAATCCACCCTCTGAAACTGAGGAAGATGGGCAACAGAGGCTACCTCAGGTGGCAATCGTTAAGCAAAAACCAAACCCAAAGGTGTGGAGACCTGGAGAAAAAGCAACCCTGAAATATCTACCCTCTGAAACTGAGGAAGATGGGCAAGAGAGGCTGGCTTCAGGTGGCAAACGTTAAGCAAAAGAAACACACAAGGGCGTGGAGCCCTGGGGAAAAAGCAACACGGAGAAATCCACCCTCTGAAACTGAGGAAGATGGGCAACAGAGGCTACCTCAGGTGGCAATCGTTAAGCAAAAACAAAACACAAAGGCGTGCAGACCTGGGGAAAAAGCAACCCTGAAATATCTACCCTCTGAAACTGAGGAAGATGGGCAAGAGAGGCTGGCTTCAGGTGGCAAACTTTAAGGAAAAGAAACACACAAGGGCGTGGAGACCTGGGGAAAAAGCAACAATCAGGAATCCACCCTCTGAAACTGAGGAAGATGGGCAACAGAGGCTACCTCAGGTGGCAATCGTTAAGCATAAGAAACACACGGGCGTGGAGACCTGGGGAAAAAGCAACACGGAGAAATCCACCCTCTGAAACTGACGAACATGGGCAAAAGAAGCTAGCTCATGTTGCAACCTTTAAGCAGAAAAAAAAAAAGACGCAAGGGCGTGGAGAGCTGGCGAAAAAGCAACACTGAGAAATCTACCCTCTGAAACCGAAGAAGATGGGCAACAGAGGCTAGCTCACGTGGCAATCTTTAAGCAAAAAAAATAATATAAAAAAATACAATGGCGAGGAGACGCGGTCAAAAAGCAACCCTGAAAAAGGTACCCTCTGAAACTGAGGAAGCAGGGCAACAGTGCCTAACTCAGGAGACAATCTTTAAGCAAAGGAAACACACAAGGTTGTGGGGAGCTGGCGAAAAGTCAACACTGAGAAATCCACCCTCTGAAACGGACGAAGATGGGCAACAGAGGCTAGCTCAGGTGGCAATCTTTAAGCAAAAGAAACACACAAGGGCGTGGAGACGAGGGGAAAAAGCAACACGGAGAAATCCACCGTCTGAAACTGAGGAAGATGGGCAAGAGAGGCTACCTCAGGTGGCAATCGTTAAGCAAAAACAAAGCACAAAGGCAGGGAGACCTGGGGAAAAAGCAACCCTGAAATATCTACCCTCTGAAACTGAGGAAGATGGGCAAGAGAGGCTGGCTTCAGGTGGCAAACTTTAAGGAAAAGAAACACACAAGGGCGTGGAGACCTGGGGAAAAAGAAACACTCAGGAATCCACCCTCTGAAACTGAGGAAGATGGGCAACAGAGGCTACCTCAGGTGGCAATCGTTAAGCAAAAGAAACACACAAGGGCGTCGAAACCTGGGGAAAAAGCAACACGGAGAAATCCACCCTCTGAAACTGAGGAACATGGGCAAAAGAAGCTAGCTCAGGTTGCAACCTTTAAGCAGAAAAAAAAAAAAGACGCAAGGGCGTGGAGAGCTGGCGAAAAAGCAAAACTGAGAAATCTACCCTCTGAAACCGAAGAAGATGGGCAACAGAGGCTAGATCAGGTGGCAATCTTTAAGCAAAAAAAATAAAATAAAAAAATACAATGGCGAGGATACCCAGTCAGAAAGGAACCCTGAAAAAGGTACCCTCTGAAACTGAGGAAGCAGGGCAACAGTGCCTAACTCAGGTGACAATCTTTAAGCCAAAGAAACACACAAGGGCGTGGGTAGCTGGCGAAAAGGCAACACTGAGAAATCCACCCTCTGAAACGGATGAAGATGGGCAAAAGAGGCTAGCTCAGGTGGCAATCTTTAAGCAAAAGAAACACACAAGGTTGTGGGGAGCTGGCGAAAAGTCAACACTGAGAAATCCACCCTCTGAAACGGACGAAGATGGGCAACAGAGGCTAGCTCAGGTGGCAATCTTTAAGCAAAAGAAACACACAAGGGCGTGGAGACGTGGGGACAAAGCAACACGGAGAAATCCACCCTCTGAAACTGAGGAAGATGGGCAAGAGAGGCCACCTCAGGTGGCAATCGTTAAGCAAAAACAAAGCACAAAGGCAGGGAGACCTGGGGAAAAAGCAACCCTGAAATATCTACCCTCTGAAACTGAGGAAGATGGGCAAGAGAGGCTGGCTTCAGGTGGCAAACTTTAAGCAAAAGAAACACACAAGGGCGTGGAGACCTGGGGAAAAAGCAACACGGAGATATCCACCCTCTGAAACTGAGGAAGATGGGCAACAGAGGCTACCTCAGGTGGAAATCGTTAAGCAAAAACAAAACCCAAAGGCGTGGAGACCTGGGGAAAAAGCAACCCTGAAATATCTACCCTCTGAAACTGAGGAAGATGGGCAAGAGAGGCTGGCTTCTGGTGGCAAACGTTAAGCAAAAGAAACACACAAGGGCGTGGAGCCCTGGGGAAAAAGCAACACGGAGAAATCCACCCTCTGAAACTGAGGAAGATGGGCAACAGAGGCTACCTCAGGTGGCAATCATTAAGCAAAAACAAAACCCAAAGGCGTGGAGACCTGGGGAAAAAGCAACCCTGAAATATCTACCCTCTGAAACTGAGGAAGATGGGCAAGAGAGGCTGGCTTCAGGTGGCAAACTTTAAGGAAAAGAAACACACAAGGGCGTGGAGTCCTGGGGAAAAAGCAGCACTGGGAAATCTACCCTCTGAAACTGACGAGGATGGGCAACAGAGGCTACCTCAGGTGGCAATCGTTAAGCAAAAGAAACACACAAGGGCGTGGAGACCTGGGGAAAAAGCAACACGGAGAAATCCACCCTCTGAAACTGACGAACATGGGCAAAAGAAGCTAGCTCAGGTTGCAACCTTTAAGCAGAAAAAAAAAAAAAGACGCAAGGGCGTGGAGAGCTGGCGAAAAAGCAACACTGAGAAATCTACCCTCTGAAACCGAAGAAGATGGGCAACAGAGGCTAGCTCAGGTGGGAATCTTTAAGCAAAAGAAACACACAAGGGCGTGGAGACGAGGGGAAAAAGCAACACGGAGAAATCCACCCTCTGAAACTGAGGAAGATGGGCAAGAGAGGCTACCTCAGGTGGCAATCGTTAAGCAAAAACAAAGCACAAAGGCAGGGAGACCTGGGGAAAAAGAAACCCTGAAATATCTACCCTCTGAAACTGAGGAAGATGGGCAAGAGAGGCTGGCTTCAGGTGGCAAACTTTAAGCAAAAGAAACACACAAGGGCGTGGAGACCTGGGGAAAAAGCAACACGGAGAAATCCACCCTCTGAAACTGAGGAAGATGGGCAACAGAGGCTACCTCAGGTGGCAATCGTTAAGCAAAAACCAAACCCAAAGGTGTGGAGACCTGGGGAAAAAGCAACCCTGAAATATCTACCCTCTGAAACTGAGGAAGATGGGCAAGAGAGGCTGGCTTCAGGTGGCAAACGTTAAGCAAAAGAAACACACAAGGGCGTGGAGCCCTGGGGAAAAAGCAACACGGAGAAATCCACCCTCTGAAACTGAGGAAGATGGGCAACAGAGGCTACCTCAGGTGGCAATCGTTAAGCAAAAACAAAACCCAAAGGCGTGCAGACCTGGGGAAAAAGCAACCCTGAAATATCTACCCGCTGAAACTGAGGAAGATGGGCAAGAGAGGCTGGCTTCAGGTGGCAAACTTTAAGCAAAAGAAACACACAAGGGCACGGAGACCTGGGGAAAAAGCAGCACTGGGAAATCTACCCTCTGAAACTGACGAGGATGGGCAACAGAGGCTACCTCAGGTGGCAATCGTTAAGCAAAAGAAACACACAAGGGCGTCGAAACCTGGGGAAAAAGCAACACGGAGAAATCCACCCTCTGAAACTGAGGAACATGGGCAAAAGAAGCTAGCTCAGGTTGCAACCTTTAAGCAGAAAAAAAAAAAAGACGCAAGGGCGTGGAGAGCTGGCGAAAAAGCAAAACTGAGAAATCTACCCTCTGAAACCGAAGAAGATGGGCAACAGAGGTTGGATCAGGTGGCAATCTTTAAGCAAAAACAATAAAATAAAAAAATACAATGGCGAGGATACCCAGTCAGAAAGGAACCCTGAAAAAGGTACCCTCTGAAACTGAGGAAGCAGGGCAGCAGTGCCTAACTCAGGTGACAATCTTTAAGCCAAAGAAACACACAAGGGCGTGGGTAGATGGCGAAAAGGCAACACTGAGAAATCCACCCTCTGAAACGGATGAAGATGGGCAAAAGAGGCTAGCTCAGGTGGCAATCTTTAAGCAAAAGAAACACACAAGGTTGTGGGGAGCTGGCGAAAAGTCAACACTGAGAAATCCACCCTCTGAAACGGACGAAGATGGGCAACAGAGGCTAGCTCAGGTGGCAATCTTTAAGCAAAAGAAACACACAAGGGCGTGGAGACATGGGGACAAAGCAACACGGAGAAATCCACCCTCTGAAACTGAGGAAGATGGGCAAGAGAGGCTACCTCAGGTGGCAATCGTTAAGCAAAAACAAAGCACAAAGGCAGGGAGACCTGGGGAAAAAGCAACCCTGAAATATCTACCCTCTGAAACTGAGGAAGATGGGCAAGAGAGGCTGGCTTCAGGTGGCAAACTTTAAGCAAAAGAAACACACAAGGGCGTGGAGACCTGGGGTAAAAAGCAACACGGAGATATCCACCCTCTGAAACTGAGGAAGATGGGCAACAGAGGCTACCTCAGGTGGAAATCGTTAAGCAAAAACAAAACCCAAAGGCGTGGAGACCTGGGGAAAAAGCAACCCTGAAATATCTACCCTCTGAAACTGAGGAAGATGGGCAAGAGAGGCTGGCTTCTGGTGGCAAACGTTAAGCAAAAGAAACACACAAGGGCGTGGAGCCCTGGGGAAAAAGCAACACGGAGAAATCCACCCTCTGAAACTGAGGAAGATGGGCAACAGAGGCTACCTCAGGTGGCAATCGTTAAGCAAAAACAAAACCCAAAGGCGTGCAGACCTGGGGAAAAAGCAACCCTGAAATATCTACCCTCTGAAACTGAGGAAGATGGGCAAGAGAGGCTGGCTTCAGGTGGCAAACTTTAAGCAAAAGAAACACACAAGGGCGTGGAGTCCTGGGGAAAAAGCAGCACTGGGAAATCTACCCTCTGAAACTGACGAGGATGGGCAACAGAGGCTACCTCAGGTGGCAATCGTTAAGCAAAAGAAACACACAAGGGCGTGGAGACCTGGGGAAAAAGCAACACGGAGAAATCCACCCTCTGAAACTGAGGAAGATGGGCAACAGAGGCTACCTCAGGTGGCAATCGTTAAGCAAAAACAAAGCACAAAGGCAGGGAGACCTGGGGAAAAAGAAACCCTGAAATATCTAGCCTCTGAAACTGAGGAAGATGGGCAAGAGAGGCTGGCTTCAGGTGGCAAACTTTAAACAAAAGAAACACACAAGGGCGTGGAGACCTGGGGAAAAAGCAACACGGTGAAATCCACCCTCTGAAACTGAGGAAGATGGGCAACAGAGGCTACCTCAGGTGGCAATCGTTAAGCAAAAACCAAACCCAAAGGTGTGGAGACCTGGGGAAAAAGCAACCCTGAAATATCTACCCTCTGAAACTGAGGAAGATGGGCAAGAGAGGCTGGCTTCAGGTGGCAAACGTTAAGCAAAAGAAACACACAAGGGCGTGGAGCCCTGGGGAAAAAGCAACACGGAGAAATCCACCCTCTGAAACTGAGGAAGATGGGCAACAGAGGCTACCTCAGGTGGCAATCGTTAAGCAAAAACAAAACCCAAAGGCGTGCAGACCTGGGGAAAAAGCAACCCTGAAATATCTACCCGCTGAAACTGAGGAAGATGGGCAAGAGAGGCTGGCTTCAGGTGGCAAACTTTAAGGAAAAGAAACACACAAGGGCGTGGAGACCTGGGGAAAAAGAAACACTCAGGAATCCACCCTCTGAAACTGAGGAAGATGGGCAACAGAGGCTACCTCAGGTGGCAATCGTTAAGCAAAAACAAAACCCAAAGGCGTGGAGACCTGGGGAAAAAGCAACCCTGAAATATCTACCCTCTGAAACTGAGGAAGATGGGCAAGAGAGGCTGGCTTCAGGTGGCAAACTTTAAGCAAAAGAAACACACAAGGGCACAGAGACCTGGGGAAAAAGCAGCACTGGGAAATCTACCCTCTGAAACTGACGAGGATGGGCAACAGAGGCTACCTCAGGTGGCAATCGTTAAGCAAAAGAAACACACAAGGGCGTCGAAACCTGGGGAAAAAGCAACACGGAGAAATCCACCCTCTGAAACTGAGGAACATGGGCAAAAGAAGCTAGCTCAGGTTGCAACCTTTAAGCAGAAAAAAAAAAAAGACGCAAGGGCGTGGAGAGCTGGCGAAAAAGCAAAACTGAGAAATCTACCCTCTGAAACCGAAGAAGATGGGCAACAGAGGTTGGATCAGGTGGCAATCTTTAAGCAAAAACAATAAAATAAAAAAATACAATGGCGAGGATACCCAGTCAGAAAGGAACCCTGAAAAAGGTACCCTCTGAAACTGAGGAAGCAGGGCAGCAGTGCCTAACTCAGGTGACAATCTTTAAGCCAAAGAAACACACAAGGGCGTGGGTAGCTGGCGAAAAGGCAACACTGAGAAATCCACCCTCTGAAACGGATGAAGATGGGCAAAAGAGGCTAGCTCAGGTGGCAATCTTTAAGCAAAAGAAACACACAAGGTTGTGGGGAGCTGGCGAAAAGTCAACACTGAAAAATCCACCCTCTGAAACGGACGAAGATGGGCAACAGAGGCTAGCTCAGGTGGCAATCTTTAAGCAAAAGAAACACACAAGGGCGTGGAGACGTGGGGACAAAGCAACACGGAGAAATCCACCCTCTGAAACTGAGGAAGATGGGCAAGAGAGGCTACCTCAGGTGGCAATCGTTAAGCAAAAACAAAGCACAAAGGCAGGGAGACCTGGGGAAAAAGCAACCCTGAAATATCTACCCTCTGAAACTGAGGAAGATGGGCAAGAGAGGCTGGCTTCAGGTGGCAAACTTTAAGCAAAAGAAACACACAAGGGCGTGGAGACCTGGGGAAAAAGCAACACGGAGATATCCACCCTCTGAAACTGAGGAAGATGGGCAACAGAGGCTACCTCAGGTGGAAATCGATAAGCAAAAACAAAACCCAAAGGCGTGGAGACCTGGGGAAAAAGCAACCCTGAAATATCTACCCTCTGAAACTGAGGAAGATGGGCAAGAGAGGCTGGCTTCTGGTGGCAAACGTTAAGCAAAAGAAACACACAAGGGCGTGGAGCCCTGGGGAAAAAGCAACACGGAGATATCCACCCTCTGAAACTGAGGAAGATGGGCAACAGAGGCTACCTCAGGTGGCAATCGTTAAGCAAAAACAAAACACAAAGGCGTGCAGACCTGGGGAAAAAGCAACCCTGAAATATCTACCCTCTGAAACTGAGGAAGATGGGCAAGAGAGGCTGGCTTCAGGTGGCAAACTTTAAGCAAAAGAAACACACAAGGGCGTGGAGTCCTGGGGAAAAAGCAGCACTGGGAAATCTACCCTCTGAAACTGACGAGGATGGGCAACAGAGGCTACCTCAGGTGGCAATCGTTAAGCAAAAGAAACACACAAGGGCGTGGAGACCTGGGGAAAAAGCAACACGGAGAAATCCACCCTCTGAAACTGAGGAAGATGGGCAACAGAGGCTACCTCAGGTGGAAATCGTTAAGCAAAAACAAAACCCAAAGGCGTGGAGACCTGGGGAAAAAGCAACCCTGAAATATCTACCCTCTGAAACTGAGGAAGATGGGCAAGAGAGGCTGGCTTCTGGTGGCAAACGTTAAGCAAAAGAAACACACAAGGGCGTGGAGCCCTGGGGAAAAAGCAACACGGAGAAATCCACCCTCTGAAACTGAGGAAGATGGGCAACAGAGGCTACCTCAGGTGGCAATCGTTAAGCAAAAACAAAACCCAAAGGCGTGCAGACCTGGGGAAAAAGCAACCCTGAAATATCTACCCTCTGAAACTGAGGAAGATGGGCAAGAGAGGCTGGCTTCAGGTGGCAAACTTTAAGCAAAAGAAACACACAAGGGCGTGGAGTCCTGGGGAAAAAGCAGCACTGGGAAATCTACCCTCTGAAACTGACGAGGATGGGCAACAGAGGCTACCTCAGGTGGCAATCGTTAAGCAAAAGAAACACACAAGGGCGTGGAGACCTGGGGAAAAAGCAACACGGAGAAATCCACCCTCTGAAACTGAGGAAGATGGGCAACAGAGGCTACCTCAGGTGGCAATCGTTAAGCAAAAACAAAGCACAAAGGCAGGGAGACCTGGGGAAAAAGAAACCCTGAAATATCTAGCCTCTGAAACTGAGGAAGATGGGCAAGAGAGGCTGGCTTCAGGTGGCAAACTTTAAACAAAAGAAACACACAAGGGCGTGGAGACCTGGGGAAAAAGCAACACGGTGAAATCCACCCTCTGAAACTGAGGAAGATGGGCAACAGAGGCTACCTCAGGTGGCAATCGTTAAGCAAAAACCAAACCCAAAGGTGTGGAGACCTGGGGAAAAAGCAACCCTGAAATATCTACCCTCTGAAACTGAGGAAGATGGGCAAGAGAGGCTGGCTTCAGGTGGCAAACGTTAAGCAAAAGAAACACACAAGGGCGTGGAGCCCTGGGGAAAAAGCAACACGGAGAAATCCACCCTCTGAAACTGAGGAAGATGGGCAACAGAGGCTACCTCAGGTGGCAATCGTTAAGCAAAAACAAAACCCAAAGGCGTGCAGACCTGGGGAAAAAGCAACCCTGAAATATCTACCCGCTGAAACTGAGGAAGATGGGCAAGAGAGGCTGGCTTCAGGTGGCAAACTTTAAGGAAAAGAAACACACAAGGGCGTGGAGACCTGGGGAAAAAGAAACACTCAGGAATCCACCCTCTGAAACTGAGGAAGATGGGCAACAGAGGCTACCTCAGGTGGCAATCGTTAAGCAAAAACAAAACCCAAAGGCGTGGAGACCTGGGGAAAAAGCAACCCTGAAATATCTACCCTCTGAAACTGAGGAAGATGGGCAAGAGAGGCTGGCTTCAGGTGGCAAACTTTAAGCAAAAGAAACACACAAGGGCACAGAGACCTGGGGAAAAAGCAGCACTGGGAAATCTACCCTCTGAAACTGACGAGGATGGGCAACAGAGGCTACCTCAGGTGGCAATCGTTAAGCAAAAGAAACACACAAGGGCGTCGAAACCTGGGGAAAAAGCAACACGGAGAAATCCACCCTCTGAAACTGAGGAACATGGGCAAAAGAAGCTAGCTCAGGTTGCAACCTTTAAGCAGAAAAAAAAAAAAGACGCAAGGGCGTGGAGAGCTGGCGAAAAAGCAAAACTGAGAAATCTACCCTCTGAAACCGAAGAAGATGGGCAACAGAGGTTGGATCAGGTGGCAATCTTTAAGCAAAAACAATAAAATAAAAAAATACAATGGCGAGGATACCCAGTCAGAAAGGAACCCTGAAAAAGGTACCCTCTGAAACTGAGGAAGCAGGGCAGCAGTGCCTAACTCAGGTGACAATCTTTAAGCCAAAGAAACACACAAGGGCGTGGGTAGCTGGCGAAAAGGCAACACTGAGAAATCCACCCTCTGAAACGGATGAAGATGGGCAAAAGAGGCTAGCTCAGGTGGCAATCTTTAAGCAAAAGAAACACACAAGGTTGTGGGGAGCTGGCGAAAAGTCAACACTGAAAAATCCACCCTCTGAAACGGACGAAGATGGGCAACAGAGGCTAGCTCAGGTGGCAATCTTTAAGCAAAAGAAACACACAAGGGCGTGGAGACGTGGGGACAAAGCAACACGGAGAAATCCACCCTCTGAAACTGAGGAAGATGGGCAAGAGAGGCTACCTCAGGTGGCAATCGTTAAGCAAAAACAAAGCACAAAGGCAGGGAGACCTGGGGAAAAAGCAACCCTGAAATATCTACCCTCTGAAACTGAGGAAGATGGGCAAGAGAGGCTGGCTTCAGGTGGCAAACTTTAAGCAAAAGAACCACACAAGGGCGTGGAGACCTGGGGAAAAAGCAACACGGAGATATCCACCCTCTGAAACTGAGGAAGATGGGCAACAGAGGCTACCTCAGGTGGAAATCGATAAGCAAAAACAAAACCCAAAGGCGTGGAGACCTGGGGAAAAAGCAACCCTGAAATATCTACCCTCTGAAACTGAGGAAGATGGGCAAGAGAGGCTGGCTTCTGGTGGCAAACGTTAAGCAAAAGAAACACACAAGGGCGTGGAGCCCTGGGGAAAAAGCAACACGGAGATATCCACCCTCTGAAACTGAGGAAGATGGGCAACAGAGGCTACCTCAGGTGGCAATCGTTAAGCAAAAACAAAACACAAAGGCGTGCAGACCTGGGGAAAAAGCAACCCTGAAATATCTACCCTCTGAAACTGAGGAAGATGGGCAAGAGAGGCTGGCTTCAGGTGGCAAACTTTAAGCAAAAGAAACACACAAGGGCGTGGAGTCCTGGGGAAAAAGCAGCACTGGGAAATCTACCCTCTGAAACTGACGAGGATGGGCAACAGAGGCTACCTCAGGTGGCAATCGTTAAGCAAAAGAAACACACAAGGGCGTGGAGACCTGGGGAAAAAGCAACACGGAGAAATCCACCCTCTGAAACTGACGAACATGGGCAAAAGAAGCTAGCTCAGGTTGCAACCTTTAAGCAGAAAAAAAAAAAAAGACGCAAGGGCGTGGAGAGCTGGCGAAAAAGCAACACTGAGAAATCTACCCTCTGAAACCGAAGAAGATGGGCAACAGAGGCTAGCTCAGGTGGGAATCTTTAAGCAAAAGAAACACACAAGGGCGTGGAGACGAGGGGAAAAAGCAACACGGAGAAATCCACCCTCTGAAACTGAGGAAGTTGGGCAAGAGAGGCTACCTCAGGTGGCAATCGTTAAGCAAAAACAAAGCACAAAGGCAGGGAGACCTGGGGAAAAAGAAACCCTGAAATATCTACCCTCTGAAACTGAGGAAGATGGGCAAGAGAGTCTGGCTTCAGGTGGCAAACTTTAAGCAAAAGAAACAAACAAGGGCGTGGAGACCTGGGGAAAAAGCAACACGGAGAAATCCACCCTCTGAAACTGAGGAAGATGGGCAACAGAGGCTACCTCAGGTGGCAATCGTTAAGCAAAAACCAAACCCAAAGGTGTGGAGACCTGGGGAAAAAGCAACCCTGAAATATCTACCCTCTGAAACTGAGGAAGATGGGCAAGAGAGGCTGGCTTCAGGTGGCAAACGTTAAGCAAAAGAAACACACAAGGGCGTGGAGCCCTGGGGAAAAAGCAACACGGAGAAATCCACCCTCTGAAACTGAGGAAGATGGGCAACAGAGGCTACCTCAGGTGGCAATCGTTAAGCAAAAACAAAACCCAAAGGCGTGCAGACCTGGGGAAAAAGCAACCCTGAAATATCTACCCTCTGAAACTGAGGAAGATGGGCAAGAGAGGCTGGCTTCATGTGGCAAACTTTAAGGAAAAGAAACACACAAGGGCGTGGAGACCTGGGGAAAAAGAAACACTCAGGAATCCACCCTCTGAAACTGAGGAAGATGGGCAACAGAGGCTACCTCAGGTGGCAATCGTTAAGCAAAAACAAAACCCAAAGGCGTGGAGACCTGGGGAAAAAGCAACCCTGAAATATCTACCCTCTGAAACTGAGGAAGATGGGCAAGAGAGGCTGGCTTCAGGTGGCAAACTTTAAGCAAAAGAAACACACAAGGGCGTGGAGACCTGGGGAAAAAGCAACACGGAGATATCCACCCTCTGAAACTGAGGAAGATGGGCAACAGAGGCTACCTCAGGTGGAAATCGTTAAGCAAAAACAAAACCCAAAGGTGTGGAGACCTGGGGAAAAAGCAACCCTGAAATATCTACCCTCTGAAACTGAGGAAGATGGGCAAGAGAGGCTGGCTTCTGGTGGCAAACGTTAAGCAAAAGAAACACACAAGGGGGTGGAGCCCTGGGGAAAAAGCAACACGGAGAAATCCACCCTCTGAAACTGAGGAAGATGGGCAACAGAGGCTACCTCAGGTGGCAATCGTTAAGCAAAAACAAAACACAAAGGCGTGCAGACCTGGGGAAAAAGCAACCCTGAAATATCTACCCTCTGAAACTGAGGAAGATGGGCAAGAGAGGCTGGCTTCAGGTGGCAAACTTTAAGCAAAAGAAACACACAAGGGCGTGGAGTCCTGGGGAAAAAGCAGCACTGGGAAATCTACCCTCTGAAACTGACGAGGATGGGCAACAGAGGCTACCTCAGGTGGCAATCGTTAAGCAAAAGAAACACACAAGGGCGTGGAGACCTGGGGAAAAAGCAACACGGAGAAATCCACCCTCTGAAACTGACGAACATGGGCAAAAGAAGCTAGCTCAGGTTGCAACCTTTAAGCAGAAAAAAAAAAAAAGACGCAAGGGCGTGGAGATCTGGCGAAAAAGCAACATTGAGAAATCTACCCTCTGAAACCGAAGAAGATGGGCAACAGAGGCTAGCTCAGGTGGGAATCTTTAAGCAAAAGAAACACACAAGGGCGTGGAGACGAGGGGAAAAAGCAACACGGAGAAATCCACCCTCTGAAACTGAGGAAGATGGGCAAGAGAGGCTACCTCAGGTGGCAATCGTTAAGCAAAAACAAAGCACAAAGGCAGGGAGACCTGGGGAAAAAGCAACCCTGAAATATCTACCCTCTGAAACTGAGGAAGATGGGCAAGAGAGGCCGGCTTCAGGTGGCAAACTTTAAGCAAAAGAAACACACAAGGGCGTGGAGACCTGGGGAAAAAGCAGCACTGAGAAATCTACCCTCTGAAACTGACGAGGATGGGCAACAGAGGCTACCTCAGGTGGCAATCGTTAAGCAAAAGAAACACACAAGGGCGTGGAGACCTGGGGAAAAAGCAACACGGAGAAATCCACCCTCTGAAACTGAGGAAGATCGGCAAGAGAGGCTAGCTCAGGTGGCAATCGTTAAGCAAAAACAAAACCCAAAGGCGTGGAGACCTGGGAAAAAGCAACCCTGAAATATCTACCCTCTGAAACTGAGGAAGATGGGCAAGAGAGGCTGGCTTCAGGTGGCAAACTTTAAGCAAAAGAAACACACAAGGGCGTGGAGACCTGGGGAAAAAGCAGCACTGAGAAATCTACCCTCTGAAACTGACGATGATGGGCAACAGAGGCTACCTCAGGTGGCAATCGGTAAGCAAAAGAAACACACAAGGGCGTGGAGACCTGGGGAAAAAGCCACACGGAGAAATCCACCCTCTGAAACTGAAGAAGATGGGCAACAGAGGCTAGCTCAGGTGGCAATCTTTAAGCAAAAAAAATAAAATAAAAAAATACAATGGCGAGGAGACCCGGTCAAAAAGCAACCCTGAAAAAGGTACCCTCTGAAACTGGGGAAGCAGGGCAACAATGCCTAGCTCAGGTGACAATCTTTAAGCAAAAGAAACACACAAGGGCGTGGAGACCTGGGGAAAAAGCAACACGGAGAAATCCTCCAGCTGAAACTGAGGAAGATGGGCAACAGAGGCTACCTCAGGTGGCAATCGTTAAGCAAAAACAAAACACAAAGGCGTGGAGACCTTGGGAAAAAGCAACCCTGAAATATCTAACCTCTGAAACTGAGGAAGATGGGCAAGAGAGGCTGGCTTCATGTGGCAAACGTTAAGCAAAAGAAACACACAAGGGCGTGGAGACCTGGGGAACAAGCAACACGGAGAAATCCACCCTCTGAAACTGAGGAAGATGGGCAAGAGAGGCTAGCTCAGGTGGCAATCGTTAAGCAAAAACAAAACCCCAAGGCGTGGAGACCTGGGGAAAAAGCAACTCTGAAATATCTACCCTCTGAAACTGTGGAAGATGGGCAAGAGAGGCTGCCTTCAGGTGGCAAACTTTAAGCAAAAGAAACACACAAGGGCGTGGAGACCTGGGGAAAAAGCAACACGGAGAAATCCACCCTCTGAAACTGAGGAAGATGGGCAAGAGAGGCTAGCTCAGGTGGCAATCGGTAAGCAAAAGAAACACACAAGGGCGTGGTGACCTGGGGAAAAGGCAGCAGTGAGAAATCTACCCTCTGAAACTGACGAGGATGGGCAACAGAGGCTACCTCATGTGGCAATCGTTAAGCAAAAGAAACACACAAGGGCGTGCAGACCTGGGGAAAAAGCAACACGGAGAAATCCACCCTCTGAAACCGAAGAAGATGGGCAACAGAGGCTAGCTCAGGTGGGAATCTTTAAGCAAAAGAAACACACAAGGGCGTGGAGACGAGGGGAAAAAGCAACACGGAGAAATCCACCCTCTGAAACTGAGGAAGATGGGCAAGAGAGGCTACCTCAGGTGGCAATCGTTAAGCAAAAACAAAGCACAAAGGCAGGGAGACCTGGGGAAAAAGCAACCCTGAAATATCTACCCTCTGAAACTGAGGAAGATGGGCAAGAGAGGCCGGCTTCAGGTGGCAAACTTTAAGCAAAAGAAACACACAAGGGCGTGGAGACCTGGGGAAAAAGCAGCACTGAGAAATCTACCCTCTGAAACTGACGAGGATGGGCAACAGAGGCTACCTCAGGTGGCAATCGTTAAGCAAAAGAAACACACAAGGGCGTGGAGACCTGGGGAAAAAGCAACACGGAGAAATCCACCCTCTGAAACTGAGGAAGATCGGCAAGAGAGGCTAGCTCAGGTGGCAATCGTTAAGCAAAAACAAAACCCAAAGGCGTGGAGACCTGGGAAAAAGCAACCCTGAAATATCTACCCTCTGAAACTGAGGAAGATGGGCAAGAGAGGCTGGCTTCAGGTGGCAAACTTTAAGCAAAAGAAACACACAAGGGCGTGGAGACCTGGGGAAAAAGCAGCACTGAGAAATCTACCCTCTGAAACTGACGATGATGGGCAACAGAGGCTACCTCAGGTGGCAATCGGTAAGCAAAAGAAACACACAAGGGCGTGGAGACCTGGGGAAAAAGCCACACGGAGAAATCCACCCTCTGAAACTGAAGAAGATGGGCAACAGAGGCTAGCTCAGGTGGCAATCTTTAAGCAAAAAAAATAAAATAAAAAAATACAATGGCGAGGAGACCCGGTCAAAAAGCAACCCTGAAAAAGGTACCCTCTGAAACTGGGGAAGCAGGGCAACAATGCCTAGCTCAGGTGACAATCTTTAAGCAAAAGAAACACACAAGGGCGTGGAGACCTGGGGAAAAAGCAACACGGAGAAATCCTCCAGCTGAAACTGAGGAAGATGGGCAACAGAGGCTACCTCAGGTGGCAATCGTTAAGCAAAAACAAAACACAAAGGCGTGGAGACCTTGGGAAAAAGCAACCCTGAAATATCTAACCTCTGAAACTGAGGAAGATGGGCAAGAGAGGCTGGCTTCATGTGGCAAACGTTAAGCAAAAGAAACACACAAGGGCGTGGAGACCTGGGGAACAAGCAACACGGAGAAATCCACCCTCTGAAACTGAGGAAGATGGGCAAGAGAGGCTAGCTCAGGTGGCAATCGTTAAGCAAAAACAAAACCCCAAGGCGTGGAGACCTGGGGAAAAAGCAACTCTGAAATATCTACCCTCTGAAACTGTGGAAGATGGGCAAGAGAGGCTGCCTTCAGGTGGCAAACTTTAAGCAAAAGAAACACACAAGGGCGTGGAGACCTGGGGAAAAAGCAACACGGAGAAATCCACCCTCTGAAACTGAGGAAGATGGGCAAGAGAGGCTAGCTCAGGTGGCAATCGGTAAGCAAAAGAAACACACAAGGGCGTGGTGACCTGGGGAAAAGGCAGCAGTGAGAAATCTACCCTCTGAAACTGACGAGGATGGGCAACAGAGGCTACCTCATGTGGCAATCGTTAAGCAAAAGAAACACACAAGGGCGTGCAGACCTGGGGAAAAAGCAACACGGAGAAATCCACCCTCTGAAACCGAAGAAGATGGGCAACAGGGGCTAGCTCAGGTGGCAATCTTTAAGCACAAAAAATAAAATAAAAAAATACAATGGCGAGGAGACCCGGTCAAAAAGCAACCCAGAAAAAGGTACCCTCTGAAACTGAGGAAGCAGGGCAACAATGCCTAGCTCAGGTGACAATCTTTAAGCAAAAGAAACACACAAGGGCGTGGAGACCTGGGGAAAAAGCAACCCTGAAATATCTACCCTTTGAAACTGAGGAAGATTGGCAAGAGAGGCTGGCTTCATGTGGCAAACGTTAAGCAAAAGAAACACACAAGGGCGTGGAGACCTGGGGAAAAAGCAACACGGAGAAATCCACCCTCTGAAACTGAGGAAGATGGGCAACAGAGGCTACCTCAGGTGGCAATCGTTAAGCAAAAACAAAACACAAAGGCGTGGAGACCTTGGGAAAAAGCAACCCTGAAATATCTACCCTCTGAAACTGAGGAAGATGGGCAAGAGAGGCTGGCTTCATGTGGCGAACGTTAAGCAAAAGAAACACACAAGGGCGTGGAGACCTGGGGAACAAGCAACACGGAGATATCCACCCTCTGAAACTGAGGAAGATGGGCAAGAGAGGCTAGCTCAGGTGGCAATCGTTAAGCAAAAACAAAACCCAAAGGCGTGGAGACCTGTGGAAAAAGCAACTCTGAAATATCTACCCTCTGAAACTGTGGAAGATGGGCAAGAGAGGCTGCCTTCAGGTGGCAAACTTTAAGCAAAAGAAACACACAAGGGCGTGGAGACCTGGGGAAAAAGCAACACGGAGAAATCCACCCTCTGAAACTGAGGAAGATGGGCAAGAGAGGCTAGCTCAGGTGGCAATCGGTAAGCAAAAGAAACACACAAGGGCGTGGTGACCTGGGGAAAAGGCAGCAGTGAGAAATCTACCCTCTGAAACTGACGAGGATGGGCAACAGAGGCTACCTCAGGTGGCAATCGTTAAGCAAAAGAAACACACAAGGGCGTGCAGACCTGGGGAAAAAGCAACACGGAGAAATCCACCCTCTGAAACCGAAGAAGATGGGCAACAGGGGCTAGCTAAGGTGGCAATCTTTAAGCACAAAAAATAAAATAAAAAAATACAATGGCGAGGAGACCCGGTCAAAAAGCAACCCAGAAAAAGGTACCCTCTGAAACTGAGGAAGCAGGGCAACAATGCCTAGCTCAGGTGACAATCTTTAAGCAAAAGAAACACACAAGGGCGTGGAGACCTGGGGAAAAAGCAACCCTGAAATATCTACCCTTTGAAACTGAGGAAGATTGGCAAGAGAGGCTGGCTTCATGTGGCAAACTTTAAGCAAAAGAAACACACAAGGGCGTGGAGACCTGGGGAAAAAGCAACACGGAGAAATCCACCCTCTGAAACTGAGGAAGATGGGCAACAGAGGCTACCTCAGGTGGCAATCGTTAAGCAAAAACAAAACACAAAGGCGTGGAGACCTTGGGAAAAAGCAACCCTGAAATATCTACCCTCTGAAACTGAGGAAGATGGGCAAGAGAGGCTGGCTTCATGTGGCGAACGTTAAGCAAAAGAAACACACAAGGGCGTGGAGACCTGGGGAACAAGCAACACGGAGATATCCACCCTCTGAAACTGAGGAAGATGGGCAAGAGAGGCTAGCTCAGGTGGCAATCGTTAAGCAAAAACAAAACCCAAAGGCGTGGAGACCTGGGGAAAAAGCAACTCTGAAATATCTACCCTCTGAAACTGTGGAAGATGGGCAAGAGAGGCTGCCTTCAGGTGGCAAACTTTAAGCAAAAGAAACACACAGGGCGTGGAGACCTGGGGAAAAAGCAACACGGAGAAATCCACCCTCTGAAACTGAGGAAGATGGGCAAGAGAGGCTAGCTCAGGTGGCAATCGGTAAGCAAAAGAAACACACAAGGGCGTGGTGACCTGGGGAAAAGGCAGCAGTGAGAAATCTACCCTCTGAAACTGACGAGGATGGGCAACAGAGGCTACCTCAGGTGGCAATCGTTAAGCAAAAGAAACACACAAGGGCGTGCAGACCTGGGGAAAAAGCAACACGGAGAAATCCACCCTCTGAAACCGAAGAAGATGGGCAACAGGGGCTAGCTCAGGTGGCAATCTTTAAGCACAAAAAATAAAATAAAAAAATACAATGGCGAGGAGACCCGGTCAAAAAGCAACCCAGAAAAAGGTACCCTCTGAAACTGAGGAAGCAGGGCAACAATGCCTAGCTCAGGTGACAATCTTTAAGCAAAAGAAACACACAAGGGCGTGGAGACCTGGGGAAAAAGCAACCCTGAAATATCTACCCTTTGAAACTGAGGAAGATTGGCAAGAGAGGCTGGCTTCATGTGGCAAACGTTAAGCAAAAGAAACACACAAGGGCGTGGAGACCTGGGGAAAAAGCAACACGGAGAAATCCACCCTCTGAAACTGAGGAAGATGGGCAACAGAGGCTACCTCAAGTGGCAATCGTTAAGCAAAAACAAAACCCAAAGGGGTGGAGACCTGGGGAAAAAGCAACCCTGAAATATCTACCCTCTGAAACTGAGGAAGATGGGCAAGAGAGGCTGGCTTCATGTGGCAAACTTTAAGCAAAATAAACACACAAGGGCGTGGAGACCTGGGGAAAAAGCAACACGGAGAAATCTACCCTCTGAAACTGACGAGGATGGGCAACAGAGGCTACCTCAGGTGGCAATCGGTAAGCAAAAGAAACACACAAGGGCGTGGAGACCTGGGGAAAAAGCCACACGGAGAAATCCACCCTCTGAAACTGAAGAAGATGGGCAACAGAGGCTAGCTCAGGTGGCAATCTTTAAGCAAAAAAAATAAAATAAAAAAATACAAAGGCGAGGAGACCTGGTCAAAAAGCAACCCTGAAAAGGGTGCCCTCTGAAACTGAGGAAGCAGGGCAACAATGCCTAGCTCAGGTGACAATCTTTAAGGAAAAGAAACACACAAGGGCGTGGAGACCTGGGGAAAAAGCAACACGGAGAAATCCACCCTCTGAAGCTGAGGAAGATGGGCAACAGAGGCTAGCTCAGGTGGCAATCGTTAAGCAAAAACAAAACCCAAAGGCGTGGAGACCTGGGGAAAAAGCAACTCTGAAATATCTACCCTCTGAAACTGTGGAAGATGGGCAAGAGAGGCTGCCTTCAGGTGGCAAACTTTAAGCAAAAGAAACACACAAGGGCGTGGAGACCTGGGGAAAAAGCAACACGGAGAAATCCACCCTCTGAAACTGAGGAAGATGGGCAAGAGAGGCTAGCTCAGGTGGCAATCGGTAAGCAAAAGAAACACACAAGGGCGTGGTGACCTGGGGAAAAGGCAGCAGTGAGAAATCTACCCTCTGAAACTGACGAGGATGGGCAACAGAGGCTACCTCAGGTGGCAATCGTTAAGCAAAAGAAACACACAAGGGCGAGCAGACCTGGGGAAAAAGCAACACGGAGAAATCCACCCTCTGAAACCGAAGAAGATGGGCAACAGGGGCTAGCTCAGGTGGCAATCTTTAAGCACAAAAAATAAAATAAAAAAATACAATGGCGAGGAGACCCGGTCAAAAAGCAACCCAGAAAAAGGTACCCTCTGAAACTGAGGAAGCAGGGCAACAATGCCTAGCTCAGGTGACAATCTTTAAGCAAAAGAAACACACAAGGGCGTGGAGACCTGGGGAAAAAGCAACCCTGAAATATCTACCCTTTGAAACTGAGGAAGATGGGCAACAGAGGCTAGCTTCATGTGGCAAACGTTAAGCAAAAGAAACACACAAGGGCGTGGAGACCTGGGGAAAAAGCAACACGGAGAAATCCACCCTCTGAAACTGAGGAAGATGGGCAACAGAGGCTACCTCAGGTGGCAATCGTTAAGCAAAAACAAAACACAAAGGCGTGGAGACCTTGGGAAAAAGCAACCATGAAATATCTACCCTCTGAAACTGAGGAAGATGGGCAAGAGAGGCTGGCTTCATGTGGCAAACGTTAAGCAAAAGAAACACACAAGGGCGTGGAGACCTGGGGAACAAGCAACACGGAGAAATCCACCCTCTGAAACTGAGGAAGATGGGCAAGAGAGGCTAGCTCAGGTGGCAATCGTTAAGCAAAAACAAAACCCAAAGGCGTGGAGACCTGGGGAAAAAGCAACTCTGAAATATCTACCCTCTGAAACTGTGGAAGATGGGCAAGAGAGGCTGCCTTCAGGTGGCAAACTTTAAGCAAAAGAAACACACAAGGGCGTGGAGACCTGGGGAAAAAGCAACACGGAGAAATCCACCCTCTGAAACTGAGGAAGATGGGCAAGAGAGGCTAGCTCAGGTGGCAATCGGTAAGCAAAAGAAACACACAAGGGCGTGGTGACCTGGGGAAAAGGCAGCAGTGAGAAATCTACCCTCTGAAACTGACGAGGATGGGCAACAGAGGCTACCTCAGGTGGCAATCGTTAAGCAAAAGAAACACACAAGGGCGTGCAGACCTGGGGAAAAAGCAACACGGAGAAATCCACCCTCTGAAACCGAAGAAGATGGGCAACAGGGGCTAGCTAAGGTGGCAATCTTTAAGCACAAAAAATAAAATAAAAAAATACAATGGCGAGGAGACCCGGTCAAAAAGCAACCCAGAAAAAGGTACCCTCTGAAACTGAGGAAGCAGGGCAACAATGCCTAGCTCAGGTGACAATCTTTAAGCAAAAGAAACACACAAGGGCGTGGAGACCTGGGGAAAAAGCAACCCTGAAATATCTACCCTTTGAAACTGAGGAAGATTGGCAAGAGAGGCTGGCTTCATGTGGCAAACTTTAAGCAAAAGAAACACACAAGGGCGTGGAGACCTGGGGAAAAAGCAACACGGAGAAATCCACCCTCTGAAACTGAGGAAGATGGGCAACAGAGGCTACCTCAGGTGGCAATCGTTAAGCAAAAACAAAACACAAAGGCGTGGAGACCTTGGGAAAAAGCAACCCTGAAATATCTACCCTCTGAAACTGAGGAAGATGGGCAAGAGAGGCTGGCTTCATGTGGCGAACGTTAAGCAAAAGAAACACACAAGGGCGTGGAGACCTGGGGAACAAGCAACACGGAGATATCCACCCTCTGAAACTGAGGAAG
Organism: Equus asinus; assembly: GCF_041296235.1. Taxonomy (NCBI): domain Eukaryota; kingdom Metazoa; phylum Chordata; class Mammalia; order Perissodactyla; family Equidae; genus Equus; species Equus asinus. The sequence goes on from NW_027225523.1 coordinate 10,840,351, forward strand.
ATGGGCAAGAGAGGCTAGCTCAGGTGGCAATCGTTAAGCAAAAACAAAACCCAAAGGCGTGGAGACCTGGGGAAAAAGCAACTCTGAAATATCTACCCTCTGAAACTGTGGAAGATGGGCAAGAGAGGCTGCCTTCAGGTGGCAAACTTTAAGCAAAAGAAACACACAGGGCGTGGAGACCTGGGGAAAAAGCAACACGGAGAAATCCACCCTCTGAAACTGAGGAAGATGGGCAAGAGAGGCTAGCTCAGGTGGCAATCGGTAAGCAAAAGAAACACACAAGGGCGTGGTGACCTGGGGAAAAGGCAGCAGTGAGAAATCTACCCTCTGAAACTGACGAGGATGGGCAACAGAGGCTACCTCAGGTGGCAATCGTTAAGCAAAAGAAACACACAAGGGCGTGCAGACCTGGGGAAAAAGCAACACGGAGAAATCCACCCTCTGAAACCGAAGAAGATGGGCAACAGGGGCTAGCTCAGGTGGCAATCTTTAAGCACAAAAAATAAAATAAAAAAATACAATGGCGAGGAGACCCGGTCAAAAAGCAACCCAGAAAAAGGTACCCTCTGAAACTGAGGAAGCAGGGCAACAATGCCTAGCTCAGGTGACAATCTTTAAGCAAAAGAAACACACAAGGGCGTGGAGACCTGGGGAAAAAGCAACCCTGAAATATCTACCCTTTGAAACTGAGGAAGATTGGCAAGAGAGGCTGGCTTCATGTGGCAAACGTTAAGCAAAAGAAACACACAAGGGCGTGGAGACCTGGGGAAAAAGCAACACGGAGAAATCCACCCTCTGAAACTGAGGAAGATGGGCAACAGAGGCTACCTCAAGTGGCAATCGTTAAGCAAAAACAAAACCCAAAGGGGTGGAGACCTGGGGAAAAAGCAACCCTGAAATATCTACCCTCTGAAACTGAGGAAGATGGGCAAGAGAGGCTGGCTTCATGTGGCAAACTTTAAGCAAAATAAACACACAAGGGCGTGGAGACCTGGGGAAAAAGCAACACGGAGAAATCTACCCTCTGAAACTGACGAGGATGGGCAACAGAGGCTACCTCAGGTGGCAATCGGTAAGCAAAAGAAACACACAAGGGCGTGGAGACCTGGGGAAAAAGCCACACGGAGAAATCCACCCTCTGAAACTGAAGAAGATGGGCAACAGAGGCTAGCTCAGGTGGCAATCTTTAAGCAAAAAAAATAAAATAAAAAAATACAAAGGCGAGGAGACCTGGTCAAAAAGCAACCCTGAAAAGGGTGCCCTCTGAAACTGAGGAAGCAGGGCAACAATGCCTAGCTCAGGTGACAATCTTTAAGGAAAAGAAACACACAAGGGCGTGGAGACCTGGGGAAAAAGCAACACGGAGAAATCCACCCTCTGAAGCTGAGGAAGATGGGCAACAGAGGCTAGCTCAGGTGGCAATCGTTAAGCAAAAACAAAACCCAAAGGCGTGGAGACCTGGGGAAAAAGCAACTCTGAAATATCTACCCTCTGAAACTGTGGAAGATGGGCAAGAGAGGCTGCCTTCAGGTGGCAAACTTTAAGCAAAAGAAACACACAAGGGCGTGGAGACCTGGGGAAAAAGCAACACGGAGAAATCCACCCTCTGAAACTGAGGAAGATGGGCAAGAGAGGCTAGCTCAGGTGGCAATCGGTAAGCAAAAGAAACACACAAGGGCGTGGTGACCTGGGGAAAAGGCAGCAGTGAGAAATCTACCCTCTGAAACTGACGAGGATGGGCAACAGAGGCTACCTCAGGTGGCAATCGTTAAGCAAAAGAAACACACAAGGGCGAGCAGACCTGGGGAAAAAGCAACACGGAGAAATCCACCCTCTGAAACCGAAGAAGATGGGCAACAGGGGCTAGCTCAGGTGGCAATCTTTAAGCACAAAAAATAAAATAAAAAAATACAATGGCGAGGAGACCCGGTCAAAAAGCAACCCAGAAAAAGGTACCCTCTGAAACTGAGGAAGCAGGGCAACAATGCCTAGCTCAGGTGACAATCTTTAAGCAAAAGAAACACACAAGGGCGTGGAGACCTGGGGAAAAAGCAACCCTGAAATATCTACCCTTTGAAACTGAGGAAGATGGGCAACAGAGGCTAGCTTCATGTGGCAAACGTTAAGCAAAAGAAACACACAAGGGCGTGGAGACCTGGGGAAAAAGCAACACGGAGAAATCCACCCTCTGAAACTGAGGAAGATGGGCAACAGAGGCTACCTCAGGTGGCAATCGTTAAGCAAAAACAAAACACAAAGGCGTGGAGACCTTGGGAAAAAGCAACCATGAAATATCTACCCTCTGAAACTGAGGAAGATGGGCAAGAGAGGCTGGCTTCATGTGGCAAACGTTAAGCAAAAGAAACACACAAGGGCGTGGAGACCTGGGGAACAAGCAACACGGAGAAATCCACCCTCTGAAACTGAGGAAGATGGGCAAGAGAGGCTAGCTCAGGTGGCAATCGTTAAGCAAAAACAAAACCCAAAGGCGTGGAGACCTGGGGAAAAAGCAACTCTGAAATATCTACCCTCTGAAACTGTGGAAGATGGGCAAGAGAGGCTGCCTTCAGGTGGCAAACTTTAAGCAAAAGAAACACACAAGGGCGTGGAGACCTGGGGAAAAAGCAACACGGAGAAATCCACCCTCTGAAACTGAGGAAGATGGGCAAGAGAGGCTAGCTCAGGTGGCAATCGGTAAGCAAAAGAAACACACAAGGGCGTGGTGACCTGGGGAAAAGGCAGCAGTGAGAAATCTACCCTCTGAAACTGACGAGGATGGGCAACAGAGGCTACCTCAGGTGGCAATCGTTAAGCAAAAGAAACACACAAGGCCGTGCAGATCTGGGGAAAAAACAACACGGAGAAATCCACCCTCTGAAACCGAAGAAGATGGGCAACAGGGGCTAGCTCAGGTGGCAATCTTTAAGCACAAAAAATAAAATAAAAAAATACAATGGCGAGGAGACCCGGTCAAAAAGCAACCCAGAAAAAGGTACCCTCTGAAACTGAGGAAGCAGGGCAACAATGCCTAGCTCAGGTGACAATCTTTAAGCAAAAGAAACACACAAGGGCGTGGAGACCTGGGGAAAAAGCAACCCTGAAATATCTACCCTTTGAAACTGAGGAAGATTGGCAAGAGAGGCTGGCTTCATGTGGCAAACGTTAAGCAAAAGAAACACACAAGGGCGTGGAGACCTGGGGAAAAAGCAACACGGAGAAATCCACCCTCTGAAACTGAGGAAAATGGGCAACAGAGGCTACCTCAGGTCGCAATCGTTAAGCAAAAACAAAACAGAAAGGCGTGGAGACCTTGGGAAAAAGCAACCCTGAAATATCTACCCTCTGAAACTGAGGAAGATGGGCAAGAGAGGCTGGCTTCATGTGGCGAACGTTAAGCAAAAGAAACACACAAGGGCGTGGAGACCTGGGGAACAAGCAACACGGAGATATCCACCCTCTGAAACTGAGGAAGATGGGCAAGAGAGGCTAGCTCAGGTGGCAATCGTTAAGCAAAAACAAAACCCAAAGGCGTGGAGACCTGGGGAAAAAGCAACTCTGAAATATCTACCCTCTGAAACTGTGGAAGATGGGCAAGAGAGGCTGCCTTCAGGTGGCAAACTTTAAGCAAAAGAAACACACAAGGGCGTGGAGACCTGGGGAAAAAGCAACACGGAGAAATCCACCCTCTGAAACTGAGGAAGATGGGCAAGAGAGGCTAGCTCAGGTGGCAATCGGTAAGCAAAAGAAACACACAAGGGCGTGGTGACCTGGGGAAAAGGCAGCAGTGAGAAATCTACCCTCTGAAACTGACGAGGATGGGCAACAGAGGCTACCTCAGGTGGCAATCGTTAAGCAAAAGAAACACACAAGGGCGTGCAGACCTGGGGAAAAAGCAACACGGAGAAATCCACCCTCTGAAACCGAAGAAGATGGGCAACAGGGGCTAGCTCAGGTGGCAATCTTTAAGCACAAAAAATAAAATAAAAAAATACAATGGCGAGGAGACCCGGTCAAAAAGCAACCCAGAAAAAGGTACCCTCTGAAACTGAGGAAGCAGGGCAACAATGCCTAGCTCAGGTGACAATCTTTAAGCAAAAGAAACACACAAGGGCGTGGAGACCTGGGGAAAAAGCAACCCTGAAATATCTACCCTTTGAAACTGATGAAGATTGGCAAGAGAGGCTGGCTTCATGTGGCAAACGTTAAGCAAAAGAAACACACAAGGGCGTGGAGACCTGGGGAAAAAGCAACACGGAGAAATCCACCCTCTGAAACTGAGAAAGATGGGCAACAGAGGCTACCTCAGGTGGCAATCGTTAAGCAAAAACAAAACCCAAAGGGGTGGAGACCTGGGGAAAAAGCAACCCTGAAATATCTACCCTCTGAAACTGAGGAAGATGGGCAAGAGAGGCTGGCTTCAGGTGGCAAACTTTAAGCAAAATAAACACACAAGGGCGTGGAGACCTGGGGAAAAAGCAACACGGAGAAATCTACCCTCTGAAACTGACGAGGATGGGCAACAGAGGCTACCTCAGGTGGCAATCGGTAAGCAAAAGAAACACACAAGGGCGTGGAGACCTGGGGAAAAAGCCACACGGAGAAATCCACCCTCTGAAACTGAAGAAGATGGGCAACAGAGGCTAGCTCAGGTGGCAATCTTTAAGCAAAAAAAATAAAATAAAAAAATACAATGGCGAGGAGACCCGGTCAAAAAGCAACCCTGAAAAAGGTGCCCTCTGAAACTGAGGAAGCAGGGCAACAATGCCTAGCTCAGGTGACAATCTTTAAGGAAAAGAAACACACAAGGGCGTGGAGACCTGGGGAAAAAGCAACACGGAGAAATCCACCCTCTGAAGCTGAGGAAGATGGGCAACAGAGGCTACCTCAGGTGGCAATCGTTAAGCAAAAACAAAACCCAAAGTCGTGGAGACCTCGGGAAAAAGCAACCCTGAAATATCTACCCTCTGAAACTGAGGAAGATGGGCAAGAGAGGCTGGCTTCATGTGGCAAACGTTAAGCAAAAGAAACACACAAGGGCGTGGAGACCTGAGGAAAAAGCAACACGGAGAAATCCACCCTCTGAAGCTGAGGAAGATGGGCAACAGAGGCTAGCTCAGGTGGCAATCGTTAAGCAAAAACAAAACACTAAGGCGTGGAGACCTGGGGAAAAAGCAACCCTGAAATATCTACCCTCTGAAACTGAGGAAGTTGGGCAAGAGAGGCTGGCTTCAGGTGGCAAACTTTAAGCAAAAGAAACACACAAGGGCGTGGAGACCTGGGGAAAAGGCAGCAGTGAGAAATCTACCCTCTGAAACTGACGAGGATGGGCAACAGAGGCTACCTCAGGTGGCAATCGTTAAGCAAAAGAAACACACAAGGGCTTGGAGACCTGGGGAATAAGCAACACGGAGAAATCCACCCTCTGAAACCGAAGAAGATGGGCAACAGGGGCTAGCTCAGGTGGCAATCTTTAAGCAAAAAAAATAAAATAAAAAAATACAAAGGCGAGGAGACCCGGTCAAAAAGCAACCCTGAAAATGGTACCCTCTGAAACTGAGGAAGCAGGGCAACAATGCCTAGCTCAGGTGACAATCTTTAAGCAAAAGAAACACACAAGGGCGTGGAGACCTTGGGAAAAAGCAACCCTGAAATATCTACCCTCTGAAACTGAGGAAGATGGGCAAGAGAGGCTGGCTTCATGTGGCAAACGTTAAGCAAAAGAAACACACAAGGGCGTGGAGACCTGGGGAAAAAGCAACACGGAGAAATCCACCCTCTGAAACTGAGGAAGATGGGCAACAGAGGCTACCTCAGGTGGCAATCGTTAAGCAAAAACAAAACCCAAAGGGGTGGAGACCTGGGGAAAAAGCAACCCTGAAATATCTACCCTCTGAAACTGAGGAAGTTGGGCAAGAGAGGCTGGCTTCAGGTGGCAAACTTTAAGCAAAAGAAACACACAAGGGCGTGGAGACCTGGGGAAAAAGCAACACGGAGACATCCACCCTCTGAAATTGAGGAAGATGGTCAAGAGAGGCTAGCTCAGGTGGCAATCGGTAAGCAAAAGAAACACACAAGGGCGTGGAGACCTGGGGAAAAAGCCACACGGAGAAATCCACCCTCTGAAACTGAAGAAGATGGGCAACAGAGGCTAGCTCAGGTGGCAATATTTAAGCAAAAAAAATAAAATAAAAAAATACAATGGCGAGGAGACCCGGTCAAAAAGCAACCCTGAAAAAGGTGCCCTCTGAAACTGAGGAAGCAGGGCAACAATGCCTAGCTCAGGTAACAATCTTTAAGGAAAAGAAACACACAAGGGCGTGGAGACCTGGGGAAAAAGCAACACGGAGAAATCCACCCTCTGAAGCTGAGGAAGATGGGCAACAGAGGCTACCTCAGGTGGCAATCGTTAAGCAAAAACAAAACCCAAAGGCGTGGAGACCTGGGGAAAAAGCAACCCTGAAATATCTACCCTCTGAAACTGAGGAAGATGGGCAAGAGAGGCTGGCTTCAGGTGGCAAAATTTAAGCAAAAGAAACACACAAGGGCGTGGAGACCTGGGGAAAAGGCAGCACTGAGAAATCTACCCTCTGAAACTGAAGAGAATGGGCAACAGAGGCTACCTCAGGTGGCAATCGTTAAGCAAAAGAAACACACAAGTGCGTGGAGACCTGGGAAAAAAGCAACACGGAGAAATCCACCCTCTGAAACTGAGGAAGATGGGCAAGAGAGGCTACCTCAGGTGGCAATCGTTAAGCAAAAACAAAGCACAAAGGCGTGGAGACCTGGGGAAAAAGCAACCCTGAAATATCTACCCTCTGAAACTGAGGAAGATGGGCAAGAGAGGCTGGCTTCAGGTGGCAAACTTTAAGCAAAAGAAACACACAAGGGCGTGGAGACCTGGGGAAAAAGCAACACTGAGAAATCCACCCTCTGAAACCGAGGAAGATGGGCAACAGAGGCTAGCTCAGGTGGCAATCTTTAAGCAAAAAAAATAAAATAAAAAAATACAATGGCGAGGAGACCCGGTCAAAAAGCAACCCTGAAAAAGGTACCCTCTGAAACTGAGGAAGCAGGGCAACAATGCCTAGCTCAGGTGACAATCTTTAAGCAAAAGAAACACACAAGGGCGTGGAGACCTGGGGAAAAAGCAACACGGAGAAATCCTCCAGCTGAAACTGAGGAAGATGGGCAACAGAGGCTACCTCAGGTGGCAATCGTTAAGCAAAAGAAACACACAAGGGCGTGGAGACCTGGGGAAAAAGCAACACGGAGAAATCCACCCTCTGAAACTGAGGAAGATCGGCAAGAGAGGCTAGCTCAGGTGGCAATCGTTAAGCAAAAACAAAACCCAAAGGCGTGGAGACCTGGGAAAAAGCAACCCTGAAATATCTACCCTCTGAAACTGAGGAAGATGGGCAAGAGAGCCTGGCTTCAGGTGGCAAACTTTAAGCAAAAGAAACACACAAGGGCGTGGAGACCTGGGGAAAAAGCAGCACTGAGAAATCTACCCTCTGAAACTGACGATGATGGGCAACAGAGGCTACCTCAGGTGGCAATCGGTAAGCAAAAGAAACACACAAGGGCGTGGAGACCTGGGGAACAAGCAACACGGAGAAATCCACCCTCTGAAACTGAGGAAGATGGGCAAGAGAGGCTAGCTCAGGTGGCAATCGTTAAGCAAAAACAAAACCCAAAGGCGTGGAGACCTGGGGAAAAAGCAACTCTGAAATATCTACCCTCTGAAACTGTGGAAGATGGGCAAGAGAGGCTGCCTTCAGGTGGCAAACTTTAAGCAAAAGAAACACACAAGGGCGTGGAGACCTGGGGAAAAAGCAACACGGAGAAATCCACCCTCTGAAACTGAGGAAGATGGGCAAGAGAGGCTAGCTCAGGTGGCAATCGGTAAGCAAAAGAAACACACAAGGGCGTGGTGACCTGGGGAAAAGGCAGCAGTGAGAAATCTACCCTCTGAAACTGACGAGGATGGGCAACAGAGGCTACCTCAGGTGGCAATCGTTAAGCAAAAGAAACACACAAGGGCGTGCAGACCTGGGGAAAAAGCAACACGGAGAAATCCACCCTCTGAAACCGAAGAAGATGGGCAACAGGGGCTAGCTCAGGTGGCAATCTTTAAGCACAAAAAATAAAATAAAAAAATACAATGGCGAGGAGACCCGGTCAAAAAGCAACCCAGAAAAAGGTACCCTCTGAAACTGAGGAAGCAGGGCAACAATGCCTAGCTCAGGTGACAATCTTTAAGCAAAAGAAACACACAAGGGCGTGGAGACCTGGGGAAAAAGCAACCCTGAAATATCTACCCTCTGAAACTGAGGAAGATTGGCAAGAGAGGCTGGCTTCATGTGGCAAACGTTAAGCAAAAGAAACACACAAGGGCGTGGAGACCTGGGGAAAAAGCAACACGGAGAAATCCACCCTCTGAAACTGAGGAAGATGGGCAACAGAGGCTACCTCAAGTGGCAATCGTTAAGCAAAAACAAAACCCAAAGGGGTGGAGACCTGGGGAAAAAGCAACCCTGAAATATCTTCCCTCTGAAACTGAGGAAGATGGGCAAGAGAGGCTGGCTTCAGGTGGCAAACTTTAAGCAAAATAAACACACAAGGGCGTGGAGACCTGGGGAAAAAGCAACACGGAGAAATCTACCCTCTGAAACTGACAAGGATGGGCAACAGAGGCTACCTCAGGTGGCAATCGGTAAGCAAAAGAAACACACAAGGGCGTGGAGACCTGGGGAAAAAGCCACACGGAGAAATCCACCCTCTGAAGCTGAGGAAGATGGGCAACAGAGGCTAGCTCAGGTGGCAATCGTTAAGCAAAAACAAAACACTAAGGCGTGGAGACCTGGGGAAAAAGCAACCCTGAAATATCTACCCTCTGAAACTGAGGAAGTTGGGCAAGAGAGGCTGGCTTCAGGTGGCAAACTTTAAGCAAAAGAAACACACAAGGGCGTGGAGACCTGGGGAAAAGGCAGCAGTGAGAAATCTACCCTCTGAAACTGACGAGGATGGGCAACAGAGGCTACCTCAGGTGGCAATCGTTAAGCAAAAGAAACACACAAGGGCTTGGAGACCTGGGGAATAAGCAACACGGAGAAATCCACCCTCTGAAACCGAAGAAGATGGGCAACAGGGGCTAGCTCAGGTGGCAATCTTTAAGCAAAAAAAATAAAATAAAAAAATACAAAGGCGAGGAGACCCGGTCAAAAAGCAACCCTGAAAATGGTACCCTCTGAAACTGAGGAAGCAGGGCAACAATGCCTAGCTCAGGTGACAATCTTTAAGCAAAAGAAACACACAAGGGCGTGGAGACCTTGGGAAAAAGCAACCCTGAAATATCTACCCTCTGAAACTGAGGAAGATGGGCAAGAGAGGCTGGCTTCATGTGGCAAACGTTAAGCAAAAGAAACACACAAGGGCGTGGAGACCTGGGGAAAAAGCAACACGGAGAAATCCACCCTCTGAAACTGAGGAAGATGGGCAACAGAGGCTACCTCAGGTGGCAATCGTTAAGCAAAAACAAAACCCAAAGGGGTGGAGACCTGGGGAAAAAGCAACCCTGAAATATCTACCCTCTGAAACTGAGGAAGTTGGGCAAGAGAGGCTGGCTTCAGGTGGCAAACTTTAAGCAAAAGAAACACACAAGGGCGTGGAGACCTGGGGAAAAAGCAACACGGAGACATCCACCCTCTGAAATTGAGGAAGATGGTCAAGAGAGGCTAGCTCAGGTGGCAATCGGTAAGCAAAAGAAACACACAAGGGCGTGGAGACCTGGGGAAAAAGCCACACGGAGAAATCCACCCTCTGAAACTGAAGAAGATGGGCAACAGAGGCTAGCTCAGGTGGCAATATTTAAGCAAAAAAAATAAAATAAAAAAATACAATGGCGAGGAGACCCGGTCAAAAAGCAACCCTGAAAAAGGTGCCCTCTGAAACTGAGGAAGCAGGGCAACAATGCCTAGCTCAGGTAACAATCTTTAAGGAAAAGAAACACACAAGGGCGTGGAGACCTGGGGAAAAAGCAACACGGAGAAATCCACCCTCTGAAGCTGAGGAAGATGGGCAACAGAGGCTACCTCAGGTGGCAATCGTTAAGCAAAAACAAAACCCAAAGGCGTGGAGACCTGGGGAAAAAGCAACCCTGAAATATCTACCCTCTGAAACTGAGGAAGATGGGCAAGAGAGGCTGGCTTCAGGTGGCAAAATTTAAGCAAAAGAAACACACAAGGGCGTGGAGACCTGGGGAAAAGGCAGCACTGAGAAATCTACCCTCTGAAACTGAAGAGAATGGGCAACAGAGGCTACCTCAGGTGGCAATCGTTAAGCAAAAGAAACACACAAGTGCGTGGAGACCTGGGAAAAAAGCAACACGGAGAAATCCACCCTCTGAAACTGAGGAAGATGGGCAAGAGAGGCTACCTCAGGTGGCAATCGTTAAGCAAAAACAAAGCACAAAGGCGTGGAGACCTGGGGAAAAAGCAACCCTGAAATATCTACCCTCTGAAACTGAGGAAGATGGGCAAGAGAGGCTGGCTTCAGGTGGCAAACTTTAAGCAAAAGAAACACACAAGGGCGTGGAGACCTGGGGAAAAAGCAACACAGAGAAATCCACCCTCTGAAACCGAGGAAGATGGGCAACAGAGGCTAGCTCAGGTGGCAATCTTTAAGCAAAAAAAATAAAATAAAAAAATACAATGGCGAGGAGACCCGGTCAAAAAGCAACCCTGAAAAAGGTACCCTCTGAAACTGAGGAAGCAGGGCAACAATGCCTAGCTCAGGTGACAATCTTTAAGCAAAAGAAACACACAAGGGCGTGGAGACCTGGGGAAAAAGCAACACGGAGAAATCCTCCAGCTGAAACTGAGGAAGATGGGCAACAGAGGCTACCTCAGGTGGCAATCGTTAAGCAAAAGAAACACACAAGGGCGTGGAGACCTGGGGAAAAAGCAACACGGAGAAATCCACCCTCTGAAACTGAGGAAGATCGGCAAGAGAGGCTAGCTCAGGTGGCAATCGTTAAGCAAAAACAAAACCCAAAGGCGTGGAGACCTGGGAAAAAGCAACCCTGAAATATCTACCCTCTGAAACTGAGGAAGATGGGCAAGAGAGCCTGGCTTCAGGTGGCAAACTTTAAGCAAAAGAAACACACAAGGGCGTGGAGACCTGGGGAAAAAGCAGCACTGAGAAATCTACCCTCTGAAACTGACGATGATGGGCAACAGAGGCTACCTCAGGTGGCAATCGGTAAGCAAAAGAAACACACAAGGGCGTGGAGACCTGGGGAACAAGCAACACGGAGAAATCCACCCTCTGAAACTGAGGAAGATGGGCAAGAGAGGCTAGCTCAGGTGGCAATCGTTAAGCAAAAACAAAACCCAAAGGCGTGGAGACCTGGGGAAAAAGCAACTCTGAAATATCTACCCTCTGAAACTGTGGAAGATGGGCAAGAGAGGCTGCCTTCAGGTGGCAAACTTTAAGCAAAAGAAACACACAAGGGCGTGGAGACCTGGGGAAAAAGCAACACGGAGAAATCCACCCTCTGAAACTGAGGAAGATGGGCAAGAGAGGCTAGCTCAGGTGGCAATCGGTAAGCAAAAGAAACACACAAGGGCGTGGTGACCTGGGGAAAAGGCAGCAGTGAGAAATCTACCCTCTGAAACTGACGAGGATGGGCAACAGAGGCTACCTCAGGTGGCAATCGTTAAGCAAAAGAAACACACAAGGGCGTGCAGACCTGGGGAAAAAGCAACACGGAGAAATCCACCCTCTGAAACCGAAGAAGATGGGCAACAGGGGCTAGCTCAGGTGGCAATCTTTAAGCACAAAAAATAAAATAAAAAAATACAATGGCGAGGAGACCCGGTCAAAAAGCAACCCAGAAAAAGGTACCCTCTGAAACTGAGGAAGCAGGGCAACAATGCCTAGCTCAGGTGACAATCTTTAAGCAAAAGAAACACACAAGGGCGTGGAGACCTGGGGAAAAAGCAACCCTGAAATATCTACCCTCTGAAACTGAGGAAGATTGGCAAGAGAGGCTGGCTTCATGTGGCAAACGTTAAGCAAAAGAAACACACAAGGGCGTGGAGACCTGGGGAAAAAGCAACACGGAGAAATCCTCCCTCTGAAACTGAGGAAGATGGGCAACAGAGGCTACCTCAAGTGGCAATCGTTAAGCAAAAACAAAACCCAAAGGGGTGGAGACCTGGGGAAAAAGCAACCCTGAAATATCTTCCCTCTGAAACTGAGGAAGATGGGCAAGAGAGGCTGGCTTCAGGTGGCAAACTTTAAGCAAAATAAACACACAAGGGCGTGGAGACCTGGGGAAAAAGCAACACGGAGAAATCTACCCTCTGAAACTGACAAGGATGGGCAACAGAGGCTACCTCAGGTGGCAATCGGTAAGCAAAAGAAACACACAAGGGCGTGGAGACCTGGGGAAAAAGCCACACGGAGAAATCCACCCTCTGAAACTGAAGAAGATGGGCAACAGAGGCTAGCTCAGGTGGCAATCTTTAAGCAAAAAAAATAAAATAAAAAAATACAATGGCGAGGAGACCCGGTCAAAAAGCAACCCTGAAAAAGGTGCCCTCTGAAACTGAGGAAGCAGGGCAACAATGCCTAGCTCAGGTGACAATCTTTAAGGAAAAGAAACACACAAGGGCGTGGAGACCTGGGGAAAAAGCAACACGGAGAAATCCACCCTCTGAAGCTGAGGAAGATGGGCAACAGAGGCTACCTCAGGTGGCAATCGTTAAGCAAAAACAAAACCCAAAGGCGTTTAGACCTCGGGAAAAAGCAACCCTGAAATATCTACCCTCTGAAACTGTGGAAGATGGGCAAGAGAGGCTGGCTTCAGGTGGCAAACTTTAAGCAAAATAAACACACAAGGGCGTGGAGACCTGGGGAAAAGGCAGCAGTGAGAAATCTACCCTCTGAAACTGAAGAGGATAGGCAACAGAGGCTACCTCAGGTGGCAATCGTTAAGCAAAAGAAACACACAAGTGCGTGGAGACCTGGGAAAAAAGCAACACGGAGAAATCCACCCTCTGAAAATGAGGAAGTTGGGCAAGAGAGGCTACCTCAGGTGGCAATCGTTAAGCAAAAACAAAACACAAAGGCGTGGAGACCTTTGGAAAAAGCAACCCTGAAATATCTACCCTCTGAAACTGAGGAAGATGGGCAAGAGAGGCTGGCTTCATGTGGCAAACGTTAAGCAAAAGAAACACACAAGGGCGTGGAGACCTGAGGAAAAAGCAACACGGAGAAATCCACCCTCTGAAGCTGAGGAAGATGGGCAACAGAGGCTAGCTCAGGTGGCAATCGTTAAGCAAAAACAAAACACTAAGGCGTGGAGACCTGGGGAAAAAGCAACCCTGAAATATCTACCCTCTGAAACTGAGGAAGATGGGCAAGAGAGGCTGGCTTCAGGTGGCAAACTTTAAGCAAAAGAAACACACAAGGGCGTGGAGACCTGGGGAAAAGGCAGCAGTGAGAAATCTACCCTCTGAAACTGACGAGGATGGGCAACAGAGGCTACCTCAGGTGGCAATCGTTAAGCAAAAGAAACACACAAGGGCTTGGAGACCTGGGGAAAAAGCAACACGGAGAAATCCACCCTCTGAAACCGAAGAAGATGGGCAACAGGGGCTAGCTCAGGTGGCAATCTTTAAGCAAAAAAAATAAAACAAAAAAATACAAAGGCGAGGAGACCCGGTCAAAAAGCAACCCTGAAAATGGTACCCTCTGAAACTGAGGAAGCAGGGCAACAATGCCTAGCTCAGGTGACAATCTTTAAGCAAAAGAAACACACAAGGGCGTGGAGACCTTGGGAAAAAGCAACCCTGAAATATCTACCCTCTGAAACTGAGGAAGATGGGCAAGAGAGGCTGGCTTCATGTGGCAAACCTTAAGCAAAAGAAACACACAAGGGCGTGGAGACCTGGGGAAAAAGCAACACGGAGAAATCCACCCTCTGAAACTGAGGAAGATGGGCAACAGAGGCTACCTCAGGTGGCAATCGTTAAGCAAAAACAAAACCCAAAGGGGTGGAGACCTGGGGAAAAAGCAACCCTGAAATATCTACCCTCTGAAACTGAGGAAGATGGGCAAGAGAGGCTGGCTTCAGGTGGCAAACTTTAAGCAAAAGAAACACACAAGGGCGTGGAGACCTGGGGAAAAAGCAACACGGAGAAATCTACCCTCTGAAACTGACGAGGATGGGCAACAGAGGCTACCTCAGGTGGCAATCGGTAAGCAAAAGAAACACACATGGGCGTGGAGACCTGGGGAAAAAGCCACACGGAGAAATCCACCCTCTGAAACTGAAGAAGATGGGCAACAGAGGCTAGCTCAGGTGGCAATCTTTAAGCAAAAAAAATAAAATAAAAAAATACAATGGCGAGGAGACCCGGTCAAAAAGCAACCCTGAAAAAGGTGCCCTCTGAAACTGAGGAAGCAGGGCAACAATGCCTAGCTCAGGTGACAATCTTTAAGGAAAAGAAACACACAAGGGCGTGGAGACCTGGGGAAAAAGCAACACGGAGAAATCCACCCTCTGAAACTGAGGAAGATGGGCAAGAGAGGCTAGCTCAGGTGGCAATCGTTAAGCAAAAACAAAACCCAAAGGCGTGGAGACCTGGGGAAAAAGCAACCCTGAAATATCTACCCTCTGAAACTGAGGAAGATGGGCAAGATAGGCTGCCTTCAGGTGGCAAAATTTAAGCAAAAGAAACACACAAGGGCGTGGAGACCTGGGGAGAAAGCAACAGGGAGAAATCCACCCTCTGAAACCGAGGAAGATGGGCAACAGAGGCTAGCTCAGGTGGCAATCTTTAAGCAAAAAAAATAAAATAAAAAAATACAATGGCGAGGAGACCCGGTCAAAAAGCAACCCTGAAAAAGGTACCCTCTGAAAGTGAGGAAGCAGGGCAACAATGCCTAGCTCAGGTGACAATCTTTAAGCAAAAGAAACACACAAGGGCGTGGAGAACTGGGGAAAAAGCAACACGGAGAAATCCTCCAGCTGAAACTGAGGAAGATGGGCAACAGAGGCTACCTCAGGTGGCAATCGTTAAGCAAAAACAAAACACAAAGGCGTGGAGACCTTGGGAAAAAGCAACCCTGAAATATCTACCCTCTGAAACTGAGGAAGATGGGCAAGAGAGGCTACCTCAGGTGGCAATCGTTAAGCAAAAACAAAACACAAAGGCGTGGAGACCTTTGGAAAAAGCAACCCTGAAATATCTACCCTCTGAAACTGAGGAAGATGGGCAAGAGAGGCTGGCTTCATGTGGCAAACGTTAAGCAAAAGAAACACACAAGGGCGTGGAGACCTGAGGAAAAAGCAACACGGAGAAATCCACCCTCTGAAGCTGAGGAAGATGGGCAACAGAGGCTAGCTCAGGTGGCAATCGTTAAGCAAAAACAAAACCCAAAGGCGTGGAGACCTGGGGAAAAAGCAACCCTGAAATATCTACCCTCTGAAACTGAGGAAGATGGGCAAGAGAGGCTGGCTTCAGGTGGCAAACTTTAAGCAAAAGAAACACACAAGGGCGTGGAGACCTGGGGAAAAGGCAGCAGTGAGAAATCTACCCTCTGAAACTGACGAGGATGGGCAACAGAGGCTACCTCAGGTGGCAATCGTTAAGCAAAAGAAACACACAAGGGCTTGGAGACCTGGGGAAAAAGCAACACGGAGAAATCCACCCTCTGAAACCGAAGAAGATGGGCAACAGGGGCTAGCTCAGGTGGCAATCTTTAAGCAAAAAAAATAAAATAAAAAAATACAAAGGCGAGGAGAGCCGGTCAAAAAGCAACCCTGAAAATGGTACCCTCTGAAACTGAGGAAGCAGGGCAACAATGCCTAGCTCAGGTGACAATCTTTAAGCAAAAGAAACACACAAGGGCGTGGAGACCTTGGGAAAAAGCAACCCTGAAATATCTACCCTCTGAAACTGAGGAAGATGGGCAAGAGAGGCTGGCTTCATGTGGCAAACCTTAAGCAAAAGAAACACACAAGGGCGTGGAGACCTGGGGAAAAAGCAACACGGAGAAATCCACCCTCTGAAACTGAGGAAGATGGGCAACAGAGGCTACCTCAGGTGGCAATCGTTAAGCAAAAACAAAACCCAAAGGGGTGGAGACCTGGGGAAAAAGCAACCCTGAAATATCTACCCTCTGAAACTGAGGAAGATGGGCAAGAGAGGCTGGCTTCAGGTGGCAAACTTTAAGCAAAAGAAACACACAAGGGCGTGGAGACCTGGGGAAAAAGCAACACGGAGAAATCTACCCTCTGAAACTGACGAGGATGGGCAACAGAGGCTACCTCAGGTGGCAATCGGTAAGCAAAAGAAACACACATGGGCGTGGAGACCTGGGGAAAAAGCCACACGGAGAAATCCACCCTCTGAAACTGAAGAAGATGGGCAACAGAGGCTAGCTCAGGTGGCAATCTTTAAGCAAAAAAAATAAAATATAAAAATATAATGGCGAGGAGACCCGGTCAAAAAGCAACCCTGAAAAAGGTGCCCTCTGAAACTGAGGAAGCAGGGCAACAATGCCTAGCTCAGGTGACAATCTTTAAGGAAAAGAAACACACAAGGGCGTGGAGACCTGGGGAAAAAGCAACACGGAGAAATCCACCCTCTGAAACTGAGGAAGATGGGCAAGAGAGGCTAGCTCAGGTGGCAATCGTTAAGCAAAAACAAAACCCAAAGGCGTGGAGACCTGGGGAAAAAGCAACCCTGAAATATCTACCCTCTGAAACTGAGGAAGATGGGCAAGAGAGGCTGCCTTCAGGTGGCAAAATTTAAGCAAAAGAAACACACAAGGGCGTGGAGACCTGGGGAGAAAGCAACAGGGAGAAATCCACCCTCTGAAACCGAGGAAGATGGGCAACAGAGGCTAGCTCAGGTGGCAATCTTTAAGCAAAAAAAATAAAATAAAAAAATACAATGGCGAGGAGACCCGGTCAAAAAGCAACCCTGAAAAAGGTACCCTCTGAAAGTGAGGAAGCAGGGCAACAATGCCTAGCTCAGGTGACAATCTTTAAGCAAAAGAAACACACAAGGGCGTGGAGAACTGGGGAAAAAGCAACACGGAGAAATCCTCCAGCTGAAACTGAGGAAGATGGGCAACAGAGGCTACCTCAGGTGGCAATCGTTAAGCAAAAACAAAACACAAAGGCGTGGAGACCTTGGGAAAAAGCAACCCTGAAATATCTACCCTCTGAAACTGAGGAAGATGGGCAAGAGAGGCTGGCTTCATGTGGCAAACGTTAAGCAAAAGAAACACACAAGGGCGTGGAGACCTGGGGAACAAGCAACACGGAGAAATCCACCCTCTGAAACTGAGGAAGATGGGCAAAGGAGGCTAGCTCAGGTGGCAATCGTTAAGCAAAAACAAAACCCAAAGGCGTGGAGACCTGGGGAAAAAGCAACCCTGAAATATCTACCCTCTGAAACTGAGGAAGATGGGCAAGAGAGGCTGCCTTCAGGTGGCAAACTTTAAGCAAAAGAAACACACAAGGGCGTGGAGACCTGGGGAAAAAGCAACACGGAGAAATCCACCCTCTGAAACTGAGGAAGATGGGCAAGAGAGGCTAGCTCAGGTGGCAATCGTTAAGCAAAAACAAAACCCAAAGGCGTGGAGACCTGGGGAAAAAGCAACCCTGAAATATCTACCGTCTGAAACTGAGGAAGATGGGCAAGAGAGGCTGGCTTCAGGTGGAAAACTTTAAGCAAAAGAAACACACAAGGGCGTGGAGACCTGGGGAAAAAGCAGCACTGAGAAATCTACACTCTGAAACTGACAAGGATGGGCAACAGAGGCTACCTCAGGTGGCAATCGTTAAGCAAAAGAAACACACAAGGGCGTGGAGACCTGGGGAAAAAGCAACACGGAGAAATCCACCCTCTGAAACTGAGGAAGATGGACAAGAGAGGCTAGCTCAGGTGGCAATCGTTAAGCAAAAACAAAACCCAAAGGCGTGGAGACCTGGGGAAAAAGCAACCCTGAAATATCTACCCTCTGAAACTGAGGAAGATGGCCAAGAGAGGCTGCCTTCAGGTGGCAAACTTTAAGCAAAGAAACACATAAGGGCGTGGAGACCTGGGGAAAAAGCAACACGGAGAAATCCACCCTCTGAAACTGAGGAAGATGGGCAAGAGAGGCTACCTCAGGTGGCAAGAGGTAAGCAAAAGAAACACACAAGGGCGTGGAGACCTGGGGAAAAAGCCACACGGAGAAATCCACCCTCTGAAACTGAAGAAGATGGGCAACAGAGGCTAGCTCAGGTGGCAATCTTTAAGCAAAAAAAATAAAATAAAAAAATACAATGGCGAGGAGACCCGGTCAAAAAGCAACCCTGAAAAAGGTGCCCTCTGAAACTGAGGAAGCAGGGCAACAATGCCTAGCTCAGGTGACAATCTTTAAGGAAAAGAAACACACAAGGGCGTGGAGACCTGGGGAAAAAGCAACACGGAGAAATCCACCCTCTGAAGCTGAGGAAGATGGGCAACAGAGGCTACCTCAGGTGGCAATCGTTAAGCAAAAACAAAACCCAAAGGCGTGGAGACCTCGGGAAAAAGCAACCCTGAAATATCTACCCTCTGAAACTGAGGAAGATGGGCAAGAGAGGCTGGCTTCAGGTGGCAAAATTTAAGCAAAAGAAACACACAAGGGCGTGGAGACCTGGGGAAAAGGCAGCACTGAGAAATCTACCCTCTGAAATTGAAGAGAATGGGAAACAGAGGCTACCTCAGGTGGCAATCGTTAAGCAAAAGAAACACACAAGTGCGTGGAGACCTGGGAAAAAAGCAACACGGAGAAATCCACCCTCTGAAACTGAGGAAGATGGGCAAGAGAGTCTGGCTTCAGGTGGCAAACTTTAAGCAAAAGAAGCACACAAGGGCGTGGAGACCTGGGGAAAAAGCAACACGGAGAAATCCACCCTCTGAAACCGAGGAAGATGGGCAACAGAGGCTAGCTAGGGGGCAATCTTTAAGCAAAAAAAATAAAATAAAAAAATACAATGGCGAGGAGACCCGGTCAAAAAGCAACCCTGAAAAAGGTACCCTCTGAAACTGAGGAAGCAGGGCAACAATGCCTAGCTCAGGTGACTATCTTTAAGCAATAGAAACACACAAGGGCGTGGAGACCTGGGGAAAAAGCAACACGGAGAAATCCTCCAGCTGAAACTGAGGAAGATGGGCAACAGAGGCTACCTCAGGTGGCAATCGTTAAGCAAAAACAAAACACAAAGGCGTGGAGACCTTGGGAAAAAGCAACCCTGAAATATCTACCCTCTGAAACTGAGGAAGATGGGCAAGAGAGGCTGGCTTCATGTGGCAAACGTTAAGCAAAAGAAACACACAAGGGCGTGGAGACCTGGGGAAAAAGCAACACGGAGAAATCCACCCTCTGAAACTGAGGAAGATGGGCAAGAGAGGCTAGCTCAGGTGGCAATCGTTAAGCAAAAACAAAACCCAAAGGCGTGGAGACCTGGGGAAAAAGCAACCCTGAAATATCTACCCTCTGAAACTGAGGAAGATGGGCAAGAGAGGCTGCCTTCAGGTGGCAAACTTTAGGCAAAAGAAACACACAAGGGCGTGGAGACCTGGGGAAAAAGCAACACGGAGAAATCCACCCTCTGAAACTGAGGAAGATGGGCAAGAGAGGCTAGCTCAGGTGGCAATCGTTAAGCAAAAACAAAGCACAAAGGCGTGGAGACCTGGGGAAAAAGCAACCCTGAAATATCTACCCTCTGAAACTGAGGAAGATGGGCAAGAGAGGCTGGCTTCAGGTCGCAAACGTTAAGCAAAAGAAACACACAGGGGCGTGGAGACCTGGGGAAAAAGCAGCACTGAGAAATCTACCCTCTGAAACTGACGAGGATGGGCAACAGAGGCTACCTCAGGTGGCAATCGTTAAGCAAAAGAAACACACAAGGGCGTGGAGACCTGGGGAAAAAGCAACACGGAGAAATCCACCCTCTGAAACTGAGGAAGATGGGCAAGAGAGGCTAGCTCAGGTGGCAATCGTTAAGCAAAAACAAAACCCAAAGGCGTGGAGACCTGGGAAAAAGCAGCCCTGAAATATCTACCCTCTGAAACTGAGGAAGATGGGCAAGAGAGGCTGGCGTCAGGTGGCAAACTTTAAGCAAAAGAAACACACAAGGGCGTGGAGACCTGGGGAAAAAGCAGCACTGAGAAATCTACCCTCTGAAACTGACGATGATGGACAACAGAGGCTACCTCAGGTGGCAATCGGTAAGCAAAAGAAACACACAAGGGCGTGGAGACCTGGGGAAAAAGCCACACGGAGAAATCCACCCTCTGAAACTGAAGAAGATGGTCAACAGAGGCTAGCTCAGGTGGCAATCTTTAAGCAAAAAAAATAAAATAAAAAAATACAATGGCGAGGAGACCCGATCAAAAAGCAACCCTGAAAAAGCTACCCTCTGAAACTGAGGAAGCAGATCAACAATGCCTAGCTCAGGTGACAATCTTTAAGCAAAAGAAACACACAAGGGCGTGGAGACCTGGGGAAAAAGCAACACGGAGAAATCCTCCAGCTGAAACTGAGGAAGATGGGCAACAGAGGCTACCTCAGGTGGCAATCGTTAAGCAAAAACAAAACACAAAGGCGTGGAGACCTTGGGAAAAAGCAACCCTGAAATATCTACCCTCTGAAACTGAGGAAGATGGGCAAGAGATGCTGGCTTCATGTGGCAAACGTTAAGCAAAAGAAACACACAAGGGCGTGGAGACCTGGGGAAAAAGCAACACGGAGAAATCCACCCTCTGAAACTGAGGAAGATGGGCAAGAGAGGCTAGCTCAGGTGGCAATAGTTAAGCAAAAACAAAACCCAAACGCGTGGAGACCTGGGGAAAAAGCAACCCTGAAATATCTACCCTCTGAAACTGAGGAAGATGGGCAAGAGAGGCTGGCTTCAGGTGGCAAACGTTAAGCAAAAGAAACACACAAGGGCGTGGAGACCTGGGGAAAAAGCCACACGGAGAAATCCACCCTCTAAACTGAAGAAGATGGGCAACAGAGGCTAGCTCAGGTGGCAATCTTTAAGCAAAAAAAATAAAATAAAAAAATACAATGGCGAGGAGACCCGGTCAAAAAGCAACCCTGAAAAAGGTACCCTCTGAAACTGAAGAAGCAGGGCAACAATGCCTAGCTCAGGTGACAATCGTTAAGCAAAAGAAACACACAAGGGCGTGGAGACCTGGGGAAAAAGCAACACGGAGAAATCCACCATCTGAAGCTGAGGAAGATGGGCAACAGAGGCTACCTCAGGTGGCAATCGTTAAGCAAAAACAAAACCCAAAGGCGTGGAGACCTCGGGAAAAAGCAACCCTGAAATATCTACCCTCTGAAACTGAGGAAGATGGGCAAGAGAGGCTGCCTTCAGGTGGCAAAATTTAAGCAAAAGAAACACACAAGGGCGTGGAGACCTGGGGAAAAGGCAGCACTGAGAAATCTACCCTCTGAAACTGAAGAGAATGGGAAACAGAGGCTAACTCAGGTGGCAATCGTTAAGCAAAAGAAACACACAAGGGCGTGGAGACCTGGGGAAAAAGCAACACGGAGAAATCCTCCAGCTGAAACTGAGGAAGATGGGCAACAGAGGCTACATCAGGTGGCAATCGTTAAGCAAAAACAAAACACAAAGGCGTGGAGACCTTGGGAAAAAGCAACCCTGAAATATCTACCCTCTGAAACTGAGGAAGATGGGCAAGAGAGGCTGGCTTCATGTGGCAAACGTTAAGCAAAAGAAACACACAAGGGCGTGGAGACCTGGGGAACAAGCAACACGGAGAAATCCACCCTCTGAAACTGAGGAAGATGGGCAAAGGAGGCTAGCTCAGGTGGCAATCGTTAAGCAAAAACAAAACCCAAAGGCGTGGAGACCTGGGGAAAAAGCAACCCTGAAATATCTACCCTCTGAAACTGAGGAAGATGGGCAAGAGAGGCTGCCTTCAGGTGGCAAACTTTAAGCAAAAGAAACACACAAGGGCGTGGAGACCTGGGGAAAAAGCAACACGGAGAAATCCACCCTCTGAAACTGAGGAAGATGGGCAAGAGAGGCTAGCTCAGGTGGCAATCGTTAAGCAAAAACAAAACCCAAAGGCGTGGAGACCTGGGGAAAAAGCAACCCTGAAATATCTACCGTCTGAAACTGAGGAAGATGGGCAAGAGAGGCTGGCTTCAGGTGGAAAACTTTAAGCAAAAGAAACACACAAGGGCGTGGAGACCTGGGGAAAAAGCAGCACTGAGAAATCTACACTCTGAAACTGACAAGGATGGGCAACAGAGGCTACCTCAGGTGGCAATCGTTAAGCAAAAGAAACACACAAGGGCGTGGAGACCTGGGGAAAAAGCAACACGGAGAAATCCACCCTCTGAAACTGAGGAAGATGGACAAGAGAGGCTAGCTCAGGTGGCAATCGTTAAGCAAAAACAAAACCCAAAGGCGTGGAGACCTGGGGAAAAAGCAACCCTGAAATATCTACCCTCTGAAACTGAGGAAGATGGCCAAGAGAGGCTGCCTTCAGGTGGCAAACTTTAAGCAAAGAAACACATAAGGGCGTGGAGACCTGGGGAAAAAGCAACACGGAGAAATCCACCCTCTGAAACTGAGGAAGATGGGCAAGAGAGGCTACCTCAGGTGGCAAGAGGTAAGCAAAAGAAACACACAAGGGCGTGGAGACCTGGGGAAAAAGCCACACGGAGAAATCCACCCTCTGAAACTGAAGAAGATGGGCAACAGAGGCTAGCTCAGGTGGCAATCTTTAAGCAAAAAAAATAAAATAAAAAAATACAATGGCGAGGAGACCCGGTCAAAAAGCAACCCTGAAAAAGGTGCCCTCTGAAACTGAGGAAGCAGGGCAACAATGCCTAGCTCAGGTGACAATCTTTAAGGAAAAGAAACACACAAGGGCGTGGAGACCTGGGGAAAAAGCAACACGGAGAAATCCACCCTCTGAAGCTGAGGAAGATGGGCAACAGAGGCTACCTCAGGTGGCAATCGTTAAGCAAAAACAAAACCCAAAGGCGTGGAGACCTCGGGAAAAAGCAACCCTGAAATATCTACCCTCTGAAACTGAGGAAGATGGGCAAGAGAGGCTGGCTTCAGGTGGCAAAATTTAAGCAAAAGAAACACACAAGGGCGTGGAGACCTGGGGAAAAGGCAGCACTGAGAAATCTACCCTCTGAAATTGAAGAGAATGGGAAACAGAGGCTACCTCAGGTGGCAATCGTTAAGCAAAAGAAACACACAAGTGCGTGGAGACCTGGGAAAAAAGCAACACGGAGAAATCCACCCTCTGAAACTGAGGAAGATGGGCAAGAGAGGCTGGCTTCAGGTGGCAAACTTTAAGCAAAAGAAGCACACAAGGGCGTGGAGACCTGGGGAAAAAGCAACACGGAGAAATCCACCCTCTGAAACCGAGGAAGATGGGCAACAGAGGCTAGCTAGGGGGCAATCTTTAAGCAAAAAAAATAAAATAAAAAAATACAATGGCGAGGAGACCCGGTCAAAAAGCAACCCTGAAAAAGGTACCCTCTGAAACTGAGGAAGCAGGGCAACAATGCCTAGCTCAGGTGACTATCTTTAAGCAATAGAAACACACAAGGGCGTGGAGACCTGGGGAAAAAGCAACACGGAGAAATCCTCCAGCTGAAACTGAGGAAGATGGGCAACAGAGGCTACCTCAGGTGGCAATCGTTAAGCAAAAACAAAACACAAAGGCGTGGAGACCTTGGGAAAAAGCAACCCTGAAATATCTACCCTCTGAAACTGAGGAAGATGGGCAAGAGAGGCTGCCTTCAGGTGGCAAACTTTAGGCAAAAGAAACACACAAGGGCGTGGAGACCTGGGGAAAAAGCAACACGGAGAAATCCACCCTCTGAAACTGAGGAAGATGGGCAAGAGAGGCTAGCTCAGGTGGCAATCGTTAAGCAAAAACAAAACCCAAAGGCGTGGAGACCTGGGAAAAAGCAGCCCTGAAATATCTACCCTCTGAAACTGAGGAAGATGGGCAAGAGAGGCTGGCTTCAGGTGGCAAACTTTAAGCAAAAGAAACACACAAGGGCGTGGAGACCTGGGGAAAAAGCAGCACTGAGAAATCTACCCTCTGAAACTGACGATGATGGGCAACAGAGGCTACCTCAGGTGGCAATCGGTAAGCAAAAGAAACACACAAGGGCGTGGAGACCTGGGGAAAAAGCCACACGGAGAAATCCACCCTCTGAAACTGAAGAAGATGGTCAACAGAGGCTAGCTCAGGTGGCAATCTTTAAGCAAAAAAAATAAAATAAAAAAATACAATGGCGAGGAGACCCGATCAAAAAGCAACCCTGAAAAATGTACCCTCTGAAACTGAGGAAGCAGGGCAACAATGCCTAGCTCAGGTGACAATCTTTAAGCAAAAGAAACACACAAGGGCGTGGAGACCTGGGGAAAAAGCATCACGGAGAAATCCTCCAGCTGAAACGGAGGAAGATGGGCAACAGAGGCTACCTCAGGTGGCAATCGTTAAGCAAAAACAAAACACAAAGGCGTGGAGACCTTGGGAAAAAGGAACCCTGAAATATCTACCCTCTGAAACTGAGGAAGATGGGCAAGAGAGGCTGGCTTCATGTGGCAAACGTTAAGCAAAAGAAACACACAAGGGCGTGGAGACCTGGGGAACAAGCAACACGGAGAAATCCACCCTCTGAAACTGAGGAAGATGGGCAAGAGAGGCTAGCTCAGGTGGCAATCGTTAAGCAAAAACAAAACCCAAAGGCGTGGAGACCTGGGGAAAAAGCAACCCTGAAATATCTACCCTCTGAAACTGAGGAAGATGGGCAAGAGAGGCTGGCTTCAGGTGGCAAACTTTAATCAAAAGAAACACACAAGGGCGTGGAGACCTGGGGAAAAAGCAGCACTGAGAAATCTACCCTCTGAAACTGACGTGGATGGGCAACAGAGGCTACCTCAGGTGGCAATCGTTAAGCAAAAGAAACACACAAGGGCGTTTAGACCTGGGGAAAAAGCAACACGGAGAAATCCACCCTCTGAAACTGAGGAAGATGGGCAACAGAGGCTAGCTCAGGTGGCAATCTTTAAGCAAAAAAAATAAAATAAAAAAATTCAATGGCGAGGAGACCCGGTCAAAAAGCAACCCTGAAAAAGGTGCCCTCTGAAACTGAGGAAGCAGGGCAACAATGCCTAGCTCAGGTGACAATCTTTAAGGAAAAGAAACACACAAGGGCGTGGAGACCTGGGGAAAAAGCAACACGGAGAAATCCACCCTCTGAAGCTGAGGAAGATGGGCAACAGAGGCTACCTCAGGTGGCAATCGTTAAGCAAAAACAAAACCCAAAGGCGTGGAGACCTCGGGAAAAAGCAACCCTGAAATATCTACCCTCTGAAACTGAGGAAGATGGGCAAGAGAGGCTGGCTTCAGGTGGCAAAATTTAAGCAAAAGAAACACACAAGGGCGTGGAGACCTGGGGAAAAGGCAGCACTGAGAAACCTACCCTCTGAAACTGAAGAGAATGGGCAACAGAGGCTACCTCAGGTGGCAATCGTTAAGCAAAAGAAACACACAAGTGCGTGGAGATCTGGGAAAAAAGCAACACGGAGAAATCCACCCTCTGAAACTGAGGAAGATGGGCAAGAGAGGCTGCCTCAGGTGGCAATCGTTAAGCAAAAACAAAGCACAAAGGCGTGGAGACCTGGGGAAAAAGCAACTCTGATATATCTACCCTCTGAAACTGAGGAAGATGGGCAAGAGAGGCTGGCTTCAGGTGGCAAACTTTAAGCAAAAGAAACACACAAGGGCGTGGAGACCTGGGGAAAAAGCAACACGGAGAAATCCTCCAGCTGAAACGGAGGAAGATGGGCAACAGAGGCTACCTCAGGTGGCAATCGTTAAGCAAAAACAAAACACAAAGGCGTGGAGACCTTGGGAAAAAGCAACCCTGAAATAGCTACCCTCTGAAACTGAGGAAGATGGGCAAGAGAGGCTGGCTTCATGTGGCAAACGTTAAGCAAAAGAAACACACAAGGGCGTGGAGACCTGGGGAAAAGCAACACGGAGAAATCCACCCTCTGAAACCGAGGAAGATGGGCAACAGAGGCTAGCTCAGGTAGCAATTTTTAAGCAAAAAAAATAAAATAAAAAAATGCAATGGCGACGTGACCCGGTCAAAAAGCAACCCTGAAAAAGGTACCCTCTGAAACTAAGGAAGCAGGGCAACAATGCCTAGCTCAGGTGACAATCTTTAAGCAAAAGAAACACACAAGGGCGTGGAGACCTGGGGAAAAAGCAACACGGAGAAATCCTCCAGCTGAAACTGAGGAAGATGGGCAACAGAGGCTACCTCAGGTGGCAATCGTTAAGCAAAAACAAAACACAAAGGCGTGGAGACCTTGGGAAAAAGCAACCCTGAAATATCTACCCTCTGAAACTGAGGAAGATGGGCAAGAGAGGCTGGCTTCATGTGGCAAACGTTAAGCAGAAGAAACACACAAGGGCGTGGAGACCTGGAGAAAAAGCAACACGGAGAAATCCACCCTCTGAAACTGAGGAAGATGGGCAAGAGAGGCTAGCTCAGGTGGAAATCGTTAAGCAAAAACAAAACCCAAAGGCGTGGAGACCTGGGGAAAAAGCAACCCTGAAATATCTACCCTCTGAAACTGAGGAAGATGGGCAAGAGAGGCTGGCTTCAGGTGGCAAACTTTAATCAAAAGAAACACACAAGGGCGTGGAGACCTGGGGAAAAAGCAGCACTGAGAAATCTACCCTCTGAAACTGACGTGGATGGGCAACAGAGGCTACCTCAGGTGGCAATCGTTAAGCAAAAGAAACACACAAGGGCGTTTAGACCTGGGGAAAAAGCAACACGGAGAAATCCACCCTCTGAAACTGAGGAAGATGGGCAACAGAGGCTAGCTCAGGTGGCAATCTTTAAGCAAAAAAAATAAAATAAAAAAATTCAATGGCGAGGAGACCCGGTCAAAAAGCAACCCTGAAAAAGGTGCCCTCTGAAACTGAGGAAGCAGGGCAACAATGCCTAGCTCAGGTGACAATCTTTAAGGAAAAGAAACACACAAGGGCGTGGAGACCTGGGGAAAAAGCAACACGGAGAAATCCACCCTCTGAAGCTGAGGAAGATGGGCAACAGAGGCTACCTCAGGTGGCAATCGTTAAGCAAAAACAAAACCCAAAGGCGTGGAGACCTCGGGAAAAAGCAACCCTGAAATATCTACCCTCTGAAACTGAGGAAGATGGGCAAGAGAGGCTGGCTTCAGGTGGCAAAATTTAAGCAAAAGAAACACACAAGGGCGTGGAGACCTGGGGAAAAGGCAGCACTGAGAAACCTACCCTCTGAAACTGAAGAGAATGGGCAACAGAGGCTACCTCAGGTGGCAATCGTTAAGCAAAAGAAACACACAAGTGCGTGGAGATCTGGGAAAAAAGCAACACGGAGAAATCCACCCTCTGAAACTGAGGAAGATGGGCAAGAGAGGCTGCCTCAGGTGGCAATCGTTAAGCAAAAACAAAGCACAAAGGCGTGGAGACCTGGGGAAAAAGCAACTCTGATATATCTACCCTCTGAAACTGAGGAAGATGGGCAAGAGAGGCTGGCTTCAGGTGGCAAACTTTAAGCAAAAGAAACATACAAGGGCGTGGAGACCTGGGGAAAAAGCAACACGGAGAAATCCTCCAGCTGAAACGGAGGAAGATGGGCAACAGAGGCTACCTCAGGTGGCAATCGTTAAGCAAAAACAAAACCCAAAGGCGTGGAGACCTGGGGAAAAAGCAACCCTGAAATATCTACCCTCTGAAACTGAGGAAGATGGGCAAGAGAGGCTGGCTTCAGATGGCAAACTTTAATCAAAAGAAACACACAAGGGCGTGGAGACCTGGGGAAAAAGCAACACGGAGAAATCCACCCTCTGAAACCGAGGAAGATGGGCAAGAGAGGCTAGCTCAGGTGGCAATCTTTAAGCAAAAAAAATAAAATAAAAAATACAATGGCGAGGAGACCCGGTCAAAAAGCAACCCTGAAAAAGGTACCCTCTGAAACTGAGGAAGCAGGGCAACAATGCCTAGCTCAGGTGACAATCTTTAAGCAAAAGAAACACACAAGGGCGTGGAGACCTGGGGAAAAAGCAACACGGAGAAATCCTCCAGCTGAAACTGAGGAAGATGGGCAAGAGAGGCTAGCTCAGGTGGCAATCGTTAAGCAAAAACAAAACACAAAGGCGTGGAGACCTTGGGAAAAAGCAACCCTGAAATAGCTACCCTCTGAAACTGAGGAAGATGGGCAAGAGAGGCTGGCTTCATGTGGCAAACGTTAAGCAAAAGAAACACACAAGGGCGTGGAGACCTGGGGAAAAAGCAACACGGAGAAATCCACCCTCTGAAACTGAGGAAGATGGGCAAGAGAGGCTAGCTCAGGTGGCAATCGTTAAGCAAAAACAAAACCCAAAGGCGTGGAGACCTGGGAAAAAGCAGCCCTGAAATATCTACCCTCTCAAACTGAGGAAGATGGGCAAGAGAGGCTGGCTTCAGGTGGCAAACTTTAAGCAAAAGAAACACACAAGGGCGTGGAGACCTGGGGAAAAAGCAGCACTGAGAAATCTACCCTCTGAAACTGACGATGATGGGCAACAGAGGCTACCTCAGGTGGCAATCGGTAAGCAAAAGAAACACACAAGGGCGTGGAGACCTGGGGAAAAAGCCACACGGAGAAATCCACCCTCTGAAACTGAAGAAGATGGTCAACAGAGGCTAGCTCAGGTGGCAATCTTTAAGCAAAAAAAATAAAATAAAAAAATACAATGGCGAGGAGACCCGATCAAAAAGCAACCCTGAAAAAGCTACCCTCTGAAACTGAGGAAGCAGATCAACAATGCCTAGCTCAGGTGACAATCTTTAAGCAAAAGAAACACACAAGGGCGTGGAGACCTGGGGAAAAAGCAACACGGAGAAATCCTCCAGCTGAAACTGAGGAAGATGGGCAACAGAGGCTACCTCAGGTGGCAATCGTTAAGCAAAAACAAAACACAAAGGCGTGGAGACCTTGGGAAAAAGCAACCCTGAAATATCTACCCTCTGAAACTGAGGAAGATGGGCAAGAGAGGCTGGCTTCATGTGGCAAACGTTAAGCAAAAGAAACACACAAGGGCGTGGAGACCTGGGGAAAAAGCAACACGGAGAAATCCACCCTCTGAAACTGAGGAAGATGGGCAAGAGAGGCTAGCTCAGGTGGCAATAGTTAAGCAAAAACAAAACCCAAACGCGTGGAGACCTGGGGAAAAAGCAACCCTGAAATATCTACCCTCTGAAACTGAGGAAGATGGGCAAGAGAGGCTGGCTTCAGGTGGCAAACGTTAAGCAAAAGAAACACACAAGGGCGTGGAGACCTGGGGAAAAAGCCACACGGAGAAATCCACCCTCTAAACTGAAGAAGATGGGCAACAGAGGCTAGCTCAGGTGGCAATCTTTAAGCAAAAAAAATAAAATAAAAAAATACAATGGCGAGGAGACCCGGTCAAAAAGCAACCCTGAAAAAGGTACCCTCTGAAACTGAAGAAGCAGGGCAACAATGCCTAGCTCAGGTGACAATCGTTAAGCAAAAGAAACACACAAGGGCGTGGAGACCTGGGGAAAAAGCAACACGGAGAAATCCACCCTCTGAAGCTGAGGAAGATGGGCAACAGAGGCTACCTCAGGTGGCAATCGTTAAGCAAAAACAAAACCCAAAGGCGTGGAGACCTCGGGAAAAAGCAACCCTGAAATATCTACCCTCTGAAACTGAGGAAGATGGGCAAGAGAGGCTGGCTTCAGGTGGCAAACTTTAAGCAAAAGAAACACACAAGGGCGTGGAGACCTGGGGAAAAGGCAGCACTGAGAAATCTACCCTCTGAAACTGAAGAGGATGGGCAACAGAGGCTACCTCAGGTGGCAATCGTTAAGCAAAAGAAACACACAAGGGCGTGGAGACCTGGGGAAAAAGCAACACGGAGAAATCCACCCTCTGAAACTGAGGAACATGGGCAAAAGAAGCTAGCTCAGGTTGCAAACTTTAAGCAGAAAAAAAAAAAGACGCAAGTGCGTGGAGAGCTGGCGAAAAAGCAACACTGAGAAATCCACCCTCTGAAACTGAGGAAGATGGGCAAGAGAGGCTAGCTCAGGTGGCAATCTTTAAGCAAAAAAAATAAAATAAAAAAATGCAATGGCGAGGAGACCCGGTCAAAAAGCAACCCTGAAAAAGATACCCTCTGAAACTGAGGAAGCAGGGCAACAGTGCCTAGCTCAGGTGACAATCTTTAAGCAAAAGAAACACACAAGGGCGTGGGGAGGTGGCGAAAAGGCAACACTGAGAAATCCACCCTCTGAAACGGACGAAGATGGGGAACAGATGCTAGCTCAGGTGGCAATCGTTAAGCAAAAGAAACACACAAGGGCGTGGAGACCTGGGGAACAAGCAACACGGAGAAATGCACCCTCTGAAACTGAGAAAGATGGGCAAGAGAGGCTATGTCAGGTGGCAATCTTTAAGCAAAAACAAATCACAAAGGCGTGGACATCTGGGGAAAAAGCAACCCTGAAATATCTACCCTCTGAAACTGAGGAAGTTGGGCAAGAGAGGCTAGCTCAGGTGGCACTCGTTAAGCAAAAACAAAACCCAAAGGCGTGGAGACCTGGGGAAAAAGCAACCCTGAAATATCTACCCTCTGAAACTGAGGAAGATGGGCAAGAGAGGCTGGCTTCAGGTGGCAAACTTTAAGCAAAAGAAACACACAAGGGCGTGGAGACCTGGGGAAAAAGCAGCACTGAGAAATCTACCCTCTGAAACTGACGAGGATGGGCAACAGAGGCTAGCTCAGGTGGCAGTCGTTAAGCAAAAGAAACACACAAGGGCGTGGAGACCTGGGGAAAAAGCAACACGCAGAAATCCACCCTCTGAAACTGAGGAACATGGGCAAAAGAAGCTAGCTCAGGTTGCAACCTTTAAGCAGAAAAAAAAAAAGACGCAAGGGCGTGGAGAGCTGGCGAAAAAGCAACACGGAGAAATCCACCCTCTGAAACCGACGAAGATGGGCAAGAGAGGCTAGCTCAGGTGGCAATCGTTAAGCAAAAACAAAACCCAAAGGCGTGGAGACCTGGGGAAAAAGCAACCCTGAAATATCTACCCTCTGAAACTGAGGAAGATGGGCAAGAGAGGCTGGCTTCAGGTGGCAAACTTTAAGCAAAAGAAACACACAAGGGCGTGGAGACCTGGGGAAAAAGCAGCACTGAGAAATCTACCCTCTGAAACCGAAGAAGATGGGCAACAGAGGCTAGCTCAGGTGGCAATCTTTAAGCAAAAAAATAAAAAATAAAAAAATACAATGGCGAGGAGACCCAGTCAAAAAGCAACCCTGAAAAAGGTACCCTCTGAAACTGCGGAAGCAGGGCAACAGTGCCTAGCTCAGGTGACAATCTTTAAGCAAAAAAAAAAACAAAAAACAAAAAACAAAAAACAAAACCCACAATGGAGTGGAGACCCGGGGGAAATCAACACTGAAAAATACAAAAACAATGGAAGACCAATAGACAGAGCAGGCACTTTCACCTGGGGTGGAGGAGGTACGCATGGATGACTGATAAGCGCATGAAAAGATGTGAGCTGTTCCCTGGAAAAGCAAGTGAGAAAATTAGAGGGAGACATTGTGGGGACACATGGGTGAGACTGCCTTCTTCCAAATACCGGAACAGGATCAAACTGCTAGTCAGGTCGCGGAGAAGCCAAGTCAGTCACTCACGCCTCACTGGTGGTGAAGGGAAACGGTATGGCCTCTGTGAAAAAGGGCGTGGCGGGTTCCAAAACTGACACGCCGTGGAAACAACCACCGAAAGTGGCAACCTACATAAGCCTTTGGTGTATCTTGCCTCCTAAGAGCGTCTGTATGTAGCTGGAGCCTTGGGTCGTTAAGGCTTCCACAGTGATCTGTGGTGGGTGGGTGGGGGGGGGCCTTGGGCCTTGGGGGTCTCCGCTGGACCTCCAGGAAGTCAGCTTTTGTGGAGTCCCGTGAGTCCTTCCAGGGAGGGAGGCATCCAACCCGAGGGTGGTCTGGAGGGCACCACTCCCACCACTCCCGGGGGCTGGGGCGGGGGGCGGGGTGGGGGCTGCGGCCACGTTCCTGTTCATTCACACAGAATCCGGGGCATGAATGTTCTTAGCAGCTCTGTTCCACACAGCCCCACACTGGAAACCACACAGACGTCCTGCGAGTCCCATCCCTTGCTCATGTCGCCGGGGCTCCGGAGGAGGGCCACTCTGTAAAAGCGGCCGCCAGATGGCGCCCAACGACCAGCGCGGAGGGGTCAGCGGGAGGAAACCGGGTCACCAGCCAGCGAGAGTGCACAGCCTGAGCCCACCGCCGGGTCAGGTCTCTCTCTGTCTCCCTCTGTCTCTGTCTCTCTGTCTCTGTCTCTGTCTCCCTCTGTCTCTCTCTCTCTCTCTGAGCCCTCTTGGGGCGGCCGGGAGGTCACCACGTGAGGCCCCAGGGTGTCCACCTCGGAGCTCCCAGGCAGCACAGGGCAACCCTGGGCGCAGAAGGAGGTGTTGGAAAATCGGCGGGGAGGGGGGTGGGGTGGGTGGGCTTGCCAGGAAGGGGATAGACTCCCCACGTGACTCCTGGGCCGGGCCGGGCGCGGGGCTGCCGGCTGGCTGACGCGGACAGAGGTGGAAAAGTCCCCGGAGATGCCACGGGGCAGGCCGGGGCTGCCGGCCCCCGCTTCCCGGAGGGGCCCGAGCACTTCCCGGTCTCCCGGGAGGACTTAGAAAATCAGGGCAGGGTGGGGGGTGGGGGTCGCTGTCAAACCGAAACCATGCACGTCATCAGAGAAGGACCGTGACGACGGAGGAATTGTCCGCAGTCTGTCAGGAATTGTGTGCAGCCTGTCACTTCCGGCCCAGAGGGTCTCTCTAAGGCAGAGGGACAGACAGAGCCCACAAGTCGTAGAGGAAAGGACCGAGCCGCTTGGCCGCGGAAAAGTTTACAACACAAAACGGGTCTCCCTCCGCACGGGGCCACAGCAAAGCCCAAAGACGACACGCGGGGGAGCATGGGTGCAGATGCACGTGTGGTGATAAGAATATGGATTTCAGCAGGGCTTCCCGTCCTCATCAACAAGCAGAAGCACCCAAATGGTGGGGGTTGGGGGGCAGAGACCTCACAGCCATTCCCTCCACAAATCGAGTTCCCCGGGACATCCTCACAGCGCCGTGCTGTGAGTGTGTGTGGGTGTTTAAAATGTGGTGAATGTGGACGTGGAACTGCTCCATGAAACCAAAATAACAACAGTCGTAGATCTTCTTTGGTCATCTAGAAAATTCTTTTTTTTTTTTTTTTCCCCCAGCGGTGCACGTATTTCCCTTCCAAAAAAGAAGAACGGGAAAGGAGATGTTAAAGGCAAGCAGAGAGAGGAAAACTGTTGCAAAACAAAAGCTGAGCTCCCGTCCGAGGGAGGCCTCCTCCATTGGAGGCCTAGGAAATCATTCTGACAAAATGGAGGATCTCTGTCTTTGGTGTCGATTCCCTCAAAGGTCAAGAGAAACCTTTTCCTATGTCTTTATCAGGAGGAGACTAGAAGTTAGAGAAAAGTATCCTTTCGAGAGCGAGAAAAGCAAATTCTGATTTTGCATCAGCTTCCCTCCGATCTTGAATCTTATTGACTTGATTCCATTCTGTCGATGAACATAATCCAGAACCAATCTATCCGTGAAAATCGGGGTGAGTTTATTCTGAGCTAAAATGTGAGGACTGTGGCCCGGGGCCTTTCTTCCCGAAGGAAGAGAGGGCACCCGAGAAGTGGTGTGTACAGAGTGCTTCTAGACCCCCAGAGAGGACGTTTCACATAGGATCGAAAGGTCCCTTGGACGATAGTCGCGAGACTGCTCTGTCGGCACAGCGATCGACAGACACTGCTGGGTGGCAGGTCTGTTATCTGGGCCTGGGTGGTCACAGGTGAGCTGGACGCTCAAAGGTTAGTGCAGCCATCCGTTCCTAGCCTAAGGAAGGATGCTTCTCCTTCAGGAAATGCGAAAGTGGGGTGATGTTGCACCTTTATCTTAAGGCCACTTGTTTTTGTGATAGGAAATGTTTAAAGTGGATCTACGATGTGTGCTCAGTGGCCACGTCAGGACCTTTTGGAAAAGCAAAGTCAGGCTGAATTAGGTTTATGCCAAATGGCTTCCTCATAAACTCCAATATATACTCCTGCTTGCCATTTCTATTTGTCAAAAACTACTCGTTGTCTTGTGTCTGTTCTTCTCTCACATTTGGGCAAATACTGATTTCGTACTGTTCCTTTAAGTTGGCCAAAGAAACACTTTGTAGAGCTTTGTTTGCCGTTTAAAAAATGATTTTTGAGATTAGAACCTAGAAAATTGTTTTTACGAAATGATTGTACCGCTTTCCATACCCAGTGCAAGTAAATGGATATTTCAGTTTTTCCACATCTTTGTGAATAATTTGTATGGGCAGTTGTACACACATTAACAATTTAATCACAGTGTAGTCTTATCTCTTTTTATTAGTAGTTCATGTTCTTTTAACAACACAATCATGTTAACTGTGTCTGACGTACTTAACAATCTGTGTATCCTCTTTATTAAAGCATTTTTAAAATTTTTCTGCCTGACGCTTTCTTTGTTTGCTTATTATTTGAGGAACTCTTTTCATTCTGAGTATAAATTCCTTATCAGAAATAAGATTTGCAAATCTTCTTTTCTATATTGTGAGTTGTCTTTTCATTCTCTCCGTTCCATTTTTTTCACCTTGATGTGTCGTCATAACTCTTTTTAACTTTAGATTAGCTTCCAACATTTTATCCTTTGCACTTTGATTGTACTGAAAAGTTTCTCATTTCATTTCACTAAGTCCCGTTAGTGTGGAAATTTTCACCAGTGTCGCTGCCCCGAGACATCTTCAGTCAGTGCTCATTTATGTTAGTTACATTGCCGACATGCAGTGGCTCTGGTTGCAAGTGTACTGTCTCCCACAGGGTGGCAGTGTTGTCCCATCTGTGCGCAGCTGCCTCCTAATCACATCCAAGATCACCTCCATCATCATTGCCTTTTGGTTTTTGTTTGGCTACACTTTTATCCATCTTAGACAACTCCCTCTTTCGATTATTCATTTTTGGAGGGAGACAAGGAGGCAACACAACAACTACACACTTTGCTGTGTGCGTGTGACCTGGACAACAGACACACACCAAGCAATAAGCTTTGAAAGAAGTGGAGTGATTGGCCAATGATAGTGTTGCACGTTTATTATTCAACAGTAGTAACTTACAGACTGAACGGGCAGCAGTGAATTTTGTACTTCATGTAGTTATAGTTAATAAAACTGTGGTAATCGAAAGTTAAATCTGACATTTTGCAAGTGCCTTTGCCTGATTGCCATTTACAAATCTAGAAGAGGCAGATGAGAGGCCAACCTTCAATTTTCGCAGATAGACAAGGTGAGGGTAATAACTGGGTCCAGAGCCCACTGAGGCTGGTATTTTGTTTTGCTCCTTCCTAGAAGCTAGGAATAGGAGCCTGAACAGCCACATTTTAGGAGTGAGGTGAACCGAAAGTAACTCAATCCTTCTAAGGTCTGCATCTCAACTTGGAGCTCCCTTGTTGGCCCACAATAATCTTAGTCTGTAAAATTGGATTAAGCAGATTACAAATTAACGGCCCTCCTTCCAGAACCAGAAGAAGATATTTTACTCCTCAAACTATTTCGAAGATAATTTCATGAAAAATTATGTATGCAGGTTATAATCAAAGATAACTAGGCAAATGAGAGGACTTGACCCCGTAAAGAAGAGCAGGAGAAACGAACAGTAATAGATCCAGATAAGCAAAGACTATGGACGTTGGGATTCCCAGGCATTAGCTGAGGAGTCCAAGACCTGGTTAGAAACCTGTTGCCAAAACTGAATATTTGTCCTCCAAATTTCTTATGTTGAGCCTTAATCCCAACAGTGAAAATATTTAGAGGTGGGGCCTTTGATAAGTAATTAGGTTTAAATGAGGTCATGACGGGGAAGCTCTCATGATGGAATTAGTGCCCTTACATGAAGAGAAAGGGACAACGGCACTCTTTCTCTCTGCCATATGAGGACATGGCTAGAGGTGGCTATCTACAAATCAGGAGGTGGGCCCTCACCAGACACTGAATCTGGCAGCACCTTGATCTTAGACTTCTGTCTTCCAGAACAGTGAGAAAGAAATGTGTTGCTTAAACCAGCAGTCTATGGCGTTTTGTTATAAGAGCCTGAATGGACTAAGGTGCTATTTGCTATTTTTCAGGACTGACTATAGGCAATTACATTGGCTTTACCTACCTGGCCTCATGGGGGAAGCTGGTCTCCCTATACCAGTCTTGGCCTGCAGTCTCTGAGGGGAGGTGCAGTCCAGGACTCAGGCTCCACTGGCCAGGCATGCTCTTCCCATATTTACGTTCCCAGCCCTGACATCAGCATTTCCAGGTCTGTTTCTCGGAGTGCTCAGATGGAGGTCTTTCTTAGACCCCTCTGCTGAGGGCTCCCTATGGAGGGAAGAGGGGGGAAGTCTTGGAAACACTTTTCCCCACTCTGACTCAGTACTCGGCCCTTTTCCACACATAGGCCGTCCACCTAAGTCTCTCTCAGACTCCAGGGTCTATAAAAAAATCTGAGACTTTTATTTGGGTCTCTGTGAAGAGTGAGACCACCCCACTTCTGTGATGAGCCACATGAGACTCAGCCAGTGTATCATTCTATGGGGGAAATGAAATAGGAGGAGTTGATATTTTCTCTGGCTTTAGCTTCTTGAATATATCATCACAGTAAGTAATTAAAGGCTTAATTCTTTTATTGTTGGTTTGCTGTTTTAATTGGATACTCTGACACCTGGTAGTCCAGCGCTCTCTCTCCCAGCCCTGTTGATCTCCTGACACTAGCTTTATATAATTATGCTTATGATATTCATGGTAATAAAAAACATGTTTGAACATTTTGGCAGAAATGTGAAACATCTTTCAAAACGACGAAGCAAATTTTAAAAATTCAAACAAAACTTCTAAAATGGAAATGGAATTAATATTAAGAACTAAATGGATGCGTTTAAAACTACACCACTTAAAAAGAGCTAAAGAAAAATTAGTAAACAAGATAAATGCTAGAAAAGAAGTTAAGAATAAAGACCAAAGAGGCAAAATTGTGAAGAAAGGAGAGAGACTATGAGAACACAGTAAAAAATGAAAAAAACCTATTAATGAAAATCACAGAAATTAAAGAGAGAAATGAGAAAAAACAATATTCAGATTGAAAATTACTAGGAACTTTAAAACTGATGACTGACTATGCTTCAGGTTCTACAGCCTCAACAGATTGCAGGCCTGTCAAAAAGAAGAATTTCACATTTACACTGATGGCAACACAGTTGAAATGTAGAAAGAATTAGAAATACAAGGAGGAAACATGCAAGCAGTCAGGAGGGGTAAACAGTAGAAGAAAGAAAGGAAAGAGAGAGAGAAGAAAAGAAAGAGAAAAAGAAAAGAAAGAGAGATTTCATTGAAGAAGTAAAAGTTAAATTAACATCTAATTTCTCAAAAGCAAAAAAAGATGCTGGGTCACCATGGAAAGATAGCTTACATATGCTAAAATTATATAACGACAAATCCAAGAATTGCATACAATGCAACAATATCTTTTGGGAAAAAAAAGAGGAAATAAAAGCATTTATAGAAAAGCAGAGGCTGAGATTTATCATGAACATACCAAACTAAAGCATAACAGTGAAGGATAATTTTTAGGAAAAAGGACAATCCCAGGTAAATGGATGGAGAATCAGAAACAAATTAAGACTAACAAAATTAATAAATATGTGGGTAGATCCAAGTCAATAAAGAATACATATAAAAATGATAATATGTAGTAGGCTTTAAGTACGTAAATAGAAAAATAAATGAGATTGCATATATAAAATTTAAGTACATAACAATAATAACTTAGAATTCTGAATTCAGGAAGAGGTAGATGGGGTCCCTGCACTCTCTGGAAAGAACAGATAAGTACCAATTAACATTAGACTTTGTTAAAGAAAGCTAGTCACTAGAAAAATAGGTGTAACTTCAAAACTAATACTGGACAAATTAGAAAAATTAAATCAATTCAAAAGGAGAACAGAAAGACTAAAGTTAACACATAGAAAAGGTGTAACACAAAAAGCTTAAAATAGATCAGTAATTACATCAACTGAAAATGGACTAAACGCTTTTATTAAAATAAAATGTAGACAGTTGTAAGAAAAATATGTTTTCATAATAAATATACCTAGATATTAACATTACAGAAAGTTAAAAGTATGGGACAGGATAGAGTATGTAAACTCTACCCAAAAATAAACAGATACACGTTATTAATATCAAAGTAGATTAAACGGCAAAAACTATTATTAAAATAAAAGGAAGACTTGGGAAATACAGAAGGTTCAATTAAAACAAAAACATAACCACTCAAAATTTTATATAATTTTGGGCAGGCCCAGTGGTGCTGTGGTTAAGTTCATATGTTCCACTTCTGTGGCCCAGGGTTAACCGGTTCGGATCCTGGGTGCGGACACGGCACTGCTTGGCAAGCCAAGCTGTGGTAGGCGTTCTGCATATCAAGTGGAGGAGAATGGACACAGATGTTAGCTCAGGGCCAGTCTTCCTCAGCAAAAAGAGGAGGATTGATAGTAGGTGTTAGCTCAGGGCTAATATTCCTGAAAAAAAGGATAATTTTATATACCTAATAACTGATAGAACCACAGGAAAATGGACAAAGCAACAATAATAGGAGATGCAATAAACAGTAGTTCCACTTATGGAGTGGAATTAGACAAGTGGATTTTATCATTTATATCAATATTTAGAGGGTGAAGATTATTGAAGACACCCTTAGAAAAGAACTAAGTAGCAGAATTTTATCTAGGTTATCAAGTCTGATAAAAATGCAGTAAGCAGAATGTGAGAGTTTTCAAATAGAGGTGGACAAATATGCCAGTGTAACAGAACAGAGTATGAAAATACGCCACATGCATCTGTCTGTTAAAAACAGGGTGAAAACATAAACTGATGTTTCATGCACAATAGAATATGAGGTTTAATTACATTTTGAAAATTAACGAATTAGAAATTAATTTTAAAATCAAATTTATTATTAATAAATAAATTTATTTATTAATAAATTAATAAACAAAATTGAACAAATTAAAATTAATTTTTATTTTTGCTTATATTTTTATTTTTTCTACTAGGATCTTATTCAGATTATACTATTATGTATTAGACATATTACTATTTTGTATA
Organism: Equus asinus; assembly: GCF_041296235.1. Taxonomy (NCBI): domain Eukaryota; kingdom Metazoa; phylum Chordata; class Mammalia; order Perissodactyla; family Equidae; genus Equus; species Equus asinus. The sequence goes on from NW_027225523.1 coordinate 10,879,754, forward strand.
TTACTATCTTACGTCTTTATTATATCTCATATATTATGTTTTTATTATAAAATGAGAAATATTGTCCAAATAAAATACCCCTACCTACAGTTTGCTTGAATCAAAGCTAGATAGTTTTACAATTATAATGTTCAAATTTAATTTAACAAAAGGAATCTTAGAGTTTCTTGGTATGCTTAAAAACCAAAATGAGAGGACCTAGGGAAACTATACTTACCTTTCTTCATTTTTATTTTTCCTGAAATCCATACTTGCTCGAATTGCTTCCATCCAAAAAAAAAGAATTACTCTTAATTTGCTGTCCTAACCCCCAGAAAAGCTAGCAAACATAAGAGATTAAAAGCCTGCTCTTAAATGGCCCATGCACAAATTCATCCACTTCAGAAAGCAACATAAAATAACAAGAAAGAAAGGTGCACAGTCTTTTGGTGGAAAGAGACTCACTTTATAAGCTATGGGTGCATCTTGTTGAGAGGTGAGACTTCCTCAGGGAGTGAGACATTGGTGGCAGCCATTATTGTGACCTAGTACAGGCATGCTGACATCGACACTGGCAGATGCCATTGGAATTCTTTCCATGGCCCTTTAGCACAGGGATTGGCCCCACTCACTAGAGCACCAATTTAATCCAGCTTAGCTGGGACAGGCAGCCCAGCCTAGGGACTGGCCCCATCCAACAATAAGCCCTCAGACAACTTGTGAGACTGCATAAATGGGATGTCTGAACCTCTACAGCCAGGCAAGTGGGTCTGCCTCTGGGGGGCAGGGCATTTGTGAGGAGTGGGCTACATTGGTGGAGTGTGTGGAGCCTCTGCACTGGGGTAATTGGGTCCACTTCAGGGTGCCAGAGTGTTCATGGAGCAGGAATGTGTTGAAGGGGTGTGTGGTCCTACAGGGAGGGGGCCTGGTCAGCTGCAGCAGACCTGTGCTTCTCAAACAGTAACATAGGGCATCAGTCCACCTTTCAAAGCCTGAAAAAACTGGGTGTTCCCATGCCTTGGGATGGACTTGCTTAGCTGCAACACTGAGATGGCTGACAACAGCAATGCAGGCCAAAAATCCATACCAATTTTAAGCTGCTGAGTGTGGCAAACAGCCATGATGGGGGCGTATTCACTTAACAGAAACACTGCAACAGGAATGTGATATTAGACCTTGCATCCAACTGTGCTGGGGCTCCCCATCCTGGAAAAGTGACTGAAAGGTGCATAGCAGCCACACAGAGATAAGCATTACAACCAACCAGCCAGGGGGACAGCCTAGTCTTCACAGGTTCCTGCAGCAAGATCAACTCTGCCACAACAGACACATGTTGCCAACACAAGGGACACTCCTGGAACATTTGTAACTGGTGACAGAAAAGAAGGATGCTTTCGGGCCTCATAAGGCATCTCTTACTTAAAGGCACCTCTCCAAGATCAAGAGACATAGCTGACCTACCTAGTACATAGATATAAGCACAGAGAAAGAGGCAAAATGAGGAGATAAAGGAATACATTCCGACTGAGGGAACAGGACAAAACCATAGAAGAACTAAATGAAACAGACATGAACAATCTACCTGACAAAGAGTACAAACTAAGAGTCATAAGGATGCTCACTGATCTCAGAAGAAGAATGGATGAACTCAGTGAGAACTTCAACAAAGAATTGGAAAGTATAAAAAATAATCAAACAGAAGTGGAGAATGCAATATTGGAAACGAAAAATTCATTACATCGATTCAAGAGCAGAGTAGATGATACAGAAGAGATGATAAAACAGAGTAGAAGAAATCATCCAAGCTGAACAGATAAAAGAAAAAAGAATGAAAAAGAATAAGAGCAGTCTCATGGACCTTTGGGACAACATCAAGTGTGCTAACATCTGTGTTATAAGTGTCCCAGAATGAGAAGAGAGAGAGAAAGGGGCAGATATTCTATTCGAAGAAATAATAGCTGAAAACTTTCTAAACTAAGGAAGGAAACAGACGTCCAAGTACAAGAGAAAGGTAATAAGTTACATACAAAGAAACCCAAGAAGGCTATCAGCTGACTTCTCAGCAGAGGCCTTACAGGCTAGAAGGGAGTGGCACAATATATTTAAAGTGCTGACAGGAAAACACTTACAGCCAAGAATATTTGACCTGACAAGGTTATTATTCAGAATGGAAGGAGAGATAAAGAGTTTCACAGACAAGCAAACTCTATAGGAGTTTATGACAAAGAAAGCAGCCTTACAAGAAATGTTAAAGGGACTCATCTAAGTGGAAAAAAAGAGCGCCAGAAATATGAGTAAAAAATAATTTTAAAAAACAATAAAATCACTGGTAAAGGAAAATGTACAGAAAAGGTAGAAGATCAATCAACTATGAAGGTAATAGGAAGGTCAAAAGACAAAAGTACTAAAAGTATATACTTCCATGATAAGAGGGTAACAGATACACACACAAAAAGAGGTTAGATATGATATAAAAAACAGGAGATGTGGGAGGAAGGGAGTAAAAGATTAGTGCTTTTAGCAAGAGGTTGAACTAAAGAGACTATCAAATTAATGTAGATTGTTATGTATGTAAGTTACTATATATGAACCACATGACAATCTCAAACCAGAAAGCTATAATAAATGCACAAAACATTAAGAGAAAGGAGCCCAAACGTAATACTAAAGAAAGCCATCAAATCACCAAGGAAGATAGCAAGAGAAGAAGAAAAGAACAGGGGAGCACTACTAAAACACCCAGAAAAAAACTAACAAAATGGCAATAAGTACATTCTCATCAATAGCTACTTTAAGTGTCAATGGATGAATGCTCCCATAAAAAGGCATAAGGTAGGTAATTGGATTAAAAAAAAGACCCATATATACCCTGCATACAAGAGACACACTTCAGACTTAAAGACTCTCACAAACTTAAAGTGAAGGGATAGAAAAAATACTCTATGCAAATGGCAATGAAAAGAAAACTGGGGTGGCAATACTTAGACAAAATATACTTGAAAACACAAACTGTAACAAGAGAAAGAAAAGGACACTACACTATGATAAAGGGAACAATCCAACAAGAGCATGTAATGCTCGTAAGTATCTATGCACCCAAATATAGGAGCACCTAAGCATATAAAGCAATTATTAACAGACATAAAAGGAGAAATAGACAGGAGAACAACAATGGTAGGGGGCATTAACACTCCACTTACACCAATGGATAGATCATCCAAATAGATCAATAAGGAAACATGGGCCTTAAATGACACATTAGACCACATGGACTTAGTATATATATACAGAACATTCCATCCAAAACCACAAAACACACAATCTTTTCAAATGCGCATGGAACATTCTCCAAGATAGATCGTGAGTTAGACCAAAATATGTCTCAATAAATTTAAGAAGATTGAAATAATACCAAGCATCTTTTCTCATCAGAACAGTATGAAACTAGAAATCAACTTTAGGAAACAAAACAGAAAAGCCACAACTATGTGGAGAGTAAACAAAATGCTACTCAACAATCATTGTGTAAATGAAGACGTCAGAAGAGAAATTAAAAAATACCTGAAGAAAATTGCAAATAAAAATACGACATAACAAAATTTATGGGATACAGTAAAACTGGTTCTGAGTAGGAAGTTTATAGCAATACAGGCCTATCTCAATAAACAAGAAAACTCTCAAATAAACAATGCAGCAAGAAACTGGAAAAAGAAGAACAAACAAAGCCCAAAATCATTAGAAGAAAGAAAATAATAAAAATCAGAGCAGAAATAGAGAATAAAAAATACAAAAAAAATCAATGACACTAAAACCTGTTTCTTTGAAAAGAAACAAAATTCACAATCATTTAGCTTGACTCATCAAGAAAAAAGAGAGAATTCTCAAATAAGTAAAATCAGAAATGAAAGAGGAGAAATTACAACAAACATCTCAGAAACACAAAAGATTATTAGAGAATACTATGTGAAGCTATCTGCCAACAAATTGGATAACCTAGAAGAAATAGATAAATTCCTGAAATCATACAACCTTCCAAAACTGAATTAATACAAGAGATTTTGAACAGACCAGTCACCAGTAAGGAGATCGAAATAATAACCAAAAGCAGTATTTTGAGTTCTCACCATGCAGACAATATGCTGATTGCTCACGATGGACTGTGCTGTGTGATAATCAGGCAGGCGCTATGCTGAATGCTCACCTGAGAGTCACTCTGCTGAATATTCCCCAAGCATGGTGCTGAGTGTTCTCCAGGCAGGAAATGTGCAAGGTGCTTAACAGGCATTGCGTAGATTTCTCAACATGCAGGCACTTTGTTGAGTACTATTAAGGCATCGTGTTGAATGTCCACAAGGCACTGTGCTAAGTACTCAGCAGGCAATGTGCTGAGTGCTCACCTGGCAGACACTGTGCTGATGATCACCAAACAGGCACTCTAATGAGAGGCCAACAGGCATTGTTCTGGCTCCTCAACTGGCAGGGACAGTTCTGATGCTCACCAGGCTGACCCTATGCCTAATGATCACAAAGGATTGTACTGAGTGTTCACCTGGTACTGTAAAGGGGGCTCGCCAGGCAGGCATTGTGCTGAGTGCCCACCAAGTCAGCACTGCACTGATTCCTCAGCATGCAGGCACTCTGTCGAGTGCTTACCAGGCAGGCAATGAGCTGAGTGCTCAGAAGTCACTGTGCTGAGTGTTCATCAAACACTATACTGAGTGCTCACCAAGCACTGTGCTGAGGGCTCACAAGGCAGGCACTGTGCTGCATCCTCATCAGGCAGGAAGCGTACTGAGTGCTCAACAGCACTTTTCTGAGTGCTCACCAAACCTTGTGCTGATAGCTACCATGCAGAGATTGTGCTGAGTGCTAACCAGGTAATGTGCTGAGTGCTCACCTGTCAAGCACTCTGCTGAATGCTCAAGAGGCAGGCACAGTGCTGAGACATCAACAGGCAATGTGCTGAGTGCTAGCCAGGCACTGTGCCGAGCTTTCACCAGGCAGTGGGCTGAGTACTCAACAGTCAGGTACAGTGCTTAGTGCTCACACAGTACTGTGTTGAGTGTTCCTCAGGCAAGCACTGTGCTGAGAGCTTACCAGGCACTGTGCTGATACTCACTATGCAATGTGCTGAGTGCTAATAAGGCCACACTGTGCTAAGTTCTCACAAAGTTGGCATTGTGCTGAGGTCTCACCATTGGGAAGTTTACTTATTGCTCAAAAATTACTATGCTGGGTGCTCACCAGACAGGCACTGTGCTGAGTGTTCTTTAAGCACTGTGCTGAGTTATCATCAAGTTCTGTGCTAAGCACTCACCAGGAAGGCACTGTACTGAGTCCTCATCAGGTATTAACTGTGCTGAGTGATCACCAGGCTCTGTGCAGAGTGTTCAGAATGCAGGCTCTGCACTGAATGTTCACAAGGTAGTAAGCTGAGTGCTCACAAGGAAGTCTCTGTGTTGGGTATTCAAAAGGCAGGTAATGTCCACAGTACACAATATGCTCTATGCAGAGGGCTCATCTAGCACTGTATTGAGTTCCCACCAGTCACTGTGCTGAGTGCTTGACAGGCAGGCACTGTGACAAGTGCTCTCCAGTCATTGTGCTGGGTGACCATTAGGCACTGTGCTGAGTTCTCATCTTACCCTGTGTTGATTTCTCAGCAGGATGGTATGGTCCTGAGTACTAACCAAGCAGGCACTGTGCTACATGATTGCAAGGCACTGTGCTGAGTGTTCATCAGGCGGGCACTGTGCTGGGTACTCACCTTGCTGTTAATATTCTGGGTGCTCACCAGACCCTGTGATGATTTCTCAGCAGGCTGGCACTGTCTTGAGTACTAACCAAGCCAGCCCTGTGCTGAGTGATCACAACACGCTGTGGTTAATGTTTGTCAGGAACAATGCTGAATGTTCACCAAGCACTGTGCTCACTGGGCATCCACTCTTCTGAGTGCTCACCACACCGACATGATGCAGACTGCTCATCAGATCTGGTTGGTGCTGAGTACTCACCAGGCGGACACTGTGCTAAGTGCTTACAAGTCACAATGTGTAGTGCCCACTGTGCTCTGTTCAGCGTTCACTAGTTAGTCAGGCATTGTGCTGAGTGCTCACCAGGACAACAATGCACTGTTTGCTTGACAGGTAGGCAGTCTGCTGATGGCTCAATGGCACTGTGCTGAGTGCTCACCAGAGACTATGCAGATTGTTCTACAAATAGGCACTGTGCCAAATGCTCACCAGGTGGCCATAGTGTTGAGGGCTCACCAGACAGGCACTATGCTGAGTGCTCACCAGGCAAACACCCTACTGAGTCGTCAAAAGCCACTCTGATGAGTGCTAATCATACACTAAACTGAGTGTTCACCAAGGAAGTGCTGAGTGCTCATCACGCAGTGTGATGAGTGTTCAAGAGGCAGGCACTCATCTGCATGCTCAGCAGGGAAACACTATGCTGAGTAATCACAATTCACTGTGCTGAGTGTTCCCTAGACCCTTTGCTGTGTATTCTCCAGGCAGTGTACTATGTTCCAGGAAGGCACTGTGCTGAGTGATCACCAGGCAGGACTGTGGTGAGTGCTCACCAGGCCATCATTGTGCTTAGTGCTCACCAGGAAGGCACTGTGCCGAGTGTATGCATATGTGCATAGAGAATGACTCTCACTTACTTACAATGAAAGAATAGTTTCATGGATCCAGCTTGAAAAAATCTGTTTAATAACAACTTCATATAAGTATTTCAAATATTTCACTACAACTGTGATAAAACATCTATAACTTTCATTCAGTGAAATCACACATTGTTAAAACCCGTTTTCTTGTAACTCTTTATGAATATCTTCTTACAAGACTTTTCAAACACGGCAGTATAAGCAATACAGAATTTCTCTCCATCGCACATGGGAAAGAATACTCTCCCTGAAGCCATCTTGCAAGTAGCTGTTTGGGAACATTTTTGTAGAAGTCTTTTTAAATGTTTCACTGAAGCTGTGACAGGATAACTCTAACATTCATTCACTGAAAGAACCGCATGTTGACGACTTTCTGCTTGTAGCTGTTTAGGCATATCTTCATATAACTCTTACGAAACATGTCACCACAGGCGGGGCAGAATATGTATAACATGCATTCACTGAAAGAACGCTGGTGAAAAATTCTTACTTGTAGCTTTTTAGGAACATCTTCACATAAGACATTTCAAGATTTTCCTATATATGCATATGGAAAGGCTATCAGTTTTTTAAAAGTGAAGAATGCTTTTACTGAGCTCAGCTTGCAAGTACCTGTTTACTAACATTTTACTATAAGTCTTTCCAAATGTTTCACTATAGCCACGACAGAATGTCTTTAACATTCATTCAGTGAGAGAACACTGCGGAGAAAACATTTTCTTATAGGTGTTTAGGAATATATTCATATAATATTTATGAAACATTTCACTAGAAGTGGGACCAAATATATACAACATAAATTTGCTGAAAGAACACTGTGGTGAAAACTTCTTGCCTGCAACCTTTTAGGAGCATGTTCATATCATGTTCATGAAACATTTCACTATAGGTGGGACAGAATATTTATAACATTCATACACTGAAAGAACACTGGTGAAAATTTCTTACTAGTAACTCTTAGGAACATCGGCATATAAGAAATCTTAACATTTTCCATATCTGCTTAAAGAATGATATCAGTTTTTTTTAATTAAAGAATGCTGTCACTGTCCCCAGCTTGCAAGTACTTGTTTACTAACATTTTCTTATGTCTTTTAAAACATTTCATTAAAACCATGCCAAAATACCTATAACATTCACTCAATGAAAGAATTCTGCGGTGAAACCTTCTTGCTCTGACTGCCATGCACTAGCCACTACACCTAAGTGCCAACTACGAACCTGTCTCTGCACCTCAATGGCAACTGTATACTATTCACTCTATCACAGTGGCTGAATGTTCCACAAATGCAACAGCTGCTACACCACAGTGCCTACCCAGTAACAGGCACTATACCAGAATGCCTTATCTGTCCAGCTACTATACACCAGTCCCAACCATGCACCTGCCACACTACCTCAGTAATTACCATATACCAGAGACCACACTTCAGTTCCTTCTATGAAAAAGCCACTATACCTCTGTGCAAATTGTGCACCATCAAGTATACTTCAGTGTCAACTATGCACCAACCATTATGCCTCAGTGCTTCTACGCACCAGCCACTATACTACTACAATGCCTACCATTCACCAGCCACAAAATGTCAGTTACTAATATGCAAGAGCCACTATGCCTGAGAACTTACTATGCCTCAGCCAACATTACTCAGTGCCTATAATCTACAATCCACTGTACCTCAGTGCCTACTAAGCACCAGCCACTATGCCTCAGGGCCCACCATTCACCAGAATCTACATCCCTGTACAAAACCTGCAGCAGCAACTATTCATCAGTGCCTGCTATGGACAAGGCACTATACCTCAGTACATATCCTGCAGTAACCAGTAATATTTCCTGAGTATTCATCAAGAAGGTACAGTGCTGAATACTCACAAGACACTATGCTGAGTTTTCATCATGTATTGTACTGAGTGCTTATCAATCACAGTGCTGTACACTCACCATGTATGCACTGTCCTTAGTGCTCACCAGGCACTGTGCTGAGTTATCAGCAGGCTGGCATTCTGCTGAGTGTTCACAGGCAGGCACTGTGCTCAGTGATTATCAGGCCCAGTGTTGAGTGCTCATCAGGCAAACCTGTACTGGGTTCTCACCAGGAAGGAACTGTACTGAGTGTTCACCATCCACTTTGCTGAGTCCTCACCAACCTCTGTGCTAAGTATTCACCTTGCAGGAGTTTGTGTGTTGCTCATGAGTCAGAGTGCTTAGTGCTCACCAGACACATTGTTGCTTGTTAAACAGGTAGGCAATGTGCGGAGTGTTCAAAGGCAGATACTGCCCTGATATTCCTGATGGAGGCACTGTAATGAGTGAACAGGCACTGGCATGAGTACTCATCAGGCTGACCCTGTGCTGAGTTCTCCCCATACAGAATGATGCTGAGTGCTCACCTGGTCCCACACTGTGTGCTCATCAGAAAGGCACTGTGCTGAGTGCTCACAAGCAGGCATAGTGCTGAATGCTCACAAGGCACTATGCTGAGTGTTCATTGTGCTTTCTTCTGAGTGCTCCCCAGGCACTCAGCTGAAAGCTCCCCAGCCACTGTACTGATTACTTATCAGATAGGCACTGTGTTGAATGGTCACCAGGAACTGTGCTGAATGCTTAGCAAGCACAATGCTGTGTTCTCGCCAGGCAGGCACTGTGCTGTGTGTGCACCAGTCACAGTGCTTAACCAGACATCTATAATTAATACACAAAAAATTAAGAGAAAGGAACCCAAACGTAATACTAAATGAAGCCATCAAACCACAAGGGAAGATTGCAAGACAAGAGGCAAGGAAGAGAGAAGAATTACTAAAACACTCAGAAAAAAAGTAACAAAATGGCAATAAGTATGTACTTATCAATAGCAACTTTAAATGTCAAGGGACTAAATGCTCCAATCAAAAGGCATAGGGTGGCCGATTGGATACAAAAAAAGACCCATATATATGCTGCATACAAGAGACACACTTCAGACCTAAAGACACTCGCAAACTGAAAGTGAAGGGATGGAAAAAGATACTCCAGGCAAATGACAATATGAAGAAGGCTGGGGTAGCAATACTTATATCAACAAAATAGACCTTAAAACAGAGTCTGTAAGAAGAGACAAAGAAGGGCACTACGTAACGATAAATGGAACAACTCAAAAGAGGATATAACACCTGTAAATGTCTATGCACCCAACATAGGAGCACCTAAATATATAAAGCAATTATTAACAGACATAAAAGGAGAAATCGACAGTAACACAATAATAGAAGGGGAATTTAACTCTCCACTTACACCAATGGATAGATCATCCAAACAGAAAGTCAATAAGGAAACATTGGCCTTAAATGACACTTTAGACCAGATGAACTTAGTAGATATATACCGAATGTTCTATCCCAAACCCACAGAATACACATTCTTTTCGAATAAACATAGAATATTCTCCAGGGCTGATCACATATTAGGCCACAAAACAAGTCTCAATATATTTAAGAAGATTGAAATAATGCCAAGCATCTTTTCTGACGAGAAAGGTAGGAAACTAGAAATCAACTACAGGAAGTAAATTGGTAAAGACATAAATATGTGGACATGAAACAAAATACTACAGAGGGGCCGGCCCGGTGGTGCAGCGGTTAAGTTCGCACGTTCCACTTCTCGGCGGCTGGGGGTTCGCTGCTTCAGATCCCGGGTGTGGACATGACACTGCCTGGCATGCCATGCTGTGGAAGGCGTCCCACATATAAAGTAGAGGAAGATGGGCATGATGTTAGCTCAGGGCCACTCTTCCTCAGCAAAAAAGAGGAGGACTGGCAGTAGTTATCTCAGGGCTAATCTTCCTCAAAAAACAAAAACAAACAAAACAAAAGTGATGCTGAACAACAATTGGGTCAAGGAAGAAATCAAAGGAGAAATAAAAGAATAGCTGGAGACAAGTGAAAATGAAAATACGACATTGCAAAATTTATAGCATACAGCAAATCAGTTCTAAGAGGAAAGTTTATAGCAATACAGGCCTATCTCAACAAACAAAAAATTCTCAAATAAACAACCTAACAGTGCACCTAATGGAACTGGAAAAGGAAGGACAAACCAAGCCCAAAATCAGTAGAAGGAAGGAAATAATAAAAATGAGAGCAGAAATAAAGGAAGTAGAGACTAAAAAAAAAAAAAAAAAAAAGCCAGGAAAAAAATCAATGAAACCAAGAGCTGGTTCTTTGGAAAGCTAAACAAAATTGAAAAACCGTAACAAGACTCACGAAGAAAGTGTGGGCCCAACTTGGCACTGAGAGTCGGGCATGTCGGCCAACTCTCTGGTCTCAAAAGTGGACAACAGTGAGTTTCTAATGTGTCAGATTATGGAGGGTGGTGGGTCAGGATTTAATCCAGTGAGGCACTGTGACGACGATCTCCAAGTCCCAGTCTAAGTGACCCTTGAGGCAACCTTCAACCTACTGACCCTGAGACTGGGCCTCCACTAGACATGGGCAGAGGAGGCCACTTGAATGGAGCCACATCCCAGGGGACAGTGCCTCTCCCAGTTAATTACGAGTATCCCTTGAATGGACCCCTCTCACCACGCCACTCCAACTGCCATCCATAAGGTCATCATCCTCTCTTTCTAGGTACCTGGGAATGGTCAGTGGGAGCATGGATGCGAATGCTGCTACAACCTCGGGAAGTTATGCCAGCCAACTTGGGGCATACTACTCAGAAAGGTGTGATGCAACTTACCAGAAAACTTCCTCCATAGTTGTCCCACTGACAGATTCTAGGCCTAGGTGGAAGGGACGACCAGCCCCCTTCAGACAACACAGGTGAGCCATGTGTTACTCCTCTCCTTCTGCCCCGCATCTGCACTCAGGTAGAAGGCCCACCTTCTCTTCCTCTGCATTTAGTCTTGGGTTTCTCCAAAGATCTGTGCACTAGGCAGAAGGACAGTGTGACTTTTCTGACTCCAGAGAAGAGGGCTGGACCTGCTGAAGGATGAGCCAGGCTTTTAGGTTCCCCATTCCTTAGGTAGCCTGCCTGGGGAAACCACACTCCTTTGGCAAGTTTTCTTGGCCTTATGACTTGACAAAGTCTTTCTTCCTCCTGGAGATGAAGTTTCGAATCATGATACAAGTCCACTTTTTTTTTTTTTGAGGAGCAAGCAAGGCCTAGGCAGAACCAGCTGGCAGACGGATAGCCTTGATCAATTTCCCAGTCCACCGTTCACAAACAGGTCCAGACCATGACTTCCTAAGGACAGAAGCAATGACCTGAGCAGAAAGGTTGAAGAGGTGAGAGATAGATGAAAGGAATGTGAACCAGGTTCCATACAACCTGTGCACCCTCAAGTAAGAGGAGAGAATCATGGATAACGGTGAGGAGAAAACACAAGCGCAGAGATCAGGAAAGACAAGACCCATTACACACCACCCAAGGTCCACTTTTGACACCAGAGAGGAAAGTGGCATGCCTGATTCTCACTGCCAAGTTGGTTCAACACAACGGTTTCTCTGGCTGTGGCAAGGAAATGCCAGCAGCAGCTACCCAATGATCTGCTATGTCGTGGACCTGAAGAGGAATTTGGGCACACCTTCCCAACCACCCTCAAATCTCCAATATCACTTCCTCTCCCTCACACATTCAGGAGCCCAGCACCCAGGCCTTGAAGCAGCTTCCAACTGCACACGTGCAGAAAACAGCTCCTCTGGCCTAACAATGACTGACCTGGCTGCAAAGCAATGGAGCCTCAGGCCTCTGAGGGGATGGGAGCTCTCTCTGCCTGTGGCCTGGTGCAGGGGCAGGTGTCTGCTGTGGTCTGTGTCACTGGGCTATGCAAAGGAATGAATAGATGAATGAATGAATGAAAGGATATGTGGCTGAATGGATGTGTGTCTGAATGGATGTATGGATGATGGAGATAGAAGGAGGGAAGGAAGGGAGGGTGGCTCCAGCCCACAAGAGTGCAGCATGCCAGGTAGACCCAGACTGACCAAGCAAGATCAGGAACCTAGAAGTGATACACCTCACTGAATTTGGGTCTGAGGGTGTGCTTGGGGTTCTACAGTGAGTAATTTGCCCTGTGACCCCGAGGTAGGCCTGCCCATGCTGTTCTGGCTGGCTCGACTCATTCATGGGCTTCAGTGCCTGGAGCCACAGCCTGAGCCCAAGGAGCTGACCATGCCTGTGGAGAGGTGGGATTGCTTGCTTGTTTGGAGCCTTCCTGAAGTCCTCATTCCTCAAAGTGACCTTGTGTCTGTTTGGCTGTGTTTAACTGGTTCCCTTTCCTCTCCTGCGTCTTGTCTCTCCTGGGTGTTCCAAATGTGTGCGTGACTTAGCTATAGCCTCAGGTGCCAGTAGGAAGAAGCCCTTCTCCATCCTGAGAGAGACCTTCTCAAACACTCGAATGCCAGAGGATCTTATGAGGAGCTTATTTGAAACTTGCAGGCTCATGACTCTAATGCCACCAAACCCCCTCCCCTCAATGCTAAAATCTGACCTCAACGTAGTGCCATGGTCAAGAAGAGGAACGTCAACTTGGGACGACAGGACTGACTCAACTGCCAGCTAGTTCTCAAATTCATCATCTGTCTAATTGCAGTTTAGCTGTCTGTTCTGACCTGCCAGCACTTTATCTTCTGGCATCCACTCTTTTGACAGGAAAAGAGGTCACCAGGAGGTGTGGGTGATGGTGGCAGCTCTTACAGGCCAGCGCAGCTCCTTGAAATGCACTCTTTCTCTCTCTCTCTGCTTTTCCTGTCTTCTAACGGTGAAAGCATCTCAGAAGTTGGGGTGGTGCTCAGCACATTTTCTCTCTGGTTACTGGATAGGGTATTCTTGATCCTGACCACTCTGGGGGTTCTTCTCGTGGCCCACTGTCCCGCTTGTTGTCCCTGTCATTCTGGATATCTCCAAATACTGCCTCAGAAACACTCCATCTCTCTCTCCAACTTTCCTTGCTGGATCCCAAATTCACATTTGACCTTTCTTCTCACTGTGCTGGAGTTTGCTCCTCACTTTTTCCCATGATTCTTTCCTCTTACTTGAAGGTGCACATGTTGTATGACACTGGTCCACGTGTCCATTAGCAGTATCTCGCCTCCTAGTCAACCCTTCTCATCAGGTCGCTGCCTCCATCCTTGAAGACATGGCATGGCCCTATTTGATAACAACGGACTTGGGACTTGATCTAGTCTATCCCTCTGCAAGATGGGTCCTCTTATGTATGCCAAATCCTGGTTGTGGACATGGCACTGCTTGGCACGCCATGCTGTGGAAGGCGTCCCACAAAGAAAGTAGAGGAAGATGGGCACGATGTTAGCTCAGGGCCAGGCTTCCTCAGCACAAAAGAGGAGGACTGTCAGCAGTTAGCTGAGGGCTAATCTTACTCAAAAAACAAAAACAAAACAAAACCAAAACGAAACTGCTACTGAACAACAATTGAGTCAAGGAAGAAATCAAAGGAGAAATAAAAGAATAGCTGGAGACAAGTGAAAATGAAAATACGACATTGCAAAATTTATAGCATACAGCAAATCAGTTCTAAGAGAGAAGTTTATAGCAATACAGGCCTATCTCAACAAACAAGAAAAATCTCAAATAAGCAATCTAACAGTGCACCTAAGGGAACTGGAAAAAGAAGAACAAACCAAGCCCAAAATCAGTAGAAGGAAGGAAATAATAAAAATCAGAGCAGATATAAAGGAAGTAGAGACTTAAAAAAAAAAAACAGGAAAAAGTCAATGAAACCAAGAGCTGGTTCTTTGGAAAGCTAAACAAAATTGAAAAACCGTAACAAGACTCACAAAGAAAAAAAGAAAGAAAGTTGAAATACATACATTCAGAAACAAAAGAGGGAAAATTACAACAGGCACCTCAGAAATACAAACGATTATAAAAGAATAACACTAGTGGGAGTGCCAACTATGCAATCACTATGGAAAACAGTCTGCAGATTCCTCAAAAAATTAATAGAACTACCATATGATCCAGCTCTTCCACCACTTGGTATTTATCCAAAGAACATGAAAACACAAATGCATAAAGATACATGCATCACTTTGTTCATCCCAGCGTTATTCACAATAGCCAAGACTTGGGAGCAACATAGGTGTCCATCGAGGTATGAATAGATAAAGAAGATGTAGTATATACACAATGGAATACTACTGACAAATAAAAAGGGCAAGGAATAGGATATATTGGAGAGTATGAGGAAACCATTTGGTGTAAACCTAATTCGGCCTGACATTGTATTTCCAAAAGGGCCTGTCCAAGGCCGTTGAACATGCATTGTATATCTGCTTTAGATATTCCTCATGGCAAGAGCAAAGGCTCTTGACATAAAGGTGCAACTTCCCTCACCTTCCCAATGTTGGCATTTCTTTAAGGATTAAGCATCTTTCCTTAGGCTAGAAACTGATTGCTGCGCTCACCTGTGATCACCCAGCTCAAGACAATAGACTTGCCTCCTGCTACGCCCTCCGAGATAGCAGACCCACTACCTGCTGTGTCCATCAAGCGCTGTGCTGACAGGGCAATCTTGTGACTATTGTGGGAGGGACATTTCAATCATATGTGAAACGTCCTGCATGGGGGTATATAACCACTCTGTATGCCTCACTTCTTTGATGCCCTTTCTTCCTGTGGGAAGAAAGACCCTGGGCCATGGTACTCAGATTTCAGCTCAGAATAAACTCTCCCAAATTTTCATTTATAGATTTGTTATGGATTATTTTCGTCGACACTACTCAGCCACAAGAAACGATGAAATCTGGCCCTTTGTGAAAACATGGATGGACCCTGATGGTGTTATGCTAAGTGAAATAAGTCAGGGGGAGAAAGTCAAGTACTGTATGATCTCACTCAAAGTAGAAGATAAAAAGGATGACAAAGAAACATAGAAACGGAGACTGAATTAGTGGTTTACCAGAGGGGTTGGGTGGAGGGAAGAGGACAAAATGGTGTGTGGCACATATGTGTGGTGATGTATTGTGATTAGTCTTTGGGTGGTGAACATGATGTAATCTCCACAGGAATCAAAACATAAAGATATACAACTGAAATTTATATAATGTTATAAACTAATGTTACCAAAATAAAGTAATAATAATAAAAATAAAGCTGACAGTCCAACTGTGAATGTGCAGCAACTGGCTCCTCTCGCCTTACAATAACTGAAGTGATTAGAAAGCGATGGAGACTCAGGCCTCTGGCGGAGTGATAGAGCCCTCTGGTGGAGGCCAGGGGCAGGTGCAGATGCGTGCTGTGTCCTGCCTCTACCAGTGGCATCTGCATATGAGTGAATTGATTGATGAATGGATGTGTGGTTGAATGGATGCATGTCTGAATGTATGCGTGGATGAATGGGGAGGGAATGAAGGAAGGAAAGATGGAAATAAGGGAGGTGCTAGATCCCATGGGAGGACCACACCCAGGCAGGGCCAGGTTGACCAAGCAGAAATAGGATCCTAGCGGTGATATCCCTCTCTGAGGTTGGTTCGCAGGCTGCGCCTGGGATTCAACAGCAAGTAGTTTGCTGTATGACCCTGAGATACGACCACCTGTGTGCTTCTGGGCAGCTTCATCAATCATGGGATTCAGTGCCAGGGGCCACAGCTCAAGACTGAGGAGCTACCTGTGCTGGTGGAGGGTTGGGGCTTGCCCGCTTGTCTTGAGCCTCCCTGAAGTCCCCATTCCTCCAATTAACCTTGCATCTGTGTGGTTATGTTCAGCTGGATGCCCCTTTCCCCCTCTATGTTGTCTCTCTTGGGTGTTCTAAAGGTCTGCCTGACTTGCCCATGGCTTCAGACTTCCAGTTGAAAGAAGCCCTTCTCCATCCTCAGAAACAACTTTGCAAACAGAGGAATGCCATAGGTCCACATCAGAAGCCCACTTGAGACTTGGAGGAAAGGAGGCAAACGAGGCCCAAAAGGGTGCTCATGACTATAATGGCCCCCACACCCCTTCCCTCAGTTCTAAAATCTGACCTCACTGTGTTGCCATGATCAAGAAGAGGAAAGTCACTTTGGGATGACAGGACTAACTCCACTGCAACTGGATAGTAAATTCATCACTTTGTCAGCTGCAATTTCGCTTTCTGTTGTTGCCTTCCAGCGCTTCATTCTCCGGCTTCCACTCTTTTGACTGAATGAGGTACCTGAGGGTGAATCTTTTGGGAAAGGGCTGCTCCCTGAAATGAGCTCTCTCTCTCTCTCTGTGTCTCATACTCTGCTTTTTTTTCCTGTTCACATTGTCTGCAACCTTTTCAGACCTTGGGGTGGCCTTAGCACATTTTCTATTTGGGGTCTGGATACAATATTCTTGATGGTGACCCTCACGGGTGTTCTTCTTGCAGCCCAAAGTCCTGCTTGGGCTCCCAGTCAGTCTTGAAAGCTCCAGATACTGACTCAGAAACAGTCTCTCTCTCCACCTTTCCTTGCTGGATCCCAAATTCACACTTGGCCTTTTCTGCTGTCTGTGCTAGTGTTTGCTCTTCCCCATTATCCATGATTCTCTCCTCTTACTCGAGGGTGCACATGTTGTATGGCACCGGGTTCACCTTTCCTTCGGCTGTTTCACTTCCTCTTCAACCTTTGGCTCATGAAGGAGACCTGGCATGAAATGTGGTTGTTCTTGCACTCGAGGCATCCACAAGACTGGCTGGACTTTTCTGCAAACAGAATGTTCTGTCTGGTGAACTCCCAAGGCCCCAGGGAAAACATTGCTTGCAAACAAGAATGTTTTATCAGCTCCTCAAAAGGAGCAAGCCTGGGACCTTGGGAGTTTGAAACATTATGAAGGAACCTGTTATGAACAGATGTGTAGGGGAAAGGTCATTATTGTGGGACGCTTGTGCAGGCTTAGGTCGCTGACTCACTGCTTTGGCAAAAGGCCGGCTTTGTTTAGAGGCTATAATAATAAAGAGCTCAAGAAACTCGAGAGAAGACTACTGCACAGCAACCGGTGTTTGTGTATTCTTTTCGTCAGCGACATCTGGCGCCCAACGTGGGGCACGACCAGACTGAAAGGGTAAGCACCCCGGGCATTGTGAAAGGGGGACTTTCAGGATCTGACGAAACCGAAAGGGACTTCACCCCGGAAAAGTGAAAGGGGGACTTTTGGGAATAGGTACATCTCGGCGAGGGGCCCGATGAGACCGAAAGGGTAAGCACCCCGGAAAAGTGAAAGGGGGACTTTTGGGAATAAATAAATCATGGGGAATTCTAATTCCCTAAGGTCACAGTATTTAGACCTCATAAAGGGACTCCTTAAGTCCATCGGGATAAAAGCGTCCTCTCAGCGCTTGAATGAATTATCTTGGCATATTGAATGCCATTGTTATTGGTTTCGTCATCAGACAAAGACTCAGTTAAGTTTAGGGGAGTGGAAGCAAGTTCAAAAGGAGTTGCGGAAGCAACATCAGTGGGGAAACCTTATGTCTCTTAAACTTTGGATTCTCTGTAGCACCGTTACTCAGGCGCTTGAAATTTTTGAAACAGATAGTGAGGTTAACTCCCGTCGTAGTGAGGCTCATTATGAGGACGTTCCGGTGGAAGGAGGAGATGAAAAGGAGGGGTCTTTCTCTCCCCCTCCACCGGAGCCTCCTGATGGGATTTCTAAGTCTAGTTCAGATTCTGAGGAGGATAATAATAAGAAGGAAGAAGAAAATAAATTGATTTCCAAAATGGCTACTGCCTTGAAGCCTCAGCGGCAAGGCACTTGCTTCAATTGTGGGCAGTTTCTGGACATTTGACTGTATGGACTGGTAATTTTACTTTAATTGTGTCTCAAAGTTCTAGATCTTTTTTAGGTTCATCTGCATAAGAATAACACCTACACTACAACTGCTTGTGTCAAATTTCCCTATTCCTTACTATCAAGGAAAATTATGTTAAATGTTACAGAGGGATATGTAAATTGTACTGCTGATTGTGTCTTTACTCAATGTGTAAACAAAACTTGGTGGGAGAAAATCGAAGATACCAACAAATCTGTAATAATTGTAAAAGCTCGTTCCGAGCTTTGGATGCCTGTTAATCTGACACGTCCTTGGTCTGACTCTATTGCTGTTTCACATCTGTATGATGCCCTTCAAGTTGTTCTACATCGCTCCCGTCGACCAGTGGGATTGATCGTCGCGACTATCCTTGTGGTTGCATCCGTTACTGCGACGGTCGCTGTGGCCAGCCTGGCACTGCAGCAAGAGATACAAACTACGGACTTTATCAGGGAATGGCATAAAGACTCTCATGCCTTATGGTAACAGCAAAAGGACTTAGATGCTCAATTAGCTACCGATGTAATTAACTTGCAACATACTGTATCTTGGTTAGGAGATCAACTGACAGTTCTTGCTACCCGCAGTATATTGAAATGTGATTGGATTTGTACACAAATGTGTGTCACCCGACTGCATTTTAACATGTCAGAAGGATGGGAAAAGATTAAGCGCTCTTTACGGGGTCATCAGAATTTAACTGCAGAGATAATGCAACTTGAACAATCTATTGCAGACACTTTCAATAAAGAATTGCCTAAATTGACTGAGGATGACCTGTTAAAGGGACTGCAGGAGGGGTTAAACCGTTTGAATCCTTTGGGGCATGTAAATACGCTACTGTCTACTTCTTTGGGAAATCTGGTGCTAATATTGATTTTATGCTTGCTTCTCTATGTAGTCTTCCGGCGCTGGAGAAAGCGACAACAACTAAAAAGTGTCGTTAAGACCGTTGCGCATGCTGTCTGTCAAAATGCTAACAAAAGAGGGGGAGATGAAGGAGACCTGGCATGAAATGTGGTTGTTCTTGCACTCAAGGCATCCACAAGACTAGCTGGACTTTTCTGCAAACAGAATGTTCTGCCTGGTGAACTCCCAAGGCCCCAGGGAAAACATTGCTTGCAAACAAGAATGTTTTATCAGCTCCTCAAAAGGAGCAAGCCTGGGACCTTGGGAGTTTGAAACATTATGAAGGAACCTGTTATGAACAGATGTGTAGGGTCATTAGATGATTAGATGGTCAACAGATGTGGAAAGGTCATTATTGTGGGACGCTTGTGCAGGCTTAGGTCGCTGACTCACTGCTTTGGCAAAAGGCCGGCTTTGTTTAGAGGCTATAATGATAAAGAGCTCGAGAAACTCGAGAGAAGACTACTGCACAGCAACCGGTGTTTGTGTATTCTTTTAGTCAGCAACAGGCTCAGGTTGCTGCTTCCTTCCTTTGAGAGTGGTGGTCTGGCCCTGTTGCCAACACCACACTGGGGTATTGATCAAGGCTATCTTTCTGCCACTGGTTCCTCCCAGGCCTCGTTTCCTCATCAAAAAATAAAACATCTCTCATCATAATGGTAACTTTTCAAGTCGAGGAAGAGAAAGGATTTTGTCAGGTCAGGAGGCTGAGTAAGACTTGCCAAAGGAGGGTGGCCAGAGCAGGCAGCCTACCTATAGAATGGGGATTCCACCAGGTGGGTTCAACATTCAGCAGGTCCCACCATGTTCTCTGGTGTCAGCAAAACCACAGTTTCCTGTTGGCTAGGGCACAGGTCTTGGGAAAAATCAAACCAAGGGCTGAGAAGGCCTTTACTGGAACCGTCCCTGAGTACACAGATGCATGTCAGAGGGAGAGGGCAAAATATGCTTTTGACTGCATTGCCCAAAGGGAGCTGACTGACCCTGCCAACGGGAGAAGACTCTGCCAGTGGGACAGCTATTGAGGAAATAATCTTTAGATCTGCTAGTTTTCTGGGAAGTGTCATCACACCTTTCTGAGTAGCATGCCACAGGGCTACTGGTGTGCCTGACTGAACAGGTAGCAATGTCCACATCCAGGCTTCCAGGGACAATTTCCAGGTATCAAGAGAGAGAGGATGATGCTCTTATGGGTGGCAGTTGGAGGGGCGCTGGGGAGTGGGAGCCATTGAACAGATACAGGAAAGGAACTGGGAGAGGTAGTGCCCACAAGAGTCTGGCTGTAGTTAAAGGGCCTGCTCTGCCCATGTTTATTGAAGGGACCAGTCTCTGAGTCAATAGACTAACCACTGCCACAACCATCACTTAAAGTGTGACTCAAAGATCTTCATTGTCCCTGCCTGTGGATTTCATCCTGCCCCACCTCCCTCCTCGATCTGACCCATTAAACACTAATCAGTGTCCACTATTGAGACTGGAGTAGCCATAGCCTTGCCTGCCACTCATTGCCAAGGTGGGCTCATACCACGGTATTTTCAGGGGCACTGGGTTTGATGGCATCAGTGGCAGTGGCAACAACCCAGGGATATGAGATGGAGTGAACCTGAGGAGAGCAAAGTGGGTGTGCTCATCCCCTCTCCCACCACGTCTCCAATCTCTACTCCTCTCCCAGAGCCCCTCAGGAGCCTAGGGCGCTTGCCTGAAGTATGGCCCTCCAACTGCTCATGAGTGGTAACCAGCCACTCTGACCTCATAATGACGATGCAATTTCTTAGAGATAGATCCTGAGGTCTCTGAGGAAATGAGAGAGCCCTATGTCAGTGGCCAGGTGCAGGTGATAGCATAGGCTGTGGCCTGCCTCTGTCAGTGGGATCTGCCTATGAATGGATAAATGAATGAATGAAAGAATCAATGAATGAGTGAATGGATGTGTGGTTGAATGCATGCGTGGATGAATGGAGAGGGAAGGAGGGAAAGAAGGAAGCAAGATTTGTTTTAGATTGCAGGCATGTGGCATGCAAAGACAGGGCCAGGCTGGCCAAGCAGGATCAGGAGCCGAGCATTGATACCCCTCTCTGAGGTCTACCCTGAGGGTCTTCTGGGATTGGCCAACAAGGAGTTTGTCATGTGACCCTGAGATAGGACTGCTTGTGTGTTTCTGGGTAGCTTGGTTCCACCATGAGCTTTGGTGCCTGGAGCCACAGCCTGAGAGCAAGGGGCTGCCCATGCTGGTGGGTGATTGGGGCTTTTCCACTTGGCTTGGACCTCATTGAAGTCTCCATTCCTCCCAGTGATTTTGTGTCTGTGTGGCTTTGTTCAAATGGGTGCAACTTTCCCCCTCCATTTTGTCTCTCTTGAGTGTTCTGAAGGTGTGCCTGACTTGGCCATGGCTTCAGACCACCAGTTGGAAGAAGCCCTTCTCTATCCTGAGAAACAAGTCTCCAAACATAGGCACGACATAGGTCCATATCAGCAGCTCCTTTGATACTTGGAGGAAAGGAGCCAAATGAGATCCGAAAAAGATTCTCCTGACTCGAATGCACCCTAGCCTCCTTCCTTCAATGCTGAAATCGACCTCACTGTGGTGTCAAGATCAAGAAGAGGAAAGACACTTTGGGATGACAGGACTCATTGAACTGCAAACTGGATGGCAAATTCATCACTGGTCCAGTTGCAGTAGAGCTGTCTGTTCTGGCCTTCCAGGGCTTAATCTTCTGGCTTCCATTCTTTTGGCTGGGAATGAGGTATTTGTGGTTGCCGGCATCAGTGGCATGCCTACAGGGCCAAGGGCTGCTCCTTGGTTTGTGCTCTCTTTCTTCTCTCTCTCCTTTTTCTTTCTTTTCACCCAGACCGCAAGCTTCTCAGACCTTGGAGTGGCATTGAGCACATGTCCTCTTGGGGTCCTGGATAGGATGTTCTTGATTTTGATCCCCCTGGGTGTTCTTCTTGCAGTTCAAAGTGAGGCTTGTGGTCCCCGTCAGTCTTGAATTCTCCAAATGCTGCCTCAGAAACACTCTGTCTCTCTTTGCAACTTACCTTGCTGGATCCCAAATTCACACTTGGCCTTTCTGCTCTCTGTGTCTATGTTTGCTCCTCACCTTTATCCATGGTTCTCTCCATTTACTCAGGGGTATATATATATTGTATGGCACTGGTTCACATTTCTTTCAGCTGTGTTGCACCTCCTATTCAAAACTTTTGCCTAAGTCAGTGCTTTCATCCTTTGGAAGTCATAATCTGGCCCTGTTTGCCAACACTGAACGGGAGGAGTCAATCGAGGCTGTCCATCTGCAAATGATTTCCTTCTAGTCTTCATTTGCTCTTCAAAAAAAACACAGCCTCTCATCAGGATTGCAGTCTTTCAACTCCAGGAGGAGGATAGAATTTGTCAAGAAGGCTGAGAATGACGTGCTGAAAGAGTGTTGCCAGGTCAGGGAGCCTTCCTACAGATGGGGAATCCACCAGATGGGCTTACCCTTCAGTAGTTCCCACCCTCTTCTCTGCAGCCAGGAACGGCACAATTTCTTGCAGCATAGGGCACAGGACTTGTGATAAATCCAAGATCAAATGCCAAGGAAAACCCTCCCATGGCCCACTCCCAGAGTGCACTGATACAGGGCTGGGACTGAGGAGCAACATAGGGCTTGCTTGTGTTGTCAAAAGGGGGCTGGTGGTACCTGCCACCTGAGCCAAGATTCTGTCATGAGACAAGTATGCAGGAAAGAGCCCTTGGTTTGAAGGTGTTCTGGGAGGTGTCATCACACCTGTCTGAGTAGCATGCCAAGGGCTACTAGCGTGTCCAACTAATGAGGTAGCACTGTCCACGTCCAGGATCTCATGGGTCATTCCCAGGTACCGAGAGAGAGGATGATGACCTTATGGGTGGCTGTTGGAGGGGCACTGGGGTGAGGGAAGCATTTGACTGATAACGAGAATAACTGGGAGAGGTCGCACCCTCTTGGATGTGGCTCCAGCCAAAGGGACTCTTCTGCTCATGTCTAGTGGAGGGCCAGTCTTGGGGTCAATAGTTTCATGGTTACCATGACTATCACTTAGAGAGGACTATGGGAATTTCATTGCCCCTGCCTCGTTGGATTTCACTCTGCCCCATCTGGCCCATTACACACCCACCGAGGTCCACTTTTGACGTCGACCAGCGTGCCTGCCTTTCACTGCCAACTTGGGCCCACTCTGTGGTGTTTTATGTGGAAGAGTGTATGATGGTGGCAGCAGTGGAGGCAGCCACCCAGGGATGTGGGATGTCGTGGACCTGATGAGACAAAAGTGAGTGCACCCTCACCACCTCCCGCCATGTCTCAGATGGCTCTTCCACTCCCTCACTCTTCCAGGAGCCCTGCGCCCTGGGCTTAAACGCAGCACTCCAACTGCGCATGCGTGAAAATGGGCTCCTCTGGTCTCACAGTGACTGACGTGGTTGGCAAGCGATGGGACCTCTGGGCTTTGAGGGAGTGGGTGCGCCCTCTGGCGGTGGACAGAGGCAGGTGCAGGTGCATGCTGTGGCCTGCTTCTGCCAGTGAGACTTCCATAAGGATGAATGAATGAGCGAATGACTCTGTGGGTGAGTGGTTGAGTGAATGAATGGAGAGGGAATGAAGAAAGGAAGAAAACAAAGAAGGAAGGGTGGATATAGCTCCCAAGGGTGAAGTATATCCAGGCAAGGTCAGGGCGACCAAGCAGGATCAGGAGCCTATGGTGATTTCCTTTCCTGAGGTCAGCTCTGAGGATATGCCTGGGCTTTGAGAGAAAGAATTTTTCTGTGTGATCCAAAAATAGGACTGCCTGTGTGTTTCTGGGGGGCTTTGCACCATCATCGGATTCAGTGCCTGGAGCCAAATCTCGTTCCAAATTATCTTCCCTTTGGAGGGTTTGGGTCATGCCTGTTGGGCTTGGGCCTCCTTGAACTCCCAGCTCTTCCTGGTAACCCTGTGTCTATGCGTGTGTGTTCAGCTGGGGCCTTTTATCCACAACATAATGTCTCTCTTGTGTGTTTGAAAGGTGTGCTTGACTTGGCCATGGTTTGGGGCTGACAGTAGGAACAAGCCCTTCTCCATACTGAGAAACACCTTTCCAAGCACAGGAATGCCAGAGGGGATTATCAGGAGCTCATCTGAGACTTGGAGGAAAGGAGCCAAACAAGGTCCAAAAAGATGCTCATGACTCTAATGCCCCCAAAACCCCTTCCCTCAATGCTAAAATCTGACCTTACTGTGGAGCCACAATCAAGAAGAGGAAAGTCACAGTGGTATGACTGGACTGACTCGACTGTAAACTGGAAGGTAAATTAGTCATTGGTCCACTTGAAGTTTAGTTGTGTTTTCTGGAATTCCAGTGCTTCACCTTCTGGCTTCCACTCTTCTGACGGGGAATGAGGTCCCCGGGGTTGTGGGTGACGGTTGCTGGTCTTCTGGGGCCAGGGCTGCTCCTTGGAATGAGTTCTCTTTCTCTCTTTCTGTCTCTGCCTTTTCTGTTTTCACCCGAGTGCAAGCTTCTTAGACTTTGAGGTTGGACCCAGAACATTTCCTCTTGGGATCCTGGATAGGATATTCTTGATCATGCTCCTCCTGTGGGTTATCCTTCTGGTCCAAAGAATCATTTGTGGCCCCTGTTAGTGTTGAAATCTCCAAATACTGCCTCAGAAACACTCAGGCCCTCTCTCCACATTTCCTTGCTGGATCCCAAATTCACACTTTACCTTTATGCTCTCTGTGCTGGTGTTTGCTCCTCACCATTATGCAATATTCCCCCTACTTACTCAAGGATGCCCATGTTGTATAGCACTGGGTTCACATTTCCTTCAGCTGTGTCTCACGTCTTCTTCAATTCTTCTGCTCAGGTCGGTGAGTCTACTCTTTGGAGTTCGTGGTCTGGCTCTGTTTGCTAATACCACTGGGGAGTCAATCAAGGCTATTGCTCTGACAGCTGGTTCCTCCTAGACTTCCTTTCCTCCTCAAAGAAAACGGTCTCATACATGATTGGAACCTTTACACTCCAAGAAGAGGAAAGATGTCATCAAGTCAGAAGGCCAAGAAAGACTTGCCAAATTAGTGTGGCCACACTTGGCAGGCTAACTAAGGAATTGGGAACCCACCAGGTGGGCTCATCTTTCAACAGGTCCCACATTCTTTTCTGGAGTCAGGAAATTCAATCTACTGCCTGGGCTGTTCATCTTGGGAGAAATCCAATACTAAGGGCCAAGAAAGGCTCTCTCTGGCCCTCTCTGTGAGAGCACATGTGCAGAGCATAGGGAGAGGAGCAACATTTGGCATTGGTTTCATTGTCTAAAGGAGGCTGACCATCGTTGCCACCTGGGCAAAAATTCCGTCATTGTGACAATTACAGAGGAAAGAGTCCTTCATCCTGAAAGTTTTGCGGGAAATGTCTTCACATCATTCTGAGGAGGATGCCACAGAAATACTGGTGGTGTGCCCAAGGAAGGATGTAGCATTCCTGGGCCATTCCCAGGTACTGAGACAGTGGATGATGATCTTAAGGGTGCCAGTTGGAGAGGCGCCAGCAAGATGGGGCCTTTCAACAGATACCAGGAAGTGACTAGGAGAGGCAGCACACCATGGTGTGTGGCTCCAGTGAAAGGACATCCTCTGCCCGTGTTTAGCGGAGGAACCAGTCTCGGGGTCTATAGATTGAAGGTTTCCATGACTATCACTTAGAGCATGAGTTGGGGATCTTCATCATCCTGCCTCACTGGATTTCATCCTGCACTACCTCCCTCATCTGACCCATAACACACCCACCGAAGTCTAATTTTGAGACCAGAGAGTAGACCAGCATGCCAGCCTCTGGCCACCAAGTCAGGCAGTGCTTTTGGCAGCTGTGGTGTAATGTTGGCTGCAGCCGCTAATGAATCTGTGAGTTTGTGGACCTGAGGAGATGAAGGTTGGTGCACCCTCCATAACCCCTCAATTCTTTGATTGCTCCTCCTTTCCTTCACCCCTTCAGGACCCCAGCACCCTGGCCTTCAAGCAGGCCCTCCAACTGTGTGTGCATGGCAACAGGCTCCTCTGGCCTCACAATGACTGGTGTGGTTGCTAACCAATGGAGCTTCAGGGCTCTGAGAGAGTGTGAGCTCCCTCTGTTGTTGGCCAGGGACAGATGTGTGGCCAGGTCATTACCCAGTTTCAATAATTATGTTTATATTACTCTTAAGAACTTTATGTGACATTAAAGCAGTTAAGCATCATTTAAAGTTGTTTTAAGTACATATATCATAATACATATAATTATCTTAGAAAAACAGACTGGTAAAGTAAATAAATGTAAAAGGATAAAAGTTTTTGGAAAAACTCACCTCCTCCCACGGACACAACTGATCTACAACTACTCTTGGTACAATTATTCCTGAGAGAGAACTTCAGACTGGATAAAAAGAACCTCTGCAATAAGGGACAGTCCTGAGGTGGAAGAGACAGGAGTTCCCTTTTGGAGAGAAAAGGATTCACCTTAGTGAGCCAAGGTGCTTCACAGCTGGCCGGGAGCAATCCTAAGATATAGAGCCTTCCCTGGAGGAGTGGTGATACAAATGGGGGAGTGTTACTGCCATAAGCACCCTTGGGACTCAGCACGATACTGACCCTGATATCAGTTTCCCTACATTAAACCCAGCATATATGGGGTTAAAACCAAAACATTCATTCCCTGCTTACTCTCTGGCGTCCTGGCTCCAGAATCCACTATCTTCCATGGAGACAGACACCGCCAAGGACAAGCACCTGGATTCATTATCTCTTCCCCACAAAGAGATACAGGCTGGTGGAAAAGCTGCTGACCAGCAAGGTCACAGGCTCCCTCCTCTCTGCAATTGTCTCAAGGCCAAAGACAGGCTGATGAGAAAGCTCCAACCAGCAAGGCCATATGCTCCCCCTCCCCTACCTAAAACCCCAAATAAAAACCCTTCCTTTTAGCTTTTCCAGGAGTTTGGGATTTCAGCATTAGCTGCCCTCTCCCCTTGCTCAGCGCTGTGCAATAATAAAATTCCTACTTTCTTACACTACCCTTGATGTCAGAGATTGGCTTGTTGTGCAACAGGTGAGCAAACTAACTTCAGGTTTGATATCAATTTGGCGACCCAAATGGGACTATGTCCCAGGTGGACGTCTCGTCTGTGGCACATTGGCCTCTAGCTAAAGGCGTCTGTTGGAAGCTGTCCTGCAGGTGCCTGGGCCCCTGGTCTCATGGACAGCCCCAAGCAACTGGCTTCTAGCCAGATGTCATTGGCCCATGGCGCTTTTGCTTTGGTGGTGGAAGAAACTAGGTTTAGGTCTTAGGAAGACGTCTCTTGTAACTAGCTGGTAGTTTTTGTCTTTGTCTTTGTGTTAACCTTTTCCAGCAGGACTGGCCGGAAATAATGGGTACCTTGGCAGCCCTTTGGGCTCTGATTGTTTTGAGTTGCAATGCCCTGGCCAGATTTTGGTAAATCCCCTAGGTGTGCACAACCGAGGTCCCTTGCTCATTTGGGAAGATTTGTGTAGTGGATCTTTGTTGTGCACCCACCAAGTGTAGGACATGGACTAAGCTAGGACTGGAAGCACTTTGGTTTTTGGTTTTGGTCTTTGTTTTGGTTTACATTTGTGGCTGAGGGTGTTTTGGAAAGTGTGCTTGTTTGGTATCTGCTGTTTGTCTGTCTTTCCTTTTAAAAGTGTTAACATGGGAGGTGCCACATCTATTCCACCTAAGAGCCCCTTGGGAAAAACTTTGGCAGACTGGTCAACCTGTAGTTATAAGCCATTGTCTAAAGAGGGATGATTTTCTTTTGTAACACCACATGGCCACAATATTCTTTAGCTTCCAGAGGAAAAAAAAAGCCAAACAATAGACACTTAACTTGGGAAACTTTTTAGAGAGCTTTTATGATAAACAGCTGTTTTATTGTTACCTATAAAAAGACCAAAATAAAAGGAAACTATAATGACTAGTCTTAAGAACTTACTCAAACTTGGGGTCTCAGCTTCTCATAGTCCTACAGATGCTAATGAAAATAGTAAGTTAAGAAAAAGAAGTCAGACAGGGAAGAGTCACAGGACTCCTCCCAATGGGATAAAAATCTTTAGCTAGTTATTAAAATAAAAATGGGACAAATAGAACAGATATAAATAAAGGTAAAACAACGGTTTTAATAAAACACTGCCTAAAGTTTCATGGGCTAAAGGGACCCCCCCATTGACTCCTCAAAGTTAAAGGACATCAGAGAAACTTGTTCTATTTACCCCAGTTTGAAAAATTTAAAAGGTCAGGAGGCAAAAATCAGAGTGAAGAACCTGACCCGCAATTATTTGGGGTAACAGTTAGGCTACTAAGGGTAATAAGACTATAAAGATTAAAGTGTTTAAGCTAATATTATATAAAGAGTTTATGTCAATTTTGCTTAGATATTTGTTTTGGGAATCAATGTTATGTCTAACTGGGAATGCTTCCCCTACACAATGTTTTAATATGAAAACTTGATAGAATTCTAGTGTAAGTTCTAATTAAAAGTATAAGAGTTAGTAAAACTAAGATAAGGTTTTGTAAAAATTGATATACTTGAAAGGGCCAATTTCAGTTCACCCAAACTGATGTGTGCAATTGTAAAAGCCAGCTGCAACAATGGGGAGCCTATTTTAATCTTCTGAGGCTTCTAAATAAAATTAGAAATACTTTACTACCTCTTTAAGAGAAAATAATTAAACATGCCAGCAGCTGAACCCAAATCTGCCGCTTTTGTCTACTCTCTTGCTGAGCTTCCCAGCAAGCTGAGCTTTGTTTCAATGCCCCCAAAATTTCTGATCTAAAATTAAACAAGTAAACTTTTGAGATAATTTGGAATTGTAATGGCCATTCTGAAAACCTGTTTCAGAAGAGGATTCAAAATCTCTCAAAATGGAATGCAGTCTATAATGAATATGCAAAAACATCTAAGAGACAATGTTATTTAACATGATATAAAATGATCTTTGGTAGATAAGAGCCTATTTAAATTTACTGCTTTGATTTAAAATAGACATGTCACAAGAGATATCGGCATTGGATATGATGCAGACATACAGCCTGGGTTTACCAGTCAAATGAGCTCATGTCACCTCTGTTACAAAACTTATCCTCAAAACTAATAACTCAGTATAATAGCTAATTTTGTTTAATGTCTCAAGAGGTTTTTGTGGATAATCTAAATATAATTGCTAAAAACAGACAAATCAAATAAATATAAAAAGATAAAAGTTTTTGGAAAACTTTTTAACAATAATTATATGTATTATGATGTATGTACTTAAAACAACTGAAGATGATAGTTAACTGCTGTAATGTCACATGAAGTTTTTAAGAGTAATTGTTAAAACTGAGTACGAGTTTTATGTACAATAATTATGCTTTATAGTATGCATACTTAAAAGACAGCTTCCAAAAATCTTTTTAGAAACTTAAACTTTATAGCTTTACTAAGTTAAATAATAACAGTTTATTGGGTATCTAGATCATTTCCACATAAGATACAATATTAAAGTTTAACTACTAAGCATATATTTGTCTCCCTTTGGTTTCTTATATCAAAGAAACTGAAAAGTGCTTAGCTTTATTGATAAACACGTTTTCTGTATGTTGAGAAATCTTCTATGAGAAAACATATATTTCTAAAAGGTCTGTATACAAGGAAAGTAAAATATATGCTTTCAGTAAAAAGATATAAAGAACGGAAATATTTTTGTTTCTTGTGTTGAGAAAGGTAAATTTGTCCTGAAGTGCTGGGACAAATTCTAAATGTAAACAGCAACAACAACAACAACAACAAAAGGTCTGTGAAAGTAAAACCCTGTGAAATTTTGTGCATGGCCAAGTTGGCTAAGAGTAAAGCAAACCCAATTAAGCAAGCAAATTTATATGTCAAGAGTAAACTGGTACAAAATTAAAACTTGGTCTCCTCTTTCTTAAAAGAAAAAGTTTTCTAAACTTTTAATCTGCTCTTGATAAAAATATTATAAAAAGGATTTTTTTTTCTATTTTAACTGTTTCCCCTTGACGGTTTCTGTTGTCACTTCGAGTAGATACCTGAACATGGTTTTGCAGTGAAACCAGTTTCCTATCTGAACAAATGTTTTAAAGCTTTTAATATTTTTGACAAACTTCCCCCCACCCACAAATATTCAAGTCCTGAATTAAAGGTTTCTTTTGACATGGAAGAGGAAGGAAAGTTTCTCTGGAGATTTTCAGAGGGCCACTGGGACATCTCAGAGAAATGTGCTCTCTTTCTATAAGAAAAATGCTAAACTAATAAGGCTTATTTTGTATGTTAAATTACATGAGAAGGGTTGTCAAATAAGTAATGATAAACTTCCTTAAATGGTATTATGTAAATGAGTGTTATTGTTATAAGTATTTTAAAAATTATCTGATCTGTTCTGATTGTCAGCCATAATTCTGGTCATTATCTCAAAGTGTTATATATCACAGAGATGGTCAAATGCCTTTGTCAGTTACCATTTTTGAATGTTTTGTTATTTGCAGACAGTTGCTATTTTACTTTGATGGTTTTACAAATATGTTTCATCTTCAGAGAAATTCATGGAAAAGACTCTGACACTCTAGAATACAGGTTTCCAATAAACTTTGAGGTTATAAAACTAAACTGGGTAAAAATTACAGAACTCTAAAGGAAAAGCTGATGACCTCACAAACTCCTAAGAAGAGTAAGATCAAGAACCGATTACACAGGACTGAATAAACCAATAGGGATGATTATAAGTTTTATAGGTTTTTGATTGAGATATTGCTGATTTTTGATGCTTTGTTTTTTTCAGATTAAAAAAACCCTTTTTATGTATTCTATTAAGGAGCTATGATTTATAGCAATTTATAAACAAAATTGAAACATTTATCTTTTTCTCCCTATCTGAGACATCCAAAATGTAAAAACTCCTGATGAGTAAGTATTCTGACTCTCATGGCAATATGGTTGTTTGCATAAGCCCAATAAGAATCTGTTCTTATAACAGGACACAATTGGAAACACTAGTTATATTACCAGGGCTTTGACTGGAACATCATATTTGAAAAAACATATGGGCTTGGATATAATAAGACAGCTTTTGAGGAATGAAAGTTGACATTCTGGAATAAAACCACTTGGAAATATTGGCCTGGTACCTTGCTTACGGGTTCAGTGACCTGGTAAGGTTGAGCAAAGAATGTTGCTCCCTCTGGCAGGTACAAGGAACCTCAATATTTTGGGGAACCTCACGAAGAGAGGGACCCACCCAAATATGTAGGTACTGCAGGTGGAATCTGATGACAGGTACTTTGCTTGGCTTTCCTTGAGAGGCCTTTAAACTTTAACCCCAGATTCCCTATAAGGTTCCAACAAAGCAGATTTAAAAGAGCCTATATAATCAATTACTATTCTTGTTGTACTTATGTAAATTATTATGCCAAATTTATTAAAACTAGACTTATTTTGCAAACCAGTTAGTCTTAATTTGGCTATGTCTAGTGAAATTGAGAGTTATTTTAGAGAAGATTATGTTTCAATAGAAACTATAATACACATTTGCGGATATTGCATTTTGGTTTTGTCAACTGTTTTTAAGATTTTTGTTACATCTCTTAACTGGTCTGGATCCTGAGTTCTTCTTGTCTGGCTACAAACATCCAAACTAACATTTTCAGGGTTTTTTTCCACATCACTTTCATTTGGAGTCATTGAAAACTAAATCTGCCCTTTTTCCTAGATGCTTGTAAACTGATGCTGGAGAACCTAATATAAACTTAAAAGAGATTCATATCTACTGCTGCATAAGCCACTCAAAAAGGTACCTGAGTGACCGATGACACCATCAAAGACATTTCAAACTGCAAAAGATGCTTCAACCTTGACTTCTGGGAATCTTAATTGCCTGCCCCCTGGGCTAAAAAACTTGTTTATAATTTGCTCCAACCATTAAGCTTGTTTTTCTCTTTTTGTTTCTCTAGAAAAACTTTTTATTAAATACCTGGTTACTTACTTGCCTGATGCAGGCCTAGCTTTGGGAGCCCACCAGCATCATTGCCTTATTAAAACACTGGTTCCACGAGATGAAACAACCTATGCCCCATTTCAGCAGGAAGTAGCTAGATCGTTCACCTCCCCAAATCCCTCAAGATTGAGGGATGGACATAAAATAGGGGGAAATTGATATGGACCCTAACATCAGTTTCCCTACATTAAACCCAGCATATATGGGGTTAGAAATCAAAACACTCATTCCTTGCTTACTCCCTGGCTTCCTGGCTCCAGAATCCACTATCCACCATGGAGACAGACACTGCCAAGGACAAGCACCAAGATTCATTGCCTCCTCTCCACAGAGACACAGGCTGGTGGGAAAGCTGCTGACCAGCAAGGTCACAGGCTTCCTTCTCTCTGCAAGTAGTCTCAAGGCCAAAGACAGGCTGGTGGGAAAACTCCGACCAGCAAGGCTATGTGCTCCTGCCTCCCCTACATAACACCCCCAATAAAAACCCTTCCTTTTAGCTTTTCTGGGAGTTTGGGATTTCAGCATTAGCTGACCTCTCTCCTTGTTCAGTGCTGTGCAATAATAAAATTTATACTTTCTTCCACTACCCCTATTGTCAGAGATTGTCTTGCTTTGCAATTGGTGAGCAAACTCACTTCAGGTTCAATATCCAGCACACCTGAGATGAGTGTCATAATATCTGGCTTTTCTGGCCATTAACTACAATGAGGAATACCCCAGAAAAGCTATTGGAAATAAGTGGAGAAAAGTTAGCTCTTAGAAGGTCCACACACAAATTAACCTGTTTCAGAAAGAAATATAAAGTCACCAGAAAGGTTCACATTCCTTTCTTGAAAACAGACTCACCTGATAGGTTCTGGGCACATCTTGGTGAGTGTTGAGACCTCTCCAGGGACTGAGATATTGTGGCAGCCATTATTGTAACCTAGTACAGTCATGCTGGCACAGATGCTGGCAGACACCACTGGAGTTCTTCCACTGGTCTGTTAGCTCAGGATCTGGCCCACCTACTAGAGTGTCAATTTAACCCAGCTGACCCAGGGTCAGCAGCCCACCCTAGGGACTGGTCCCTTCCAACAGCAAGACCTCAGGCAATTTGTGGGCCTGCATAGGCTGGGTGGCTGAATCCTCTGCAGCCAGGTGAGTGTGTCTGCCTCTGCATGGCAGGGCATGCATAAGGAGTAGGTGGCGTGTGGGAGCCTCTGCTGTGGGGTGACTGGGTCCACTACAGTGGCTCATGGTGTGCTCACAGGGCGAGACAGTCTTGATAGTGTGTGTAGCCTTGTGGGTTGTGGGGCTTGTCAGTTGCAGAAGAGTTGTACTTCTCAAAGAGCCACATACAGGATCAGCCCCGCCTTGGAAGCCTGAAAGAATTGGGTGCTCCCATGCCTGGAGCCAGCCCAACACAGCTGCAACCCTGAGAGAGGCAACAAGAGGCTTGAAAGCTGGAGACCTACAGCAATAGTAAGACCCTGAGCCTAGAAATGAGTCAGGTAGGTTCCTGCTCATTTACCAGAAAAATTGCAACAGGAACGTGCTATTAGGCATTGTAGCCAATTGCACTGGGAGTCCCCATGTCTGACAAAGTGACTGAAGGATCTATAGCAGCCACACACAGCTGAGCATTACAAACAGCCAGCGAGGGGGACAGCCTAGCCTCTCTGAGCACCTGCAGCAAGAACAACCCTGCTACAACAGAAGGACACTTGTAGCCCACACAGGGAACACCCATGGAACATTTGGAAATGGTGACAAGAGGGATGTAGCTGACCTACCTAACACATAGATATAAGCACAAAGAAAGAGGCAAAATGAGGAGGCAAAGGAATACATTCCAAGTAAGGGAACAGGACAAAACCCCTGATAAAGAACTAAAAGAAACAGAAATAAACAATCTACCTGAAAAAGAATTGAAACAAAAAGTCATAAGTATGCTCACTGATCTTGGGAGAACAATGGATGAACTCAGTGAGAACTTCAACAAAGAACTGGGAACATAAAAAAGAACACATCAGAAGTGGAGAATACAATACTGGAAATGAAAAATTCACTAGAGGAGCTCAATAGCAGAGTAGTTGATACAGAAGAATGGATCAGCAAGCTAGATAAAGACTAAAGGAAATTACCCAAGCTGAACAGATAAAAGAAAAATGAATTATAAAGAACAACAACGGTCTAATGCACCTCTGAGACAACTTTAAGTGTACTAACATTTGTATTATAGGTGTCCCAGAAGGAGAAGAGAGAGACAAATGGGCAGAGAATCTATTTGAAGAAATAATAGCTGAAAATTTTCCTAAACTAAAGAAGGAAAAGACATGCAGGTACAGGAAGTGCAGAGAGCACCAAATGAAATAAAGCCAAAGAGGCCCACATCAAAACATTTTATAATTAAAATGTCAAGAGTTAATGACAGAGAGAATCTTAAAAGCCACAAGAGAAGGGCAAAGAATTACATACAAAGGAAACCCCATAAGGCTATCAGCTGACTTCTCAGCAGAAACCTTACAGGCTAGAAGGGAGTGTCACGATATATTTAAAGTGCTGAATGGAAAAAACCTACAGGCAAGAATACTCGACCCAGCAAGCTTATCATTCAGAAGGGAAGGAGAGATAAAGTGTTTCCTAGACAAGAAAAAACTGGAGGAGTCTATCACAAAAAAACAGTCTTACAAGAAATGCTAAAGGGACTTATATAAGTGGAAAAGAAAAGACTACAAAGAAGAATAATAAAATTATCCAAAAAAACCCAATAAGTTCATTGGTAAAGGCACATAAACAGTAAAGGTAGCAGATCAATCACCTCTGAAGGCCAAAAGACAAAAGTACTACAATTATCTACTTCCATGATAAGAAGGTAACAGACACACACACATACGCACACACACACAAACAAGTTGGATATGATATCAAAAACAAAAAATGTGGGAGGAGGGGAGTAAAAGAGTAGAACTTTCAGCAAGAGGTCAAACTAAAGAGACCATCAACTTAATATAGATGGCTATATACCTAGGGTATTATATAAGAACCTCACGGTAATAACAAAGCAGAAACCTATAATTAATGCACAAAAAATTAAGAGAAAGGAACCCAAACATAATACTAAAGAAAGCCACCAAACCAGAAAGCAAGAGAAGAAAGGAACAGAGAAAAACTACTAAAACACCCACATAAAAAATAACAAAATGGTTGGTTGGGTGAAAGAAATAAAGGGGCACATATGTATGGTGGTGGATAAAAATTAGATTACTGGGGGTGAGCATGA
The DNA here is from genome assembly GCF_041296235.1 of Equus asinus. Taxonomy (NCBI): domain Eukaryota; kingdom Metazoa; phylum Chordata; class Mammalia; order Perissodactyla; family Equidae; genus Equus; species Equus asinus. The sequence continues at coordinate 10,915,349 of NW_027225523.1, forward strand.
GGAAGTGTATTCAGAAATTGATAAACAATAATGTACACCCAAAACTACACAATATTATAAACCATTATGATCTCAATAAAATTACTTGGAAAAAATAACAAAATGGCAATAAGTACATACTTATCAATAGCTACTTTAAATGTCAGTGGACTAAACGCTCCAGGAAAAGGCATAACGCGGTTGATTGGATAAAAAAACAAGACCCACATATATGCTACATGCGAGACTCTTTAGATCTAAAAATCACAAACTCGAAATGAAGGGCTGGCAAAATATATTCCATGCAAATGGCAATGAAAAGAAAGCTTTGAAACAAAAACCATAACAAGAGACCAAGAAGCGCACTACATAATGATAAAGGGAACAATCCAACAAGAGGACATAACACCTGTAGATATCTATGCACACAACATAGGAGCACCTAAATATATAAAGGAGTTATTGACAGACATAAAACGAGAAATAAACAATAACACAATAACAGTATGGAAATTTAACACTCCACTTCCATCAATGGATAGATCATCCAAACAGAAGATGAGTAAGGAAACATTGGGCTTCAAGAGGAAGAGGAGCAACATACAGCTTTGCCTTCGTTGCCCATAGGGGGTTGACTGTCCATGCCACCTGGGCCAAGACTCTGTCAGAACTGCAGAAGAATCCTTTGTCCTCACAGTTTTTGGGGACTTGTCATCAAACATTTGTGAGTAGGAAGCCACAAGGCTACTGATGTGCCCAACCAAGGAGGCATCAGCATCCGCACCCAGCGTCCGATGGGCCATTCCCAGGTACCAAGAGAGAGGATGATGATCTTGAGGGTGATTGGAGGGATGCCAGGGAGAGGGGGTCAGTCAATAGATACCAGGAAGGAACTGGCAGAAGCAGCGCCCCCTTGGAAGTGGCTCCAGTCAAAGGTCCTCCTCTGCCCATGTCTACTGGAGGGCCAGTCTTGGGGCCAATAGATTGACTGTTTCCAAGACTGTCACTTAGAGCAGGACTTGGGGATGCTTGTCGCCTTTCCTCACTAGATTTCACGTTGCAGTACCTCACTCCCCCTCTGATCCATTACAAACACACCGAGGTCCACTTTGGAGACAAGAGAGGCAACGGGCATACTGCTTGTCACTGCCAAGTAGGGCCCACAACTGCGGTGTTTCTCCAGTGGTGGAGAGACGGCAGCTGTAGTGGTGGCAGTGGCAGGCACCAAGTGATTTGGGATGTAGTGGACCTGAGAAGAAGGTGGGCACGCCCCCCATCTCTTCAATTGCTTCTCCTTTCCCTCAAACCTTCAGGAACCTAGTGCCCTGGCCTTAAAGCTGGCTCCCCAAATGTGCCTTCTTGTCAACCTGCTCCTCTGGCCTCACAATGACTGACCTGTTTCCTAAGTGCTGGAGCCTCAGGGCTCGGAGGGAGTGGCAGTGCCTTATGTTGGTGGCCAGGTGCAGGTGCATGCTGTGGCCTACCACTATCAGTGGGATCTGCATCCATGAATGAATGGATGAAAGCTGAATGGATGCATGGATGCGTGGATGTGTGGATGAACGGAGAGAGAAGGAAGGAAGGAAGGAAGGAAGGAAGGAAGGAAGGAAGGAAGGAAGGAAGGAAGGAAGGTTGCTTCTACAACTCAAGGGTGGAAGATGCCCATGCAGGTCCAGGCTGACCCAGAAGGATCAGAAGCCTAGTGGTGATATCCCTCCATGAGGTTGGCTCAGAGGTTTTGCTTGGGATTCGACAGCAAGTAGTTTCCTGTGTGACCCCAAAATAGGACTGCCTGTGTGTTTCTGGGTGGATAGGCTCAATCACATGTTTCATTACTTGGAGCCTCAGCCTGATCCTAAGGAGCTATCATGCTGGTGGAGGGTTGGGGCTTCCTTGCTTGGCTTGGACCTGCCTGAAGTCCCCAATCCTCCTGGTGACCTTGTGCCTGTGTGGCTGTGTTCAAATGGGTGCCTTTTTTCTCGTCCGTGTTTTCTCTCTTGGGTGTTCTGAAGATGTGCATGACTTGGCCATGGCTTTGGGCCTCCAGTTAGAAGAAGCCATTCCCTATCCTGAGTGACAACTTTCCAAACACAGGAGCACCAGAGGCACTTATTAGGAACTCACTTGAGGCTGCAGGAAAGGAGCCAAATGAGGTCCAAAGAGATGCTCATGACTTTAATGGCCACTGTCCCCTTCTCTCAATGGTAAAATCTGACCTTACTGTGGTGCCACGATGAAGAAGAGGAAAGTCACTTTGGGACAACTGGACTGACTCAACTGTAAACTGGATGGCAAAACCCTCACTGGTCCACTTGCAGTTTAGCTCTCTGTTCTGGCCTTCCAGCACTTCATCTTCTGGCTTCTACTGTTTTGACTGGTAATGAGTCCCCCGGTGTTGCGGGTGATGGTGGCAGGTCTTCCAGGCCAGGGCTACTCCTTGGAATGTACTCTCTCTCTGCACTTTTTTTCTTCATCCCAACAGAAAGCTTCTCAGACCTTGGGGTGGCTCTCAGCACATCTCCTCTTGGGGTCCTGGATAGGATATTTTTTATTGTGACCCCCATGGGGGTTCTTCTTATAGTCCAAAGCCCCACTTCTGCCCCCATCAGTCTTGAAATCTCCAAATACTGCTTCAGAAACACTCTGTCTCTCTCCACTTGTTTTTTGCTGGATCCTAAATTCACGCTTGACAATTCTGCTCTCTGTGCTGGTGTTTGTTCCTCACTGTTATCAATGATTCTATCCTCTTTCTAGAGGGTTCACATGTTGTAGGGCACTGGTTGACATTTACTTCACGTCTATCTCATGTCCATTATAAACCCTTCTCCTCTTGTCACTGCTTCTATCCTTTGGAGTCATGGTTTGGCCCTGTTTGCTAACACCGGACTGGGGAGTCAATCAAGACTATCCCTCTGCCAGCTGCCCCCTTCAGGCCTCATATTCTCCTTGAAAAGACATGGACACACATCAAGATTGGAAACTTTCAATTCCAGGAGGCAAAACACTATTCAGAATCCAAAGATGACTTGCTGAAGGTGTGTGGCCATGAAAGGCAATTCAGGCACAGGGAAGCCACCAGACAGGCTCTTCCTTCTCCAGGTGGTACTCACTTCTCTGGAGTCAGGAGATCCATTCTCTCCTGCAGCCTAGGGTACACTTCTTGGGATTAACCCAAGACTAAGAGCCAAGAAGGCATTCTCCTGGGCAAATTCTTGAGTGCCCCGATGTGCAGTGGGAGAGGAGCAACAATGCTTTGCCTGCATTGCCCAAAGTAGGCTGTGCATCCTTGCCACTTGTGCAAACTCTGTCAGCTAGACAAATACGGAGGAAAGAGCACTTAGGCCTGAAAGTATTCCAGGAAATGTCATCACACCTTTCTGAGGAGGATACCACAAGGCTACTGTTGTGCACGACTGAGGAGGTAGCCGTGACCCCATCCACGTGCCCCAGGTCATTCCTAGGGACCGAGAGAGAGAATGATGATCATAGGGGAGGTGGTTGGAGGGTCAGGATCAGGGTCAGGGTCAAGGTCAGGGGTAGGGGTGAGGGTTGAGGTTGGGTTATGAGATGAGGTATTGGTAATGGTGAGGTTGGTGTGGGGTTGGGGATGAGGATGGTGTTGGGGTTAGAAATAGAGTTAGGACCAGGGGTAGGGGTAGGGGTCAGGGTTAGGGTGAGGGTCAGGGTCAGGAGTAGGGTGAGGGTGAGGGTGAGGATGATGTTGAGGGATAGAGTCAGGATCATGGTCAGGGTTATGGTTGGGACTAGGGCTAGGTGTAGTGCTGGGGCTAAGATTAGGGTTAGAGCCTGCAGTACAGCTATGGTTAGGGGAGGGGTAGGGGTAGCAGTTAGGACTTAGGAGTCAGGGCTAGGGGTGAGAGTGATGATGAGGGGTCAGGAGTCAGTGGTCAAGGTCAGAGTCAGGTAATAGGTTCAGGATCAGGGGTTAGGGTTGATGTCTGTGTTGGGGTTAGGGCTAGGGCCAGGGCAAGGGTCACAGTCCAGGTTTAGGTCACGGTCAGGGTGTGGGTGAGTATTGGGGTGATGAGCGAAGTTTAGAGTGAGTATCACAAGTTAGATTAAGGTTAGGGTTAGGGTTGGGCAAGGGCTACAGCTAGGGTTAGGGGTAAGGATAGGCTTGGGTTCTATTTGAGGCTTTAGGGTTAGGGTTGGTTTAAGGCTAGAGTCATGGCCAGGGTCAAAGGTAGGTGTTAGGTTATAGGGGTCAAGGCCAGGCGTGTGTGTGATGTGAGGGTCCATGGGTGAACGGTGAAGATCAGGTTCAGGGATTAGGGTTGGGGTTGGTGTCAGGGAATAGAGTTTATGATGTGGTTGGCATCGGGAGGGGGTGATGGCGAAGAGTCCGATTAGGACTAAGATCTGGGTCTTGAGTTAGGGGTGACGGAGTGAGGACTGGGGTTACGGTTAGAGTCCTGGTCATGGCATGCTAAATTCAGCCAAAATTGGTGGGAACACCAACCCTGGAGCCACCGACCGGCAACTCCTCGTTCCCCACCCCTGCCCCACAGCCCACCCTCTTGCCCTGCCCAGCTCACCCGCCACAGGATGTAGCTCCAACACCCCACACAAGTTGAGGGTGCAGGGCTCCTGCAGGAGCCAGGAACATGCCTCGAGCCCCTAAGCCCCACCACCACCACCGCTGGTGCAACCCGCAAGCACTCACCATGGGCAGGACACATACGGCGTCCACCTATTCGCAACCTCAGCCATCAGTCCAGCAGCCAGACAACAGGGAGTGGGATGGCCCCAGTGTGGCCAGCAGGGCCCAGGGGTGGTGGCGGCGAAGCACAAAGAGTGCGGCGAAGGCGAGTATTAGCAATACGTGCTTCTTCTCTGATTCACTCCAACCTGGGTATGCCCCTGTCTTCGCAGTGGGCCCTCCATTGTCACCCTCATTTGCTACACTGAGGGTTCCTGGAGCTTCGGGGCAGTGGCAGGGCAGGAGGGGCAGTGGCGGGAAACAAATCCCCTCCACTGCCTGCTGAAAGCAAACCACCAGGGAAGAGGAGCAAGCAGGTCAGGAGAGCTAGGGTCAGGGTAAGGATTAGGGTTAGTGTGAGGGTTGCAGTTAGGGTGAGGGTTACGGTTAGGATTTCGGTCAGTGTCAGGGTCAGGTTAGGATTAGGGTTAGGATTGGGGGTTACAGTTAGAGTTAGGGTTAGGGGTTAGGGTTGTGGTTAAGGTTAGGGTTTAGGGTTAGGGTTTAAGGTTAGGGTTTATGGTTTAAGAAATCAGTGCCTCTGATTGTCTAGAGTCTAGATGCCTTTCTTCCAGATTTTCCAGGACAGGTCTCTGCACAATGACCACTCCTCAGAGGCCTTCCTTGAGCATCTCTACTAAAGTGCCCTCTCCCACTCCCTACAACTCTCCATCGTGTTCTCCTCCTTGATTTCTTCCACAACATATATCGCTTTCTGAAACTATCTTGTTTATTTGTATACTTATGTATTTTCTGTCCCCTCAATTAGAAAGTAAGCTCCATGAAGAGAGGACAGTTGCTGTCTTATTCTTCACTGAATCCTTCTTATCTAGAACAGTGTGTGGCACATAGTAGATGCTCAATAAATATTGCCAAATGAATATTGCCACATCCAAAAGTGGCAGACAGAGTGGGAAACTCAAGAATACAAAGTCGTGAAATATGTGGCATTAATCCCTTCAATCCCAGACTCTTTTATTCATCCAGTAAACATGTATTGAGTATCTACTAAATGCTGCCCCCAAGCTTTAAATTAAGAAGTGGCTCCTTCTCACAAAGTAGTAAGGTGTCACATGATCAGCCATATTATGCAACACTCAGCCAGTGGCTTTTATAACATGCTAGCGTGCAATATATTCACAGACAAACATTTAAGCTCCTCTGTCTCTTTCTGCCCCCTCCCCTTTACTCATCCTTCCAGTCTGAGCTTGAATGTACTTTCCTCAGACAGGCTTTCTGATCCCCCAACCTACACTGAGCCCACGACCCCAACAATGAGCATCATGCCCCGTTCTTCCTCATGCATTAATCACACTTTATAACTGCACGTTCACTTGTATGTGAATTTAATGGCTACATCTCTCATTAGAGACTAAAAGCTGCATGAAGGCAGAGACACTATTTTGCTTCAACTGTATACCCATTACAATGTCAGCACATAGGAGTTGCTCAAGAAATAGTTCTTGAGCCCATAAATAAAGCTTACTTTTATCCTTACCCATAGTTCTTGAGTGAAGCATTATGCACTTCAAAGCCACTCTCAGTAGGCTGAACAGCTGAAGGTGTTTATACAGCAGAAACCATGATAGCTGTCAAGGCCAGATAATGCTGGTTTGGCCACTGTGTATACTACAATTTTGGACAAGTCTTTTACTTTATCTGAGTTTGCTTCTTCATTTGTAAAGTCAAGAGATTGAACTAGATGACACTAAAGGCTCCTTCCAGGATTGTAACTAACCCACTGATGATTAAAGAAGAGAGCAGGTTAACAAGGAGGATGGTAACTCTTGGATTAGGTTAGCCTGGATGATCTGGCTCTAAATCCTTTATGTTCCCCATGAGTTTTGACTATTTGACGAGGGGCACAAATCTTTGGTCTCAGCTCCATCCCATCTGTGAGGCTTCTTCAGCATTCTATTGCCCCAGCCAGGTTGACAGCACCAAACTAATTTCCTTTTAGTTAAAACTGGGACTCCAAGTAAAAGACTACTCTAGAAAGCCCCTCTAAACCTCCGAAGGAGTCAAACCATGATTTGTAAAACATTAAGTCAAACCATTTCCTTGATTCGAGGCATAGTAACTGTAGGTGGCTTTGCTTCAGCCACAAAACTGTGCGATGCTCCTTTTTCCACCAGATAAGTTGTATAGGGCATAAATTTCACACCCTTTGAGCCAAAGACAAAATCATCTCTCAAGGCATCTATCAGCACAATAACAACTTTACTGAAGAGAGGTGGTGGGAGCTTGGTCCAATTGGAACTGACTCCTAAAAGTGTTTGAAAGAAAAAAGGAAATTAAATTTTAAACTCTATTCAGGACTCAAGCACCTTATACTCTAGTTTCTGCCTACTTCTCCAGCACATATCCTGTCAAACCTACATATCCCAACCTAAAGAAAAAGGGCCGTTCTCAGTAGACAGTACTGGGGGGGGGGGCTGGGTAGGGTGAGCAAGCTCAAGGAGTCCCAGTATTAAGTAGTGAATTGCTCTTACCATGTTGAGGGCATCCAGTCTAGTTAAGGTTTCTTTATGAATTTCCACACCTCACAGCTGCCCCCTTCTCTGTAAAATTGCTCTTGGTTGATGGGAACTGCTGAACCCTGGAAGTTACCAGCCTCCTATACACCTGGAGCCCTTGACTGAATAAGGTCCCAATATAAAGGCCCAGCTCCTTTGCTTGCTTCTTGGTGACTTAGCCCCAAATTCTCAGAGTTTCACTTTCTCTGTTGTAAAAATTAATAAAGAGAAACCTTATTTAAAATGGAATTGGGAAGCCAGAAGAGAGAACTCTCATGAACATGCCACTCAAGGCACGCTAGACCCCAACAGGAAGAGAGGTACCCAGCATCTCCAATGGGAAGTGACACCACTTACCACCCCAGCAGAAAGACGGGGGAAATTCCCCCTTGCCCAACAACAGCTCAGCCAAAGACATACTGCCGTGCTCAGCCAGCAAAAAGCCACTATATGTACTTCCTACTCCCAGTCTCCTCCAATGGACTCTTCATTTATAATAGCCCCTCCCAACTTTGTGAAAAGACATTCCCCTCCCTGTTCCTCTGGACTGCATGTCCTGAATTGCAATTCTTCACTGTTCCTGAATAAACTCATTTTGCTGGTAAAATAACTGACTGTTTATTTGCTTCAGGTCAACACTGTCCAACTTTAGATTCCAAAATTTTATTGACATCTTCTCTCCCGCTTTTTGTTCTCTCTCTTTTTTGTCCATGTAGGTTTATGTTTCCCTCTTCCTGGTCATTTTAGTAGAATATTGGACCAAACACTGTATGCCATACGCCATAGCCTTCATTCTTCAGGGCTCATCTTCTAGATTTCTCACAGGTCATCAACAACCTGGAACATACAGTTTTAATTCATGAGAATGTCAAAGGTTGCAAGATCAAGGAGCTTTGTAAAAATTTGTTATAATTGGTTTTTGTGACATGGAAATGACAAATACAAATGGCAAGCAATAGGATATATTGGAGTATATGAGGAAGCCATTTGGTGTAAACCTAATTTGGCCTGACCTTGTTTTTCCAAAGGGTCCTGACCGTGGCCGTTGAGCATTCATTGTATATCTGCTTTAGACATTTCCTATGGCAAGAACAAAGGCCCTTGAGATAAAGGTGCAACTTCCCTCCCCCTCCCAACGTTGGCATCTCCTTAAAGATTAAGCATCTTTCCTTAGGCTAGGAACTGATTGCTGTGCTCACCTGTGGCCACCCAGCTCGAGACAACAGACTTGCTTCCCTGCTGCGCCCCCCGAGATAGCAGACCCACTACCTGCTGTGTCCATCAAACGCTGTGCGAACAGGGCACTCTTGTGACTATTGTAAGATGGACGTTTTAATCATGTGTGAAACATCCTCTTTGAGGGTATATAACCACGCTGTACACCCTGGCTCTTTGGAGTGCTCAGTTCCTTTGTGGAAGGACTCTGCCAGGCCACGGTACTCACATTTTAGCTGAGAATAAACTCTCCAAAATTTTCATTTATGGATAGGTTATGGATTATTTTCGTCGACAGAAAGGAATGCCTATTCCCATAAGTGGCTCGGGTTCAGGTTAGGGTTAGGGTTAGGGTTCTGGTTAGGGTTCGGGTTCGGGTTCGGGTTCGGGTTAGGGTTAGGGTTAGGGTTAGGGTTCGGGGTTAGGGGTTAGGGTTAGGGTTAGGGTTAGGGTTCGGGTTAGGGTTAGGGTTAGGGTTAGGGTTCGGGTTAGGGTTAGGGTTAGGGTTCGGGTTAGGGTTCGGGTTAGGGTTAGGGTTAGGGTTCGGGTTAGGGTTCGGGTTAGGGTTAGGGTTAGGGTTAGGGTTAGGGTTAGGGTTAGGGTTAGGGTTAGGGTTCGGGTTAGGGTTAGGGTTCGGGTTCGGGTTAGGGTTAGGGTTAGGGTTAGGGTTCGGGTTAGGGTTAGGGTTAGGGTTAGGGTTAGGGTTAGGGTTAGGGTTAGGGTTAGGGTTAGGGTTAGGGTTAGGGTTCGGGTTAGGGTTAGGGTTAGGGTTAGGGTTAGGGTTAGGGTTAGGGTTTAGGGTTAGGGTTCGGGTTCGGGTTAGGGTTAGGGTTAGGGTTAGGGTTTAGGGTTAGGGTTAGGGTTAGGGTTAGGGTTAGGGTTAGGGTTAGGGTTAGGGTTAGGGTTAGGGTTAGGGTTAGGGTTAGGGTTAGGGTTAGGGTTAGGGTTAGGGTTAGGGTTAGGGTTAGGGTTAGGGTTAGGGTTAGGGTTAGGGTTAGGGTTAGGGTTAGGGTTAGGGTTAGGGTTAGGGTTAGGGTTAGGGTTAGGGTTAGGGTTAGGGTTAGGGTTAGGGTTAGGGTTAGGGTTAGGGTTAGGGTTAGGGTTAGGGTTAGGGTTAGGGTTAGGGTTAGGGTTAGGGTTAGGGTTAGGGTTAGGGTTAGGGTTAGGGTTAGGGTTAGGGTTAGGGTTAGGGTTAGGGTTAGGGTTAGGGTTAGGGTTAGGGTTAGGGTTAGGGTTAGGGTTAGGGTTAGGGTTAGGGTTAGGGTTAGGGTTAGGGTTAGGGTTAGGGTTAGGGTTAGGGTTAGGGTTAGGGTTAGGGTTAGGGTTAGGGTTAGGGTTAGGGTTAGGGTTAGGGTTAGGGTTAGGGTTAGGGTTAGGGTTAGGGTTAGGGTTAGGGTTAGGGTTAGGGTTAGGGTTAGGGTTAGGGTTAGGGTTAGGGTTAGGGTTAGGGTTAGGGTTAGGGTTAGGGTTAGGGTTAGGGTTAGGGTTAGGGTTAGGGTTAGGGTTAGGGTTAGGGTTAGGGTTAGGGTTAGGGTTAGGGTTAGGGTTAGGGTTAGGGTTAGGGTTAGGGTTAGGGTTAGGGTTAGGGTTAGGGTTAGGGTTAGGGTTAGGGTTAGGGTTAGGGTTAGGGTTAGGGTTAGGGTTAGGGTTAGGGTTAGGGTTAGGGTTAGGGTTAGGGTTAGGGTTAGGGTTAGGGTTAGGGTTAGGGTTAGGGTTAGGGTTAGGGTTAGGGTTAGGGTTAGGGTTAGGGTTAGGGTTAGGGTTAGGGTTAGGGTTAGGGTTAGGGTTAGGGTTAGGGTTAGGGTTAGGGTTAGGGTTAGGGTTAGGGTTAGGGTTAGGGTTAGGGTTAGGGTTAGGGTTAGGGTTAGGGTTAGGGTTAGGGTTAGGGTTAGGGTTAGGGTTAGGGTTAGGGTTAGGGTTAGGGTTAGGGTTAGGGTTAGGGTTAGGGTTAGGGTTAGGGTTAGGGTTAGGGTTAGGGTTAGGGTTAGGGTTAGGGTTAGGGTTAGGGTTAGGGTTAGGGTTAGGGTTAGGGTTAGGGTTAGGGTTAGGGTTAGGGTTAGGGTTAGGGTTAGGGTTAGGGTTAGGGTTAGGGTTAGGGTTAGGGTTAGGGTTAGGGTTAGGGTTAGGGTTAGGGTTAGGGTTAGGGTTAGGGTTAGGGTTAGGGTTAGGGTTAGGGTTAGGGTTAGGGTTAGGGTTAGGGTTAGGGTTAGGGTTAGGGTTAGGGTTAGGGTTAGGGTTAGGGTTAGGGTTAGGGTTAGGGTTAGGGTTAGGGTTAGGGTTAGGGTTAGGGTTAGGGTTAGGGTTAGGGTTAGGGTTAGGGTTAGGGTTAGGGTTAGGGTTAGGGTTAGGGTTAGGGTTAGGGTTAGGGTTAGGGTTAGGGTTAGGGTTAGGGTTAGGGTTAGGGTTAGGGTTAGGGTTAGGGTTAGGGTTAGGGTTAGGGTTAGGGTTAGGGTTAGGGTTAGGGTTAGGGTTAGGGTTAGGGTTAGGGTTAGGGTTAGGGTTAGGGTTAGGGTTAGGGTTAGGGTTAGGGTTAGGGTTAGGGTTAGGGTTAGGGTTAGGGTTAGGGTTAGGGTTAGGGTTAGGGTTAGGGTTAGGGTTAGGGTTAGGGTTAGGGTTAGGGTTAGGGTTAGGGTTAGGGTTAGGGTTAGGGTTAGGGTTAGGGTTAGGGTTAGGGTTAGGGTTAGGGTTAGGGTTAGGGTTAGGGTTAGGGTTAGGGTTAGGGTTAGGGTTAGGGTTAGGGTTAGGGTTAGGGTTAGGGTTAGGGTTAGGGTTAGGGTTAGGGTTAGGGTTAGGGTTAGGGTTAGGGTTAGGGTTAGGGTTAGGGTTAGGGTTAGGGTTAGGGTTAGGGTTAGGGTTAGGGTTAGGGTTAGGGTTAGGGTTAGGGTTAGGGTTAGGGTTAGGGTTAGGGTTAGGGTTAGGGTTAGGGTTAGGGTTAGGGTTAGGGTTAGGGTTAGGGTTAGGGTTAGGGTTAGGGTTAGGGTTAGGGTTAGGGTTAGGGTTAGGGTTAGGGTTAGGGTTAGGGTTAGGGTTAGGGTTAGGGTTAGGGTTAGGGTTAGGGTTAGGGTTAGGGTTAGGGTTAGGGTTAGGGTTAGGGTTAGGGTTAGGGTTAGGGTTAGGGTTAGGGTTAGGGTTAGGGTTAGGGTTAGGGTTAGGGTTAGGGTTAGGGTTAGGGTTAGGGTTAGGGTTAGGGTTAGGGTTAGGGTTAGGGTTAGGGTTAGGGTTAGGGTTAGGGTTAGGGTTAGGGTTAGGGTTAGGGTTAGGGTTAGGGTTAGGGTTAGGGTTAGGGTTAGGGTTAGGGTTAGGGTTAGGGTTAGGGTTAGGGTTAGGGTTAGGGTTAGGGTTAGGGTTAGGGTTAGGGTTAGGGTTAGGGTTAGGGTTAGGGTTAGGGTTAGGGTTAGGGTTAGGGTTAGGGTTAGGGTTAGGGTTAGGGTTAGGGTTAGGGTTAGGGTTAGGGTTAGGGTTAGGGTTAGGGTTAGGGTTAGGGTTAGGGTTAGGGTTAGGGTTAGGGTTAGGGTTAGGGTTAGGGTTAGGGTTAGGGTTAGGGTTAGGGTTAGGGTTAGGGTTAGGGTTAGGGTTAGGGTTAGGGTTAGGGTTAGGGTTAGGGTTAGGGTTAGGGTTAGGGTTAGGGTTAGGGTTAGGGTTAGGGTTAGGGTTAGGGTTAGGGTTAGGGTTAGGGTTAGGGTTAGGGTTAGGGTTAGGGTTAGGGTTAGGGTTAGGGTTAG